>NC_079383.1:7661806-7985969 GCF_021018895.1 Seriola aureovittata | reverse complement strand
CATCTATCAACAACAGTAGAAATGAAGTAAGAGGCAAGAAACTGAACCTGTGAACACTGAGGACAGAGAATAACACACAAAATAAATGTCTAAATGGCTGGTTTGTCCTCTCACCAGAGGAAGATGAACTGGAAGTGGTTTTCTTGGCATCGTCGTCGTCATCATCATCATCATCATCATCATCATCATCATCATCACCACCACCACAGCCCATTTCAGAACTAAGGAAGTACATGCAGTCTCCTTTGTCCATACATGAGCTCCTCCTTCTGTTGGCAGTGGTCATTCAGTTTTCAGTGTGGACACCTTTGAATGACAGTAAAAGACAAATACTTAAGTTCAGACATGGTAATTCACAGTTAATCACACACACATATCAGCTGTCAGGACAGTCTGCTTCAGTTCAGGACTGTTGTGTATGAATTTACGGTATTAAATGACAAACCCCTACAAGATAATGTTCTTCTATACATTGTGTATTGTTCTCAATACAATACGATACCAGCGAGATCAGGAGACAGAAAATACGTTAATGAGATGAACCTGAATGTTTCGCTGCATGTAGGAAAATCATATCAGTGACTGATTTTTTTCTAATAACATGATGCTGAGTTAATTGTTAAACTATATTTCTCCTTGTCCTGCAAATGTTTGCATGTTTGGGACCAGGTAAGGTTAGCATAACAAACACGAAGTTATCAGCTAGCTAGCTAGCTAGGTTAGCAAAGTACATCCGTAATTCACATTAACTCTAATATATATTTGGATGTTAACTGTCTCCCGTTGTCCGGTCAAAACACGTAGGAAAAAAACACTCTAGCTTTTTGGGAGCATCATACACGTTAAAACTGTAGGTGTTATACACTGAATGCAGACACTAGTGATGCGGTAAACATGATCAAAAACAAACCTCTTGCAGGTGAACAGCACAAACCTAAAGGGGTGGTGGTAGTAATAGCCAATTGCTCAAACTATCAATGTGCAAATGTAAACTTAGGTGACTCCACCAAACCAGTAAAACCCCATCAAAAGCTGCGTACACGTAAAAGTCTACGGGGAGGGTTTCTTAGAACATTTGGAGGGCTAAAAAAAGCAGAATTGGAAAATAATATGTTTTACAAGTGGATGCAATACTCGGCTTGGCATGTAAGTACACGGTCGTGTGTCATGTTAGAACGCTAAAAGAATTCCCATAATGATGCCCATCCCAGGGTTTGATTCGGAAGAATGTAGAACCAGACACATTTTTTGCTTACTGTGTAATACAGATGGCAGGAGGATATGGAGGACGGAATGGAGATAGCAAAATTTCGTCTCGTCGTCTCCCGCTTATCCGGATCAACAGAGAGGTCCAGACGGCCCTCTCCCCAGCCACTTCCACCAGTTCCTCCGGGAGAATCCCGAGGCGTTCCAAGGCCAGCCGAGAGATATAATCCCTCCAGCGTGTCCTTGGTCGACCTCGAGGTCTCCTCCCGGTGGGACATGCCCGAAACACCTCCCCAGGGAGGCGTCCAGGAGGCATCCTCACTAGATGCCCGAACCACCTCAACTGGCTCCTCTCGACATGGAGGAGCAGCGGCTCTACTCCGAGTCCCTCCTGGATGACCGAGCTCCTCACCCTATCTCTAAGGCTGAGCCTGGCCACCCTGCGGAGGAAACTCATTTCGGCCGCTTGTACTCGCGATCTCGTTCTTTCGGTCATTACCCAAAGCTCATGACCATAGGTGAGGATCGGAACGTAGATCGACCGGAAAATTGAGAGCTTCGCCTTCCGGCTTAGCTCCCTCTTCCCCACAACGGACCGATTCAGCGTCCGCATCACTGCTGACGCCGCCCCAATCCGCCTGTCGATCTCCCGCTCCATCCTACCCTCACTCGTGAACAAGATCCCGAGATACTTAAACTCCTCCACCTGAGGCAAAACCTCCCCCCCGACCTGAAGCGGGCAATCCACCTGTTTCCGGCTGAGAACCATGGCCTCAGACTTGGAGGTGCTGATTTTCATCCCAGCCGTTTCACACTCGACCGCGAACCGCCCAAGCGAGAGCTGAAGGTCGGCGCTCGATGAAGCTAGGAGGACCACATCATCCGCAAAAAGCAGAGACGAGATCCTCCCGCCACCGAAATCAAACCCGTCCACCACCCGGCTGCACCTAGAAATTCTGTCCATAAAAGTTATGAACAGAACCGGTGACAAAGGGCAGCCCTGGCGGAGTCCAACCCTCACCGGGAACAGGTCCGACTTACTGCCGACTACGCGAACCAGACTCACACTCCTTTGGTACAGGGATTTAATGGCCACTAACAAGGGGCCATCCACCCCATACTCCCGGAGTGCCCCCACAGGGTGCCCCTGGGAACACGGTCGTAAGCCTTCTCCAAATCCACAAAACACATGTGGACTGGATTGGCAAACTCCCATGCTCCCTCCAGCACCCTAGCGAGGGTAAAGAGCTGGTCCACAGTTCCACGCCCAGGACGAAAATCACATTGCTCCTCCTCGATCTGAGGTTCAACTATCAATCGGACCCTCTTTTCCAGTACCCTGGCATAGACCTTACCAGGGAGGCTGAGGAGTGTAATTCCACGGTAGTTGGAACACACCCTCTGGTCTCCCTTTTTAAAGATGGGGACCACCACCCCGGTTTGCCACTCCAAAGGCACTGCCCCCGATGTCCACGCAATGTTGCAGAGGCTATCTCCTGGAGCCAGGAGATAGCAAAATTTGCCCCAGATATTTATTGAGTGAACTTGAGTCCTGGATACCACCAGTGGTTAACATGGCAGAAGATACAGTATTTCCATATTGTATAGCACGCAAATACGATGCGATAGGTGCATTAAGATTTGTTAAAATGGACCCTGTATACAGTGTAGGCGCCAATCGGTTCAGGTTGATTTAGAAGGGTGAAAATATAAAATTTTGCAATACAACTGTTGAAGCAGCTTTTCAATGCCAACAGGTAGTGATGGATGGTTCTTGTGTGTAGTTATTTTTCACTATAATATAAGTAAATTTTCACTAAAATATACTATGCAATATAAATATAATGAATGTTAAACTTATATAATCCAATGGAACAGCTATACTAACAACTAAGATTAGATTTGTATGTGAACCAGCCTTTACTGAAGTAAGACTGTACAGAATGGAACCTGAAGGGGAATAAAGGGTAAAAAAATGGTCTGAAGGTCCTGGGAGCAATCGTGTTGGAATAGCAGCCGTAGTGAGGCCCAGATTGAGGATAGACGAGGGCCTTAGGTTTAGGGTGGTGGATGGGCTCTTGGATGCCTGGTCATACTACACGCCTTGGCACAGGAGTATTAGGACAGGTGGATGAGGGGCTTCTGGACACCTGGTCCTACTACACTACCCTAGCAGACCTGGTTTGGGGAATTCCACATGGGGCTGGACACCATTGCTCCCAGGGCTATGATAGGTTCACTTTAGAAAATAGGTGGAGAACCGACCTAAGAAAGAACTATATGATTGTGCACAGGCTCTCTGTCTTGAGTTCAGATCCAGATCTGATCTCGCTTTTATTCTTGTGAAAGAGTAAATTATTTTGTATTGGACTCTGATCATCTCCAGTGACTTCCTTTTGAATCTTTTTTGACTCCAGTAAAAGTGCAGTTTTGTAGAAAGTTAAGTGTTGGTGAAGAGGTCTAGACTGGACCGTTTTTCCTCCAACACACCCTAGCGCATTACTGTTACAGAAATATTCCCTGGTGGAGAAGAATTACAATGTGGGCAATTGAGAGCTGCTAGCAGTTAAGGTGGTACTGGAGGAAGTGACAGGACAGTGGCAGCACTGTTTGGAGGGGGCCAAACAACCTTTGTGGGTTTGGAATGACCACAAGAGCATCTGAGAGTACATCTGGACAGCTAAGCAGCTCAATGCAAGACAAGCCTGGAGAGTATGGTTATCCAGATCTCATTAGGGACTTTCATTGCGGCCATCCTGACCAGCCTGGGCTATCAGGAGCTGTCCCTAGAGAGTCCTGTCATGTCCCTGCTCTGTGTCCTAGGCCGTGATTTGTTTGCATTATTTCCTGTTTTATTTTGGTGTCACTGACTTTCCCTCTTGTTTCAGATCCCACTTCCTGCCTTCATGTTAATATGTTGCATCTTTGTCTCATTGTCTCCCCTCTCCTAATATATTCAGTCTCTGTGCTCCCTGGTTAAATTTCTCTATTACTAGTATTTTGACCTTGCCTCATCTAGATTCAAAGTGTACTGCGTTCAGATATTGAAGGGTTTGTGAACGCAGCCCTGGGATTACTCCTCCCTCAGCCAACCCCCTCATCAGGGCCAGGTTATAAAGAGCACCTGCTGGCTTCTGTTCAGTCTCTTGCTGGTTCCTGTTAATTCTGACTAGTAGCATTAGCTGCAGGTAAGTGGTAAAAACCATCATTTTACACCCAGTAGTCAGTCATTTTGCCACTTAACTTTACTGCCTCAATTTTAGCTGTACCTACCCATCCAGTTGTAGACCTGTCCACCCATAGCCATTCATGCCCTATACCAGAGGTGATGAGTAGGGCTCCTTTTTTTTAAATTGCAATTTTATGCATGGTGAGCCAACTAATTCTGTTTCTCTTTTTTTAGGTTGACCTACTTTTGTTTTGCCTTAATTATTTTGCATAAGTTCTACATAGTTTATTTTGTTTTATTGGTTTCATTTGTTTAGTCAACTGGGTGGTTTGTTGGTTTAGTTCTTTATTCAATTATGATAAATTGTTTGCATTAACTTTTCTTTTCCAGTGTAGCTGCGAGGTTGGGAGGCTAGGTGTTACGGGTCCCAAGGATGAGGACCGTGGTGACAAATATGTTACCTGTAAAAGCAGGTGAAGAGCGGAGTAATGAAGACACCAAGCGTCTCTGTTTTCCTCCAGCACGTGTCTGAGTCTGATTTATTTTACACAAAATAAAAGCTATGTGAACACTAAACATGAGTCTTCACTATACAATGCAGCTGGTTATTTGTTCACATCATTTATATTCAACTATTCCACAACCTCCGTGAAATATGTTCTCTTTAACCAGTTTCACTTTCTCTAATCATCACATTTCTTTTCATACACAGCTATGTTCAATAAGCAATATCAGTAAATACATCACATTTTTGTTAATTCAGTATTCTACTGGTTGAAATCACTAATCACAGTGTATCATGAAGATCCAGCATGTTGGAATAACCCTCTAAATACATCTCTTAGCTACACGGAAGTGCTCATAGTGCTTGTGCTACACTAGCTAATAAACTCAGTCACCTTTAAATATAACAGAATATTCACATCTCAACAAAATATATATTACAATCAAAAAGATACAAACTTAACCAGTGTTTTTCAGCGTGTATAAAGTGCGCAGCCTCTCATTAACGAGCAGTTGACCTGAACGAGCTCGGCCCGTAATGGCGTTCGTTCGGGAAACTTCTCCCGTTTCTAGCGCATTTTACCCATAAATAACTCAAGTGAACTGCCTTAAACTCTCTTGTTTACATTAGCATGGATAAAAGGCTACAACATAAACCAACATTTTCCGATTCTCAAACCGTTTACCGACCTGTAAAAGCAGGTGAAGAGCGGAGTAATGAAGACACCAAGCGTCTCTGTTTTCCTCCAGCACGTGTCTGAGGTAGAAGCGAAAGGTGGGGCTCCTTTACCGTACCCCCGAACACCTGGAGTGACCACAAACGTTCCGCCCGACTGCTTTTCAAAATAAAATGACCCCTTTCATATAGTTCTCTACTTTTGAATAAAATAAATGAAAATAAATACATATATTAATGAAAGTGTCCCATTCATACATAGGCTTTATACACAAAATAATATTAATGTGGCCATTCCCTCTCAGGGGTGCCACACGCTCCCCGACAACAAAAGTGGTTCCTGACACTTTAAAACAAATTCTCACTTAGAGTCACTGTATTCTTACCAAACCTCAAACAGAAAATACCCAAAGTTTTCAGGTAAAAATCAAAACTTAAGAGCACTTAGGAATGTTTGGTTCTTGGGTATGTATGTAACCAACGTATGTTGTAGCTTATGTGTGTCATATGTGCATTATTACAGCTATTTCTTCCTAGCGGCTACATATGGGATAAAGAAAAGATAGATACGGAAACTGGATGACAGGTGGACCTTGGAATGAAGGTAAGCATGGCGGTGGATGACACAGGTCAGTGGAAGGCACAAGGTAAGTATTTACAGTATTTACAGTGGGCCTTGACTGGTATGTTGGATGACCTAAGGATGAGTAAGTGAGCATTTGGCCTGGACGCCTCTGTCGAGTGGATCGCCTCGGTGGGGTTGATGGGCTAGACTGAGAGTCTGTTATCTGTTCCTCACCACACCCGCGCTGAGGGGACTCAGGCTCGGCATCGGACTGAGGTAAGCAAAGGGCTGCTGGACTATTACTGCTCTCTAAGTCATCTTGGTGAGTCTCAACTTCATCCCTCAACTGCCACTCATCTTGACCTGCCTCCTCCACCACCACATCATCCGCTAGTAGTGTGGGACCAGTCTCAGGTGCCACCTGACCCTCTGTTCCTAAATGACCTCCCTCATGGAACCCAGCCAGATCTGGTAGGTCCTCAACAATGTCTGCGGCTTCCATTACAGGCGTCCTTCGCCTAGACTCATCCTGACCCCTTGAACTCTGAACAGATCTTTCTTCAGACTGAACCTGTGTCTGCCTCACTGGTTTCCTCCCGCTCTGGCTAACGGCTAGTCCCTCGGGAGCAACTGCTGTTGTGGGTTCAGCCCAGGTTGGTGGTACTCTCAGCCAATAACCACTACCTGAATCATCATCTGAATCAGAGGTCTCTGCATTTCCTGTCTGTTTGTCGCGGTTCTTAACCCTCACTTGATCATTTGCCTGTCTGCGTGTTGGTTTTGAGGTTGGCTTAGTTGGTTGTTGTGGGAACTCTACTGGCAAATCATTGACCAATAGGAGCAGGTTTCGGTGCAAGGTTCTAGTCCTTCCCTGACCATTAACCTCTGGGTGGACGACATACACAGGGTTATCTGAAACCTGTTCCCCGACCACATAAATCCTGTTCTCCCAGTAGGAGCGTAATTTGCCAGGTCCGCCCCGCTCTCCTAGGTTCCTAACCAACACTCTATCCCCTGGTTTCAGTACTACTCCCCTCACCTTCTGATCATAGTGGGACTTTCCCTTAGCACTAGCTGAGAGGCTATTTTTGTTAGCAACCTGATAGGCCTCTGTCATCCTTTTACGCCATTTTTCAGCGTACCCCTTGTGCGACACAGGGTCAGGCTGCTCGGCTAAACCAAACAAGAGGTCTACCGGAAGGCGGGGGTGACAACCAAAAAGCAAGAAATGTGGCGAGTAACCGGTGGACTCATGACGAGTACAGTTATACGCGTGTATAACTTGCGGAAGGTGATCTTTCCACGTTTCTTTTTCTTTGTCTGTCAGGGTACGCAACATCTGTAGCAAAGTGCGGTTAAAGCGTTCTGCGGGATTTCCCTGGGGGTGGTATGGCGATGTTCGAGAATGACCAACCCCCGAGAGTTGCCCGAGAGTTCGGAAGAGCTCGTTCTCGAATTCTCGCCCCTGATCGTGATGGAGCTTGTTAGGGAACCCAAAGCGAGGTATGAAATCGTTATAGATCCGCTCAGCTGCTGTACGACCGGATTTGTTCTTTGTTGGGTAGGCTTGAGCGAACCGCGTAAAGTGGTCGACCATAACCAAAATGTATTCGTACCCCCCTTTGCTCTTCTCGAGATGCAGGTAGTCGATGCAGACAAGTTCGAGTGGCGAGTTGGACTTCAAGCTACTCATTGGTGCACGCACATGAACTGTTGGTTTTTTTTGTTTAATGCAACAGCATTTCTTAGTCACATAGTCCTCGATGCTCCTCTTCATGTGAGGCCAATAGAATCTCTCTCTTGCAAGATGAAGTACCCTCTCGGTACCGACATGGCCCATATGATCATGAAGATGCTTTAAGACCATGGACTGGTATAGGAGAGGTAAGACTAGTTGTTTCCTTTCCGGTGTTCGTCTGTACAAGATCCCGTTCTCAAGGTGTAATCGATCCCACTCGCGGAGGAGTTTACAAGCGGATCCTTTCAACGACCTCCTGATACTTTCAGTGAGTCGGACATTGGACTCTTTAAGTCTGATGACGTCTGTCATTGTGGGGTCATCCCTCTGCACCTGTATCAGATCATCAGGTTTGATTTCCTGGAGGGATACGCCAGGCTGCAACACGACGTCCTGAGAGGAAGCCAAAAGGACGGCCACCCAAGCCACCTCCTTCTGCTGGGCTACTCGTGTTCCCTCCCAAGCCGCGCTTACCACCTCTTGTGATAGCTCTTCTGTACACACTGACGTGAAGTTGTTCATGTCAAGAGGAACACGGGACAGTGTATCTGCATCTATGTTCGTTTTTCCCGGTCTGTACTTAATGCTAAATCGAAAATCCGATAGTTCCCCAACCCAACGATGACTAACCGCGTTGAGTTTAGCTGTGCTCATGATGTATGTAAGTGGGTTGTTATCAGTGAAAATTGTGAAATGTGGTGCATAGAAAAGATAGTCTCTAAACTTTTCACACACTGCCCACTTAAGAGCCAGGAACTCTAACTTGCCACTGTGCAGGTGGTAGTTTCGTTCAGCTGGTGACAGGGTCCGTGATCCATAACCAACAACACGCAACTTCCCGTCCTGTTGTTGGTAGAGAACAGCACCAAGTCCCTGCTCGGACGCATCAGTGTGCAAGACGAACGGCTGGTCAAAGTCCGGATATGCTAGAACCGGAGGATGGGTTAGCATGTCAACCAGTTGCTCAAGTATCCTCTGATGTTCAGGAGTCCAGTCTATGGGCGCCCTAGATGGCATTTGGGGCCCTTTGTTTCTACCCTGACGGCCATGAGCGGACCACTCTGAAGACTTGCTCTGAAGTAACCCGTACAGTGGCTGAGCTATTCTTGAAAAGTTCTGTATGTACGAACGATAGTAGCTAAGGAAGCCAAGGACACGCCGAAGATCACCCACAGTCTGTGGTGCTTTGGCCTTCAGAGCCAAGACGGCCTCGAGATCTTTTGGGTCAACCCTGACGCCCTCAGCGCTAACCAGACGCCCTACATAACGAACTTCAGCTCTAAATAGCTCACACTTTTCAGGCCGAAGCTTTACACCATGAACTTGTAAAGCCTGAAGCACTTTGCGGACCACCTCAACATGAGCCTCAAAAGACTGTGAGTAGCAAAGGATGTCATCAAGGTATGGGATGCAACAGTCATCCCTCAGAGAACATAGGATCTCTTCCATACTTCTCTGGAAGGCGGCGGGCGCGTTAGTGAGACCGAACGGGATTCTCACCCATTCGTATAGGCCCCAAGGTGTGGTGAAGGCGGTGAGATGACGAGAGCCTTCATCCACAAACCCTTGGTGGTAGGCCTTACCTTGGTCGAGGATACTGAACCAAGAGTATCCACCTAAGGTGTCGAGCAGGTCACGTATCCGAGGTAGTGGGTGTCGGTCCGGCACCGTTTTCTGGTTCAATAGACGATAGTCTATGCAGAGACGGAGTGAACCGTCTTTCTTCCGTACGCACACAATGGGGGTGGCATAGGCGGACTTGGATTTTACTATCCATCCTTTCACCAGGAGGTCTTGAACATATTCTTTTACCTCCCGTAGCAGCGGCTTCGGTATGGAAGTATATGCTCTCTGCACTGGTATATCGTCTTTTAAATTTATCACCATTTTCAGATCAGGATTACAACCAATGTCATTTCCGTCCCTCGCGAAAGCCCTGCACTCATCAAACAACATTTTCTTGACAATCTCTTGTTGTTTCTCCTCCAAATGTTCAAGGTTCACCGGCGGATGCCACGAAGGTGGAGGAGGTTCAGCTGGTTCGACTGTCACTTCACCAACTGTTACGGTAGGTTGAGGTTCATTTGGGGTTTCAGCCTCCACAATACGTTCAATCGGCTGTAAGGTGCCCAGGGTTGTCTTTTTTGTCACGGTAATGTCATGTTTAGTGTCGTTACTTAGAGCAACGGTGACGTAGGGTTTAGCTGGATTTTGTATTTTAACTAACCCTGTCAAGACATCTAACTGCTCTAGGGCCTGGCTGCCCTCATCAGCCTCAAACAACACTAAACAATCGGACGGGTCCATGGTTGATGGAACCCGGCACCTTACCCAGGTGACCTGTCCAGCAGGGATAACCACGTCCCTGTCACCTGTTCTTAAGCGCCCTTGTGTCGTGTTGGGCTCTTCTGCTTGGATGAAGCTTACGACCACTTCAGCTTTCTCAGGTGGAAGACAGATGGCATTACACAGTAAGGTAACAAGGGTAGGTATCAACCGTTCTGGTTGTCCCTCAATGATTTGTTCCAAAACATTAAAACCAATCAATGGTTTGTCCATCGGCACAGTGCTGACGAGAACCGGAGTACTGATGGAGAGGCTGGGGTCCTCACCCCCAGGTAAGTTGATCATGATAGGTATCCAGCCGTCGAATGGTATGGTTTCCCCGTTGACCACACACACTCTCAACTCGTCCATTTCCTCGATGATCTCCGACAGAGGTCGCATGACTAAGTCGGGTAAGTATTTGTCTTTCCACTGTCGACTTATGATACTAACTTGAGCACCTGTGTCAAGTAATGCTTTCACTGCTAAGCCATTTAGATTACATTGTATGAGGGCTTTTTTTCCGATGAGCTTAGCAACTGCTCCACGTTTAGTGTGGAGTGACATAACACTAGACAGAGCAACTGGCTCACCCTGCTGATGGTTAGTTACTTCTGGTGTTACTGACAAGGGGGAACCTGATTTGCTGTTGCTAAGGCTAGGTTGGGTCATTACTTCCCTTAAGTGCTCGCTCTGGGGCTCTTTTCCCGACTCGGTCACTGGTTGCCCCTCGGCAGAGACCGGTTCACGTTTCCCTGGTTCTTAGTTTTCTTTAAGCAGCCGACGGCCCGGTGGCCTTCTTCCCCACAGATGAAACAATGACCACAATCTGGGCGGTTCTGTTCGACGCAATTTGGACGTCCAAAGGTTTTGTATTTTCTGTTTCCTGACCTGTTTTGTGAATATGGGTTCACTGGATCTACTGGTCGCGATAAGGTTTGTTGTCTCATGGCTTCCACAAGACCAGCGAGCTCATTAACTTTAGCTGTGAGTTCTTTAATTGGGTCAGTCTTTGTTGTGTGAATTGATTTGTCTTGTTTACTGCACTCCTGGGCGGTGCTAAGCTCAGACTGAGCGCTGTGTGCGCTAGTTGCGTTCTGTCTACGTGACAAACCTATTCTCTTTTGCCTCTCGCTTTCCTCGCTAGTGATTTTCATTATGTGGCGCAAGATTGTTTCGTCGCTCACCTCTCCACTTGACAACAGAGGTTTTAACTCTTGTCGAATGTCACTGTGCTTATGCCCTAGCCCCTGGTAGACTGAGTGTAAGAAAACATCCTGAACAGTAGCTGGACTGTATTTTATGCCTGCATCTGACAGTTTGGATGTGAAGAGGACCCGCTGCTTCAACCCTATCACACGGTAAAGAAACTGCTGCGGTGTCTCGTTCTCGTCTTGTCTAGCACACATTAGCTCTTGAAATAACTCGGTGCTATTTTTCTCTCTCAGGTGGGCCTGGAGGAACCCCTTTAGTTCTACTAAGGTAAGATCATCTTTATTGATAAGCATATCTTTAAAAGTTCCAGGCTTTATTATTCTGAGAACACCACGAACTATTTCTGCATCAGGGAAGCCTTCTCTAATCCCCTCATCCATCTGTTTGCAAATATTGTTGTAGCTAATGTCTGATGAATGATCCCCAACTTGACCCCCCTGCACTTTAAACTCTCTTCTCTGGAGATAAGAGAGATCTCGCAGAGAGATTGTCCCCTCACGGTTGGGCTGGGCCCTTGGCTGCCCATGTGTATTGGGTCGAAATGGGTCTCTTGGGGTTTCGTTAGGTTGGACTGGTAACCCTGTAGAGTGTTGTGGTGACTGTTCAGTAGGTACCATTATGCTCTGCCTTAGTCTCTTACCAAGCTCCTCATAGCTACTTAACATTTCCTGTAGTTCAGTATTAGTGATATCAGAGACAGTTTTGGCTGATGTTCTCACAGAGCTAACTGTGGACGCATCACTGGACTTGATATCAGGAATAAAGCTGGCTGGGCCAGTCTGACTGGCTGCACCTACAACTTGTGGCTGGTTAACCATGCTAACTGTAGTGGTCACAGGAATGGTCTGTATAGGGCTAGCACCCATGTCACCTGGAGAGTGAGTTGTTTGCACAGTTGGTGTAACTGTCTGTGTAGTGTGTGAATCTACAGCCTCACTATCATCACTTGTATGTTGTGCTTGTCGATTCTTAATCACCTCATCAATGTAGTCCTTTAACATTAACAAGTTCACCATCCCACCATCTTCTGCCTCAAGCAATGCCTTACTGTACATAAAAGAACTGATGTGATCGAAGCAGTCCTCCTGGTCTTCCGCGTTGAGCTCTGGCTGATCCGTCTCCTCTGGACCCACATTTTTGGCGACCTCGTAGAGTTCCTCCGCCGACAGGGTGAGTAGGCTTTTCCTAATGTCCCACACTAGGCTCTTCCTCCCACTCTCGGCCATGGCTGTAGCTCCTCACGATCCCTCTCGATAGGTCACTCAGCACGACGATGGATCAGTCTCTGCCCCAGCTCACTGCTCGTTCAGCTAGCATCAGCTCCAGTCCTGGTCCCAGATGTCATCAGTGGATCAGCCCCAAACCGGAAGGTGGCGCCGATCCCGGACGAGCCCCCAAGATTTGTTACGGGTCCCAAGGATGAGGACCGTGGTGACAAATATGTTACCTGTAAAAGCAGGTGAAGAGCGGAGTAATGAAGACACCAAGCGTCTCTGTTTTCCTCCAGCACGTGTCTGAGTCTGATTTATTTTACACAAAATAAAAGCTATGTGAACACTAAACATGAGTCTTCACTATACAATGCAGCTGGTTATTTGTTCACATCATTTATATTCAACTATTCCACAACCTCCGTGAAATATGTTCTCTTTAACCAGTTTCACTTTCTCTAATCATCACATTTCTTTTCATACACAGCTATGTTCAATAAGCAATATCAGTAAATACATCACATTTTTGTTAATTCAGTATTCTACTGGTTGAAATCACTAATCACAGTGTATCATGAAGATCCAGCATGTTGGAATAACCCTCTAAATACATCTCTTAGCTACACGGAAGTGCTCATAGTGCTTGTGCTACACTAGCTAATAAACTCAGTCACCTTTAAATATAACAGAATATTCACATCTCAACAAAATATATATTACAATCAAAAAGATACAAACTTAACCAGTGTTTTTCAGCGTGTATAAAGTGCGCAGCCTCTCATTAACGAGCAGTTGACCTGAACGAGCTCGGCCCGTAATGGCGTTCGTTCGGGAAACTTCTCCCGTTTCTAGCGCATTTTACCCATAAATAACTCAAGTGAACTGCCTTAAACTCTCTTGTTTACATTAGCATGGATAAAAGGCTACAACATAAACCAACATTTTCCGATTCTCAAACCGTTTACCGACCTGTAAAAGCAGGTGAAGAGCGGAGTAATGAAGACACCAAGCGTCTCTGTTTTCCTCCAGCACGTGTCTGAGGTAGAAGCGAAAGGTGGGGCTCCTTTACCGTACCCCCGAACACCTGGAGTGACCACAAACGTTCCGCCCGACTGCTTTTCAAAATAAAATGACCCCTTTCATATAGTTCTCTACTTTTGAATAAAATAAATGAAAATAAATACATATATTAATGAAAGTGTCCCATTCATACATAGGCTTTATACACAAAATAATATTAATGTGGCCATTCCCTCTCAGGGGTGCCACATAGGCATCCCTGGTGTCATCCCCACATGTTATGCATGCGAGTAGGAGCACTGGGACACAAGTGTTTTTGGGTCACAGTTGCGGTGAGGTTTGCTGTGATGCACCTGAGGTGAGAAAGTTTTAGCACCCCTGGGCACTCCTCAGTAGTCTGGCTCTCAACAAGTGGCCTCAGTTAACTTTTCTTTTCCTTATTTTGCGGGGTTTATGTTGGACTGATTTGAGTTATTTTAGCACTATAAACTTTTAAGATCTTGCACAACACATTTTTTAAAACAAATCTATATATCTATCTAATATTGTTAACCAACGCAAAAAAGACCATACTACTAAACCGAAAAGATAGAACTAAAGTATCCACAACCCACTGGCTCAATTTTGCCACAGCCATTCCCAAGACCAATAGAAAAATGAAATGTAAATGTTTTTTATTTTTATTATATACTACACAAAAACAATACATTATATGGACTGTATACATACATATGTACATATTTCCAAAAAAGATACTGTATCAGGGTATATCTATATCTGTTTGTTTCTTATTCAAGTGTGATTTAATTTGACCTAGTGAATCCATGTGGTCGCTGCCCAGATCTTGCAGAATGGATGCTGCCTGTTCCTGATACTAATTCCAGGAAATATTTTAACCAGTTATTGAAACAATTGGGTTTCCTCACCTTCCAATTTATAAGTATTATTCGTTTTACTGAAAGAAATGCGAAATCTTCTAAGTGTTGAAGTTCTTTTGAGGTTACCCTGTCTCTTTTTTCCCAGTAGACAAACTTATGGACGTTGATGGGAAATTTATTTCAAATGTATACAAATAATCTCTCACCTTTAACCAAAATATTTTTGTCTCTGGGCAGTGCCACAGTAAATGTATAAGAGTACCGGTCTTCCCACACCCATGCCAACACTTATCTGAAACATCACTGTTCATTTTCATAAGCTTGTGTGGGGTTATATAAGACCTGAACAGAATCTTAATTTGTATAACTTTATACCTTACACATCTTGAAAGAGTTTGAGTGACTCACTATAGCTTCCCACTGGAAACCTTACCTCTGCCAGTGCCTGCATCTCTTAGTTTAATGTTGTTAACAAAAGTAAAATGTTTCTGTGTGACAAGTTTCCATCACTTTTAGATATATGATCCAGCTTAGTAATGTTTTTATTTCGCCACACTTCATTAAGAGGTTTCCTGCCAGCCATAATAAGTTCTTCCATATGGGGCAAGAGGGTAAAAAATATACCACTAATTTTAAGTTGTCTGTGTAATGCTTTAGTGTTTTTTTTTGTTTGTTTTTTTTGTTTTTTTTTCTCTCCTCCCCCACATGAAAACAGAACTACAGGGTTTTTAATGCACTAAGGGTAGTACCAGAAGGCAGCCAGGAAAACATCTTTGTAATTTGCAGATATAATCTTTTGTTCCAGCCATTGCCAGCTACCTATGTCGAATTGGTCTTTCTTGTAGGCCCAAGATACTGGGTGTTGGGTCTGAGCTCTACCTCATGAGCTGGACAACAATATTGGCTATCATAAATTAAGAAAATATTAATAGTAAATAATAACTTTAAAATTAAAGTCCTCGGGGCACCAGCCTAAACTAATAGGCAAAATAGCCAGTATGGTTTTAGTCTCAATTTATTACCATAAATCTGGAACTCTGATTAACCATTAGCTTACTAACTATAACCAAATTACCATATCAATGGTAAATTAAAGTTGAAGGATTGGAATTCTACAAAGTAGAGGTTGGCAATATTCACGCTTGTGCAACATTAAACACACCAGTAGTTATACTTAAAGGCATTTATTTACAATGGAGCGGAGTAAAACACAATGTCTTATCTAGTATATACAGGTATATATGTGTGTGTGTGTCTGTGGGGACAAAAACAAAGGCAAGATGGCCGATTCAAAGTGGTCACTGTGACCACATGACCTGAACAAAGAAGACTACACAAGATGGCGGTAAACAAAGAAACTACTCAAAATGGCCGCTGAGACTACCTGGTGTGTGTGGGAAGGTGTGAGTTTCTTTGTTAGCCTAGCTCATGTAATCTAAAGGTACCAAGTTAGAGGGAGGAGGTTAGCTTCATGCAGGTTCTAGAACTGAGACATACTACTTTGTGTGTGAACATACGAGTGATTAACTGTATGACTGACCACAACCTAAGCAAACATTACAACAACAAGACATCAATCAACAAGTACATTAACAGTTAAGACTTCTGCTGCTTAGCTATGCTGTGCTGGCAAAGGTTAGGCCCAGTCAGTTAATGTTAGCCAGTCCTTGGAACAAACAAAGAGGTCCTTTCCAGTGTTGTAAAGTCCAGTGAGTTGGGAGGCTTCCTGGTGGAGTAAAGTCCTGTCTGGCTGTGTTGCTTTGCTGTTATCTCCTTTGTTCTCAAAGAGTTAGCTGTTCCACGCTAACTCTGCTATGACTCCTGTTGCTTGGAAAATTAGCTGGCCTTGTGTCTTAGCTGCTGATTCTGAAGAGAATTTGGTTCACTCTAAGTTAATCCGAAGCAGGTCGCTGCTGTTGAGAAGAGTGTTTGCAGGCTACTGTGAGCTGGTTTCTCAGGTAGCAAAGCTGACCTGGGCTGGGGCCTTGTTGCCCTTTGAAGAGCAGAGAGCAGGAGCTGCTCTCCAGAGCAAGCCAAGAAAAGAGAGAGAAGAGAAGGAGATCTGGTTTTGTTTGGTGACACCCTTGGGGGTCACACGCTGACCCACACTTGCTGGCCGGTAAGGTCCGTGGGGGGAAGGGTCGTCCCCTGGTGTGAACGGTGAGGAACTGTGGAGTGTAAGTTCCTTTGTCCAACGGAGCAAGGAAACATCTGGTCTCTTGAATGATGAGTCCCAACATGGGTATATGCCATTGTAAGATAAATAATATGCATAAACATCTGGTGTTCCTAATCCAGCTTTGTTCCTAGGAACTACAATTTGTTCTGACCAATTCTAAGCTTTTTACCCTTCCATAAGAAACAAAGGAAACAATTTGTCAATTTCAATAAACCATTTCTGAGGGATTTCCAAAGGAATGGCAGAGAAAAGGAAGGCTAGTCTTGGGAGCCCATTCATCTTAAGCACTTCGGCTCTGCCCCACAATGATAGTGGTAAATTTGTCCATCTATTCAGATCATCTCTGATAGTTTTTAATAGTTTGGGGCCATTCAACTCAAAATACTATCAATTGGGGATCTAATGTTGACACCAAGATACCTCATACCCTCTGACCTCCACGCAACAGGGATTAAGTTCAGATGACTGGGATGTGTGAGACAATTTAAAGAAATGGCCTCACTCTTGGACCAGTTGATCTTGTACCCAGAAAATGTACTGAAATCACTGAGTTTCATTAAATTGGGCACAGAGATTGTAGGTCTAGACAATGTCAATAAAATATTATCTGCATAAAGGTTATCTTTAAAATCATAGTTAAAAAGTGTAATACCTGTAATGTTCTGGTTGTTCCTGATAGCACAGGCGAAGGGCTCAAGTGCTAGAGTAAAGATAACTGGTGAGGCTGGATATCCCTGTGTAGTGAATCTAAAAAGCTGAAAAGGAGGGGATATTAAACCATTTGTCTTGACACATGCAACTGGGTTGTGATAGAGGGCCTTAATCCATTTTATGCAAACTGGGACAAAACCAAACTTTGAAAATATGTGAAATAGATGTGACCACTCCATCCTATCAAATGCTTTTTCAGCATCTAAAGAGATTGCAAATCTGGATATTGGAGAGATGCAGCCTCTGACATTACATGAAAAAGTCTTTGCATGTTATTAGCAACATGACATCCGGCAATAAAACCAACTTGATCTATATGAATAATGAGGAGCTGACTTTTTTGAGACGACTGTCAAGAATTTTAGCAAAAATTTTATAATCATTATTTAACAAACTAAGGGGATGAGAATTGCACATTTGTAAATGATCTCTACCCGGCTTTGGTAACAGTGAAATAACAGCAACATGCTATGAGGCATAGATTGAATAGCTATTATATCTCTATATAATAGTCAAAAATGGAGACAAAACATCCTGGAAGCATTTATAAAAATCTACACTGACCCATACTGACCTGGTGCTTTACCAGTGGTAAGAGCTTTTAATAGCTGCTTTAACCTCCAGTTCTTGTATATCTGTCTCCAAATATGCCCTATCATCCATATTCAGCTGTGATAGGGGTGTACCTTTCAGAAAGTCATCTATCATGCTTGGATTATATCTACATTCCGATTCATACAACTTTGAATAGCATTTCTGAAATGCTGAATTTATTTCTTTTTGTTCACATACTAAAGAGCCACTATGATCAAATATGGCAGATATAGATGAGTTACTCTGTATTTGTTTTAGTCTCAGTGCAAGCATTTTGCCAGCTTTATTGCCAGATTCAAAATATTTTCTCTTAAGTCTATATGATGCAATTGAAGTATTTTCATTTATAATTGATTGTAACTCTGACCTAGTCAGTAACACCATAGTTTTTAATTTCTGATCATTAGGATCTCTCACATGCTGCATTTCTAGATTTTTCCATTCAAACGTGAGTTTATGTTTCCTTTGACTTCTTTCCCTCTGTTTTGTGATGCCATAACTGATACACCAACCTTTTACACCAGACCATCTGTATTGATGCGACTGAATTCAAATTCATGTCAAAGAACTCAGATATTCTCTCATTTATCAAAGCAACAATTTTCTTATCCCATAAAAGCATGTTGTTAAACTTCTAGTATTTTGTTTTGTGTATATTAAAGCAAAGAGAGAATATGACAGATAAAGGAGCATGGTCTGAAATTAGGATATTATGGATCTCTGAATTAATCACATTCTCAATTAATAAATTTGACAAAAACAGGTCACATCTATCCTGGAATAGGAGTTATGGACTTAAGAATAGAAAGTGTATTCAAGACAGAGTGGCAATATCTGCTGGTAGGGGACATCTAGAGCGATCCAACAACAGATTATTTACTGAATTCATATCACCGCCCAGCATAATAGGATCTCCCACAAACCTTGAAACAAGAACAGCTAAGTTTGATAGAAACTCAGCTTGCCCATAATTAGAGATCGACCAATATGTTTTTTTCAGGGCCGATACCGATACGGATTATAAGTAGTCAAGGAGGCCGATAACCAATATTTGGAGCCGATATTTATTTGCAGTAAAAGGGAAAATATTGGCGGGAAAATTTTGAATTATACAAACTCCACTTAACTTTGTTTAAATGCCTTTAAGCATATGTTTATTTAACAGCTTTTCAGATTTGCAACATGTTAAAGTTTTTTTTTTTCTTAGACAATAGATATCTTTGTTTTAAAATTCTAACAAAAAGTGCAGGGAGCTCCCAGGCTCAGCAGCATGTCTTATAAAGTTAAATGAAAACTTAAACAAATAAATAGCTCCCTAAAGTTTTCTACAGTAAATAAAGTTTTCCACAATTTCAATATAACTGAAATGTTAATCTTTCACTTATCTTTGTTTTAAGTTCAAACAAAAACAAAAAGTGCAAGGAGTTCCCAGGGTCAGCAGCATCTCTTATAAAGTTAACTGAAAATTTAAATAAATAAATAAATAGTTCCCTGAAGTTTTATAAGGTTAGAGTTAAATAAAATTTGCACAGAAATGTGAGTCTAAAATCAGTTAGTAGTCCCAATTGAGCAGCACCAGATTGTGGTGCAAAAAGCAGAGTTGTTCAGCATGCTCTCCAGTGAGACGGCTTCTTTTGCTCTCATAAATTGCAGAGACTTCACTGAAGACGTGCTCACTTCACTCAGGGTGATGAATCCTAAGATGGGACCACAGATTTGAAGTATTTTTGTTTTTCCCCGTTGTTGCTCCCATGCTGACACCTTCATTGCATGTATTACAGACTGCCTTCCCTGGTGATGGTTGAGTGTAATACTTCCATACTGCACTTTTAAACTTAAGTCTATCCATCTGCAATAAGGGTTTGAAAAAAAGAGAGAGAGTTAAAAGTGAGGCCACATGCTGACATATGCTCAACTTAATATTAATCTTTTCCTTTTATTGGCCGGTCTCAGAAATGGCTTTGTCTTTGCCACTCTGCCCTGAAGGCCAGCATCCCAGAGTCGCCTCTTCACTGTAGACGTTGACACTGGCGTTTTGCAGGTACTATTTAATGAAGCTGCCAGTTGAGGACCTGTGAGGCGTCTATTTCTCAAACTAGAGACTCTAATGTACTTGTCTTCTTGCTCAGTTGTGCAGCGGGGTCTCCCACTTCTCTTTCTACTCTGGTTAGAGCCTGTTTGTGCTGTTCTCTGAAGGGAGTAGTACAGGAAATCTTCAGTTTCTTGGCAATTTCTCGCATGGAATAGCCTTAATTTCTAAGAATAAGAATAGACTGTCGAGTTTCACATGAAAGTTCTCTTTTTCTGGCCATTTTGAGAGTTTAATCAAACCCACAAATGTGATGCTCCAGATTCTCAACTAGCTCAAAGGAAGGTCAGTTTTATAGCTTCTCTAACCAGCAAAGCTGTTTTCAGCTGTGCTAACATAATTGCACAAGGGTTTTCTAATCTTCCATTAGCTTTCTAACGCAATTAGCAAACACAATGTACCATTAGAACACTGGAGTGATGGTTGCTGGAAATGGGCCTCTATACACCTATGTAGATATTGCATTAAAAAACAGACGTTTGCAGCTAGAATAGTCATTTACCACATTAACAATGTATAGAGTGTATTTCTGATTAGTTTAATGTTATCTTCATTGAAAAAACAGTGCTTTTCTCTCAAAAATAAGGAAATTTCTAAGTGACCCCAAACTTTTGAACGGTAGTGTACATTATGTCTTAAGTCTTGAACAGCAATATCCTGCTCCTTTCTACAAGAAACTATCAAAGACAGCTTCAGGACACACTTCATCTAACAATATGTCATTTTTTGCTCCTTGGGATTTGCTGTATATCAGCTGGAAGATCTTGGAACACATGGAAAGTCTTGGCTTTCCTAGACAACTTTTTCTTTTTGGGTCACCGTTATCAAGTGTACCTTGTGCAAAGTTTAATGATCTTTTTGAGCACCAATGTGAAGTGAGTAGTTTCAAGGTGGTCCTTGCACCAGTTGGGGCTTGGGCTGTAATAATAATAATAATAATCGGAACAATCTCCCAAAAAATGTGGTTCCTTGCCAGAACCGGAACAGCCCTAATTGCAGGTTTTATTCGGGCACAATGGATTAGGGTTAGGAATTCTTATGTCAATGTGATATTTTAGTTCTTCCTTTTTATTTATTTATTTTTTATTTTTATTTATTTTTTTATTAATAGTATATTGTTTTCGCAATACACAACTTATACAATTATATAAACCACAAATGACAGGAAATTTAAAATAATATAATGGGGAAATAAGATGAAAACAGCAATGACCATTTTTTTAAAAAAAAAAAAGAAAAAGGGATAAAATACTGACATAAGAACACACAAAGAAAAAAAGGCCAGCATAGTGTGATGCATAGAGTACACCAATGTTACAACCAAGTGTACCATATATAAAAGTTTACCATTAATTTGATGAGCTGGAAATGCCATTAAATATATAAATTCAAATGAGGCTCTTCCACCCTGTCAAGCAGCCTATATGATAGTCGTTCTAGCGCAGCCAGGTGACCAAGAGATGTGTACCATGAAGATGCTGGTGCAGAGGGGGCTTTCCATTCTTTGACCACAAGTTTCCATTCTAACATAAGAGCAGTCAGTCCAGTCAGCACCAGATGGAGTCAAGCCACTTTATGACCAAGCTTT
The DNA here is from genome assembly GCF_021018895.1 of Seriola aureovittata. NCBI lineage: Eukaryota > Metazoa > Chordata > Actinopteri > Carangiformes > Carangidae > Seriola > Seriola aureovittata. Next base: position 7,964,301 of record NC_079383.1, on the reverse strand, counting down.
GACCACATCCAAAACGTTTTAGGATTGGATGGGGCTATTGAGAGGGAGCCAAAAGTTTGTATGAGCACGTGTCTTGACTGCAAATACTTCCAAAATTCAGTGTGTGGTAAGTCAAATTCCTGTCTAAGAGCCTCAAAAGATTTTGATGTATCTTCCTGATACAAGTCCCCCAGAACTGTGATACCTTTCTGCACCCAGGCCTTCCAGAGGAATGGTGATTTATCTATTCAGAGCTTGGGATTTAGCCAGATCCCGACAGACCTGGGATGATATGGGTCAAATTAAAGGGCTCGAGCTATTCTCTTCCAGACCCAATGGATGTGGGACAAAATAGGATGTGACCGACATTGAGTGCGTATTTTAGCTGTAATGCAGTTAATGCATAAGGACAAAAGGTACTTTCAGGATGGAACCATGGGCTCTGTTCGGGGGCAGGGACCACTGCAAAAGCATAATGGTAAAACAACAGGTTAGGCACCCCAAGGCCTCCTTTGTCAACTGGCTTCTGTAGTTTCCGCAAGTTCATTCTTGGACGTTTATTGTTCCACAATAATTTAAATTGATCAAATTGTTTAAAGCAGGTTAAAGGAATTGTCGAATGCGTTTTTCGGCATCCATCGAGATGGCAGCCATAGGAGCATATGAATCTAACCTAGTCAGGATGGATCATGGAGGTTATAACCCTGTCCAGGCGGTTAGCAAATATTTTATATAGTATCTTACTGTCACAGGAGGTTAAACTAATGGGTTTGGTAAGATTTGTGGTGGACTTTTTTTTTTTTTAAGTTTGACTCTGCAACATCTGTTTTTCAAGCTGCTAGAGTTTAGCATTATTTTCCTTCTTCTTAAATGAGGAGTGTTGAATTATGTGACCTCTCAGACAGGCTTTCAAAGCCTCCCAGGCTATTCCTGCTGATGGAGCTGTTGGTAAGTGATTCCCTAAAGGTCTCGTCTAAATAAGCTAGAGTTTAACCCCCATCTGGTTGATTTTTCTGGTTTATTAAGGGACAGTATATGGAGAAATATTGGACTATGGTCCGAAAGAATTATATTACAAATGTCGCTTGATGCTATAACGGATAACAATGACGGAGATACCAGAAAGAAATCTGTCCTAGTGAACAAACTATGGGGTGAATAAAGAATGTATAATCCCTTGATGATGGGTTTACCCGGTGCCTCTGACATATTTTTGAGCACTACATACACTCTTGAAGTGCGGACCAATGAAGAGCTGCGGTCTAATACTGGATCCATTACTTAATTAAAATCTCCACCTATGATAATTGGAAAGTCTCCCATATCATTTAGTTTCTTTTCAAGTAGTCCAAAAAATTCAGGATCGTCTATATTTGGAGCATAGGTATTCGCTAGTATAATGTTATTACCCTGGCTCTCGCAAAGCATCAATAGGATTCTCCATGCCTTATCTTTGCTGTCTCTTATGCATTTGAATTGTACCTGCTTATTAATTAATGTTGCTAGCCATCTGCTCCTGCTACTGCCATAAGCAGCCCCCACAAAGCCCACCCACTCACCACAAAGTTTCTGTGATTCTTGAGCTAATAAGTGGTTCTCCCACATAAAACACATTTCTTAGAGTGAATGAAAGTTACTGCTTTCATCTTCTTAATTACGTTCTGGAGGCCTCTGACGTTCCAGCTCAGAAGTAAACCGTTACTACTGATTTTGATTATGTAAAGTGACTGATATACAAGTTTTGGTGTAACTACTATAATGGCCACATCATGCTTAATATTACAATGAACATCCAACATCAGAGAGTGCAAATGACACATCCACCTCTGAGAAGCATGATCATAACGTTATAACAAAGAGCAGAACATCTTGAGCTTTACCGAATATCCACACAATAGACCGAACAAAAGTAAATTAACTATTTCCCCCAAATGTCCGCAATAGGAACCAACATAATGGGCAGACATTGTATAAATGAAACTTGCTATTCTTGTAGCGTACATACCTGGCCTGGCATCAGTCATAAGCCACTAAAGAAGTTCATTGTAAGGATATGCAGAGTTATGGACCCAAAATTGACACATTGTTACTCTTCCTCCCATCAAACTATCAAATTGATAGGAAACAGAGACAAAGGACCCTTCGCTCACAAACAGACCATGCTTTTAGCATGTCAGAGAGATACACAACGAGACCAAGGGTCAAAGGGTCAGTGCCAGAGGATCAACGAATGGACACCAGGCAACTGGACAACATAGGCAAAATCTCCAGTTTGTAACAATAAGACTCTGTCTATTGATATTTGATTGTTTCTAATATAGGAAAAGTAAATCAAAAGGACTGATTATTACTAAGGTGTAAATCCTGGCCTCTCTGTGCCATGCATGAACACACACACACACACACACGCACACACACACACACACTAACCTCCTTTCCCCTGTCCCTCTCTAAATAACAGTCATAATATACAACCCACATTCCAATCCTGAGCAGTGACCAGCAGATCACTCTTCACAGACACAGATCTGAGGAAAACAATATAATTATATAACTAACTATTCTGTAACTCCTGAGATGTTACTATGTAATAGTTCAATCCCAAACTTCGATTCTATAGAATGTTTGAAAGGTAACATGTAGACTTTAATACAATTTCCTTCATGTGATCATACAGTCCGCATCCTTCACACACACTACATGACATCCAGAATGTCCATATTATTATTATTACAGTTAAAGAACTGCTGTGTAATCCACATTTATAGACTATTAGCTTTAGGAAATGTTTATATTGCTGTTTGATCAGTTAACCACTTGTATTATGATTAATTCCAGGTTTGAAGGATGTAATATGAACTCAACACTCGTATTACTCCTGTCTGTCATTTTTAGTGATTAGGTTCAGCCCCCAGGGGATAAAACAGTTATGATCAATTCACACATTGCTCAAAGCCTGGCTCTGTAGCTATGTAAACTCAAACTCACTCATCTGGTCAACGCCAGTCTCCTCTAAAGTTATCCAGCCAAAGTGAAGTACCTTAGAGTTTATTTCTCATCAACCCGCATGAGACACCAGCAAATAACACATCTGAGCATGACCGCCTGCAGAGAAGCATACCAGAAATCAAGACTGCCCGAGACAGAAAGTCTCCTGGCAAACTCCACCAGAGCTGAACCGCTGACACACCAGCAGAATCCACCACCATGATAACGGGACACGGCATCCAGGAGTATCCACCTAGATCCCGCGTCTCCAGGGTTACCACGGCAACCACAGCCACCTTGGTTCCAGCAAAGGGTCCGTCTTAACACTCTGCTCATGACTGGGCTGATGTCAAAATATAGTAATATTTAATTACGAAATCTCATTGATAGACGTGTAGCGTTAAGCCATATTTAAGGATTTACTCTCGTTGAAATGGGGCACCAGTCCTCTAGGAGGACAACAATGAATTACTTCATTGCCAAATTTATCAATCTCATATCGGAAGCCATGACTTCTCGATTCAATGGATCTCCAGTCTCTACGTCAAAAGAATACAACAGGACAACAACTGGGTGTAAATAAAAGAGTTTATTTAACTAAACTACTATCTACAGAGTAAATGCAAGGTGTAATAATCATAAAGATGAAAATAATAAGAAAATGAGCAGTGTGATGAGTTGGCAATGGTGGGAGAGAATATGTTATGGCTATACACTATGGCTATACAGCTAATGATGCTACATCTACGAATTAGGTTTGGTAATTAAATATTGCTAAATTTCGACATCAACCCAGTCATGAGCAGAGTGTTAAGATCGGCCTACTGTGAGTTGCGCTGTAGCTGAAGACCCTCGGCTGGAACCCAGGTGGCTGTGGTTGCCGTGGTAACCCTGGAGACGCGGGATCTAGGAGGATTCTCCTGGAGGCCGTGTCCCGTTATCACGATGACGGATTCTGCCGGTGTCTCAGCGGTTCAGCTCTGGTGGAGGTTGCCAGGAGACTCTCTGTCTCGGGCACTCTTGATTTCTGCTCGGCTTCTCTGCAGGCGGTCATGCAGATGTTATCTGCTGGTGTCTCTTGCGGGTTGATGCGAAATAAACTCTAATGCTCTTCACTTTGGTTGGATAACTTTAGAGGAGACTGGCGTTGACCAGGTGACTCTAAAGTTGTCAAAATCTTCAAAAAGTAAAACTTGATGATGATTAAAAGTTACAAAATTACTCTGAGGCACTTCTGTTGCTTTGGTTCAGTTGGTCTTGACTTGGCTTATAAAAATAAAAGATCGCGCATGTAGACAAAAATCATGTTACTTGGAGCTTGTGGCAAAGAAAAATAAAAGGCGCGAAAAGTGCAAAAATGACTAAGAGCCATGAGTTTGTGGCGAACAGCTTAGAGCTAAGAGTTTACATGGCTACAGAGCCGGGCTTTGAGCCGGGACTCTGAGCTTTGAGCAAAGATCTCAGCTTCTAGTTTCTGCATCGTTTCTCGCTTCTCGCATCTTCTTGTCGTCCTGATTTAGGCTTAGGCCTGGTTTTGGCTTTTGAATAGGTTTCTGAACAGGCTTCTGAACAGGCTTCTGAACAGGCTTCTGAAACAGGCTTCTGTAACAGGCTTCTGAAACAGGCTTCTGAACAGGCTTCGTTTTGGCTTTTTTGGCAATGTGTGAATTGTTCACGACTGTTTTATTCCCTGGGGGTTGGCGCATGTTTCATGGGCGTCACCCATCTTCTCCTGTGTTTCCACTTGGAGAAGAGAGTAATTTTCCACTGAACTTTAGAATAATTTAAATCTAGAGTTTACTTATAAACTCGCACATCCATCTTCCACCATGACCACAAAACTTTAAATGAAATAACATGAAACTACTTGCACTAATAACGGCAGAGAGGAGTAATAGGAGTGTTGATTTCATATTACATCCTTCAAACCTGGAATTAATTATGATACAAGTGGTTAATTGATCAAACAACAATATAAACATTTCCCAAAGCTAGTAGTCTATAAATGTGGATTACACAGCAGTTCTTCGACTGTAATAATAATATGCACATTCTGGATGTCATGTAGTGTGTTACCTCATGTGAAGGATGCTGACAGTATGGTCACATGAAGGACATTGTCTTAAAATCTACATGTTACATTTCAAACATTCTATGGGATAGAAGTTTGGGATTAAACTATTGCATAGGAACATCTCATGAGTTACAGAACAGTTAGATATTTAATTTTACATTCATCCTTTGATCTGTGTCTGTGAAGAGTGTTCTGCTGGTCACTACCCAGGATTGGAATGTGGGTTGTAGTTTATGACTCTTATCTAGAGAGGGACAGAGGAAGGGAGGTTGGTGTGTGTGTGTGTTCATGCATGGCACAGACAGGCCAGGATTCACACCTTTTGTTGTTACTTGTCCTATACAAGAAACAATCAAATATCACTTCTCCAGTTGTCTGGTGTCCATTGGTTGATCCTCTGGAGCTGACCCTTTGATCTTTGGTCTGGTTCTGTGTCGTTCGGACATGCTAACAGCATGGTCTGTTTGTGGAAGAGGGGTCCTTTGTCTCTGTTTCCTATCAATCTGATAGTTTGATGGTGGAAAGAGTCGCAAAGTATCAATTGTAGGTCCGTAACTCTGCATGTCCTTATAATGAACTTCCTTAATGGCTTTTGACTGATGCCAGGCCACGTATGTACGCTACAGACGTATCATTAGCTATATAGCCATAGTGTATAGCCACTCTAACATTACACACTGAAACATTGTTAAATAGTTTAGTGATCTCTACTTGATTTCTCTATCTTCTTAAAGACAGAAAAAAAACAAAAAAGAAACAGCTTTCAACAAAAGGTTGTTTAAATTGTCCACCAAAAAGTGTCAGATTAACTAAATCTCCCGAGACATAATATGACAACTCACCAATCGTCCGTTTGTATACGTCCATTAATGTTCTTCACAAACGTCCACATGCAAAATTTTCTCTTGCACAGGGAAACAGGGAAAGTTTGTGCGAATACCTCCATGTGTACGCAGACTCAGAGTGAGTAATAAATCGACAGTGTCCTATTGAAGAAGGGGAATAATTCATCATCATTCATAAACGGCAAGGTGCAGAAACATCATAATCCCAAAGAGCAAATGTAAACCAGGGCTTTTTTATGGTCATTGAATCGGCAGGGACCCTGCGCTGATCTCATGGTGAGCACTGCCGGATTGTCGAGAGAAAATCTGATGCGTTTCTCATGGAGCAAGACCTCCACTTCTATGGCTGTGGCTGGGAGGTTAGCGTCCTCCAGAAATTTTAGCCAGCTCTCAACTTGGGAAATGTGGCTAGTAATTTCAGCCAGTTTGCTATCTTGTGCACTTGTTGTCACCCATATAGCCTCTAGCTTCTTGTTGTGGGCCTCAGACTCAGATTAGTGCAGTAAGTTTAGAAAACTCTTTAGCCACTTCACCGGAGATGGAACTAGCAACAGGTGTATCCCACTGTCTGGAGGCTCACAAGGCAGCTATGCTCTTGGATCAGCTTTAGTAGCATTAGCCACATCACTCTACCGGGGCCAGTTTTCGAGGGATTCACAGAATTGCTTGTAATATTTGGCATTGTTGCAGTATATTGTCAACTTTTATTGTTAACTTAAAGAAAAGCTAGCTCTTTGTCAGGGTTCAAAGCTGTGCAGGGATAGGCACAGCTCGTTCTCGCGCAGCCACTCTCAACCACGTCACACGACTCCCCTAGTTTTTCACACAGTCCCTAAACCAGCTTGGTTATAAAAAGGAACAAATGCAAAATAAGAGATCATTTTCAGCATTAGCTAACCAGTAGCTACATGTTGGACATTAAACAGTAAAACAAAGAAGTCACTCAATACATCGACCATGTGCCAGGAACAATGCACAACCCTGTCCACACATTTCACAGTTGCCACTTACAAATGTGTGTCTTTTGACCAACCACAAAATGGTCATATAACGAACCATAAGACGGGACTCAAACGCACAACTCAAGAGTGTCAAAAACAGGGTTCTAAAAATCAGTCTTTGCTGGTGTTGCACGAAGCATACAATAAGGTGAGGAGTGGAGTAAAAGGGGCCAACAACGCCACCTGGGGAATCACACCCCAGGATATACTATTTTAAAACATTAGACGTTTTAAATGGATACAAGGACACAAGCTCATTACTGATAAGGCAGAGATTTGTTTTTTAAATCAACAAAATATTTATTTTAGAACTTACTTGGAACCAAAAATAAAATAGCAGGTACTGGAACTGCTGAAAAGGAAAATTATATTAAGGGAAATGAAAATCACAACAAACATCAGAGAAAACTAACTAAGGGTATGGAAGGGTATATGTTATGTGGAGGTCACTAAGTAATGCAATGATTGGGCAAATGGGTATGCTGAGGCCAAGCATCTCAGGTAGCCTGCTCATAACCTCCAACAAGAAGTTTTGGATGAGCCAGGTATCATGGAAGTAACTGCCTATTGAGATTGAGCAGTGTAAACATTTATTCTTTGGCCCATAAGGTAGAGTTTGTGGGTAGTGATATGGGTTCTTTGAAGGACTTTATACTGAATTAGTTGGGTTTTGGAGTTACATGTCAGAGAGAATGTGTTAGTGCATCTACAGTATTTGTCCAATTGAAATCTGATGGAAGGTTATTTATGTCTGTGGTCCATTTGTCTATGGGGATTGCTAGTGTTCTGTCGTTGGATGCCAGGAGTTTGTATATTTGAGATAGCTTTTTCTTTGGTTTGAGTGATTGTAACTTTGAATAAAGGGGAGGACTGTGACTGTTAAAATCTTTGAGGTTGAAACTAGCCGTTGACCAGTATTGCTATTGTTCATGAGCTAGCGTGCAACTGGGAACAAAGCGCCCGGTGATCGAGTTGTGCACTTGAAGGGGTGGGCAGTTTAGCTTAGCACTCAACAGCACAGTTGTCCAACGGTTTCTGTAAGAAACAACTGACAACTGTCGGCCTAATATATAGGAGGGGCCCTATCCCCTCCTGATGCTGATGTCACTATAGCCAGCCAATTAGGGCTGGCATAACATTATTTGTGCGTCTGATTGCTATGAAAGAGAATTGTAGTCAAAATGAGGACATGAAACATGACCATGAGACCAGAAACAGGTCCACACACATCAGTGTAGTAAAAGAATATATTTAATTTTGAAATGTTTGTCATTCAATTTTGTGACTTTTATTTTTTCTTTATTTTGTAACGTGTTAATCTTATTTGCCGATCTATTGTGTATCACATATTTCATATCTGACATATATATTTATTTTCTGTCACTGAAAAATGAACGAGGCATTTTAAAGTATTTATTTATTGTATTGTAATGTAATAAAAAGCTGGTCATACAACTATAAATGCCTAATGATCTGAGTTGCATTTATTGGTCCAAAATTTCACATATTGTGTGTAAACATCACCTGTAATCAAAAACTTTAATCAAACATTACAAAAGTGGCAAGATGAATGATGCAAAGTAATCCTCAGGCCCAGTTGAAATCTGCTACGTTTTGGAGTAGTTAATGGACTTCTAACAAAGGTTATATCATAATATCGAGCTCAATTTAAAATAAAGGGCCTTTCAAGGCAGTCCAGAGTGTATTAAAAAACTAGTCATTGTCAGAAAGATCTTTGTGCTTCAGCTTATAAACATTAGCAGCCTGGACTGTACTGTTAAATGTCTTAAAGGCACTACTAGGCCATGATGATTGTGCTCCAGTACCATAACAGATTTTTTGAGTGAATGGAGAGAGTGACATTAGCTTCTCTCTCTTAAGTCTGATAATTTCACAGAAATCTACCCTTCACGTTGAGTCAAATCTCCCTGCTATCACCAACCCAGCAACAGCCTGCCACTGTTGCAGCATTAGTGTGAAGTAGTGTCCAACAGGTAGCAATTGCATTGTAGGTTAACTTCTCCCCCAATTCCATCTCTGACAGTTCAAACCTAACTGACCTACATGACAAGAGAGAAAGTCAAGAGTCACTAACTGTGTTTTTATGCACCAACAAACCTGTAATCTCAATAATCTGCCGTTAAAGAGGTAGGACAATGTGGTTCCATTAAATAATTTTTTACTAGCCCCTGCCATGTTTTTTTTTTTGGCATTTCACTATTCTGTATATCCTGTGTTGAAAAAAAAAAAAAAGAGACGGGATGTTTCTATGCCACAGTAATGTCTCAACCAAGCATCTCAAGCAGTTAATCCAAACTCAATTTTTGTTTATATGCATCAAACCAAAACAGGATAACTTAGCTAACCTAGTTCAAAACTTTATTCTCTGTGTATATAAACCCAGTCAGTGACTCTGATTCCACCCAATGATCTGATCCTGTGACATCAGGGACTACTGCCTTGGTTGTGGGTTCACTAGGGATTTACATGTGTACTCTGTCCTCAAGTGCCTTCAGCTCAGCCTCCACCTGAGCTGGCAGGTCAACTCCAACTTGCTGAGTGAAGTAGGCTCTCAACTCTTTGGTCTCCCTCTGCCAGAAAGGCTTGGGCACATCAAACAAGGCACCCATATCCACCTTGCCACTCAAGCCTTTAGTATCAATGGCGCCATCTTCTGGCAGCCAGCCAATAATGCTCTTCTTGGCTGCCTCATCCTGCCTCTCCCGGCTGCAACGCTTGAAGATCCACTCCAGCACGCGTGCGTTTTCACCAAAGCCAGGCCAGAGGAAGGCGCCGGTGGTGGCATCCTTTCTGAACCAGTTGACATGGAAGATCTTGGGCAGATGAGTGGGAGCCTTTCGGCTCTCCATGCTCAGCCAGTGAGCAAGGTAGTCGCCAAAGTTGTAGCCGAAGAATGGCCGCATGGCGAAGGGGTCATGCATAATCACCTTGCCTGAAAGAAAACATTAAATGCTTTGTAATTTTGATTTGATTTTGATTTGAATTTACTACAGCTTCCTTATCATCCTATTATCTTAACCAACTCTTAAGTGATGGCACAATTTCTAAAACAAAGTCATACAAAAGACAATCAACCCTAAAACACAACAGAGCTGTAAATCAGTATGAATACATTTAGAGGAACTTAAACCATAAGAATATCAGAGGTGTTTATCTGTACCCTTATGCTCAGCAGCTGCTGTGGCCTCAGACCTCATTGCAGCTCCAACAAAGACCCCGTGCTGCCAGTTGAAAGACTCGTAGACCAGAGGGACTCCTGACAACATCAAAATCATGTTAAATAAAAGTTGTTGCTCTAATTACTCAAGCATATGTTTAAATAGAAAACACAAGCATTGTGTTGTATGATGCAGAACATCCACAATATATTTACTGTGTTTAACTGTTTAAGAGGCTATGATGTTACTGTGAGATCTGTTCAGGCACGGCAGGATTATGATTGTCACGATTGTAATAGAAACTAGAAAATTCCTGGAGAAATTTTGAATGTGAAAGTCTATCCATGTCATGGAGATGGCATGTGTCTGTAAATGTCTGTGCTTGTGTTTGGCAATATAAATTGCATAAGGTTTTGTACAACAGAACCAATAATTCCCTCTTACCATGTTGAGACTTATTTTGAAGGTTAATCCAAATCGTGGAGATGGTGTTTGTGTGTTTCTGTCAATAGATGTGTGAGTGTGTGTCTGTTTGTGTGCGCATGTGTGCATGTGTAGTGGCAGAGCTGCCCAACAGAATCTCCAGTAAGTTCTATTTACCTGGCTGAGACTACATACAGACAAACAGACTAAATAAGTAAAAAGTAAGATGGTGTTTGTCTATGTTGCTGTCAATATGCGTGTATTGTGTGATAGCAGAGCTGTCTACCATAGAGCCTCCGAAAACCTTGTCTTGCCTGGTGCCTAGTTTTTAGGTGAATATCCAAAGATGGAGATGGTTTGTGTTTCTTTCAATATATGTGTGTACATACTGTATATTGTCTGGGTTTTCTCAAAGCTGTGGGACTAGTTACACGCTGAAATTTCGTTACAGAAGATTAATAAATCGAATGTATGCAGGATAGTAATATATGCCTTCAATGTTATTGCATTGCAGGCACTTAATAATAGAAAACTAGAATTACGGCCTTGTGTTTTACCTCTCTGCCAACCAGCCAAGTTGCAGGAAATATGGCCACCATTTCCATTTCTTAGTTACAGCATTGAATAATAGCAAGAGGTGTTGCAGAACATTATGATGTTGCAGTCAAGTTGACCTTTGACCATTTGGATATAAAATGTCATCACTTCATTTTATCCTATTAGACATTTGCGTTGTGTTATAATTAGCTTGACTTTGTGAGTTATGGGCAAAACCGTGTTTTGTGAGGTCACAGTGACCTTTGACCACCAAATTCTAACAGTTTATTCTCGAGTCCAAGTCAATGTTTGTGCCAAATTTGAAGAAATTTCCTTCAGGTGTTACTGAGATATCGTATTCATGAGAATGGGACGTATGTACAGACAGACAACCTGAAAACATAATATTTCTGGCCCTGGCTGTCACCGGTGCAGAGACATGAAAACCTTTTTCCTAATATTAGGTTGAGCGAGACAATACTGCATGGAAGATGTAATCTGCTCAGTATTATTGCCTGATATTACAAGGAAAATGAGGATCTGATTATTCCAACTTCTTTACATCTCTTCAACTTCAATAATCAATTTCAGTACTCTTCAGTAATTGAAAAAACATTCATATTTCTGAATTACAGACACTTATTATTTCATTGAAACCTATAATTAAAAAGCCTAAAACCTGATTTTATTTTGAACTCTCATTTTTATATGCAGTTCACTAAAATCTTTTCCTGTGACCTCAGCACAGCTTATTTCCTGGTTGCAATTTTAATTTATGTTATGTTGAATTAATGTATTTATTTCTGTGTCATTCACGCCACAGAAGACTCAACTATCAACTGTGTGAATGCTAAGGCATCCTAGTGGCCTGGTGGTGTCTCTACCCACCTCCTCTCTATCTCTCCCCATGTCTGTATCTCTAGTGTCACTCTTACTATAACCAAAGGCCAAAAATGTCAATATTAAAAGTGAATAAAAATTGGCACCAACCTTCTGGCCTCCTGCCACCAAAGATTATGGCGTCAATGGGAACCCCTTCCTCACTCTCCCACTGGGGGTCAATGATGGGACACTGAGCCGCTGGGGCACAGAAACGGGAGTTGGGGTGGGCACAAGGTGTCAAGCTTCCTGTTTACAAAAAGCAGGAGAGAACTTTACACATCTATTTGTGAGGCAGGTGCGTAGGAATAGGATGAGTGGATCCAAACTATCAATCAATTTTTTTTTTCTGATTTTTTTAATATCGTTTCCTTTTTGTTTTTTTTAAAAAATCGTTTCCTTTTCGTTTTTTTTTTTAAATACTCCTGTACACTGACTTGCAACATTTGTTGTCTAACTTGCAACAAGTGTGTGGGATTTTTTGATTGACCCTGTTCACAAAAAGGAAACAATATTTTGTTCTTCCTTCAATGTTAATGTTAATGTTATTGAGTGCTCTAGTAATTTGGCCAAAAATATTGTAAACATCTGTATATCATGGTGAAAACTGTGTCTGATCTTTAGGCACCTCCATTACAAATAAAAGCTCCATTACATAAGTAACATGGAAAATTTAAATCATGGTGTTTTGTTTGTTTTTTGTTGTGATGTTATTGTATCACAGTATTATTAAAAATTATACTCCATTCACAAAATGATTCTGTTGTAAAATTAGGTATGGTCTGCCCCATACTATGGGTGAATTAGTAAATGTGATTCATGCTCAGAGTTAGTAACAACCATACTGTTGTCCTGAGCTGTCTGTGAATAGTACTACTGAGCAACCTTATAAATAATTTTTTTTTCACATGTACTGTTGTTTCATTATTTCAAACCAGCCAAACCGAGAATGACATTACACTTGAAAGAATTTACATCTTTGAAGAAAACAAAAGCTGACATAACGTTTTACATCTTAACCCACATGAAGAAAGTTACTCAAAATGCCAAGGAGGCCAAATCCTGGTCTCCATTAGACAATTACAAAAAAATTAAGATTATTAGATTGTCAAACAAGTAAAATACAACTACAATACTACAAAACTACAATATACTGTATGCTGCAGTGCAAACATAATCGGTATTTCAGTTATAAATAAAATAAAAAGGCATTACTTCTTTTACAATAACACACTAAACTAACCAAACTGTTTTTACAGCTTTCTTGCTGGAAATCTTGCTAGTGTCGGTTCCCATATGTAAAAAAAAATAGCTGGCAGAAGGAGGAGATCAAATCTGCATGCCTTTTGGAGAAAAAAACCATAGGAGATAATGGATCTGAAGTTATTAGAACATATAACACATGTCAGTGAAGCTGTCAGCCAATCAGAACAAAGTTCTGTCACAAAAGGAATACTGAGATACAAAGATCTGGCTCATAAAAATTCTTAAAGCTTTTTATGATTTTATGAGAGACTAGATCTCAGCCCAGAGAATTTGGGCTGATGTGTTAGATAGCACTCTCCAGTACTATCATCAAAACACCAAATGACTGAAATTATTTTTGGAAGAATTGTGTTCATCTCTCCAGTAGAGTTCACTTCTGTGTGTCTTTGGTCTGCAGTCTAATAACCAGAACTGGTGGAGAGATACAGACGGTGATAAATTAAAGGAAAAACCTGAACAAATGAATGGAGAAACAAAACAAATGCAGATGCTTCTGCAAAGGTGCACTGCATGGTACAGGTCTTATAAACTGTTAATAGTTTACATGCCATTCAGAGTAGTGTTTAAGAACCATGTGGCTGATGCAGTGTACAGTCACTGAAATATCTTTCAGCTTTACTATAGAAATATTATAATATGCTAGTTGTTTATTTGAGTGACTTGTAACAGTGTTTCATGCAATACTGTAGATTGCACTGGATTCATAATGATTTGTAAGCAAAAGTGCTGTAAAGACCATTTGCGTTCATTTGGTGCCCTCTACTGGATTCTTTGACACATTGCACTTACTAAAGTAAGACCGTTGGAACTGAATATTTAAGATTTAAAAGGGACATCAAGCGTTTCCTTCATCCTTGACCGGATGCCCATGGTGGCTGTAAACAATTTGAACCTTGTAAGCAGAGATTTACCTGATGACCTTGGATCAAGTGTTGCTTGTGCATTAGTGAGATATGTAAGGAAATACAGCAGAGCAACGCTTCCTCAGGTGACTGAAAATGTTATAATAGGCCTGCAGTGCATAAAGCCATTACAAAGATGAAAGCACATTTGAGAGTTCAGTGCTGCGAAAACCAAAGGCACTAGTCTACAGAGACGTGAAAAAAGTAATATAGTCAGATCCTTCACCGTATTCTCCTAAAGTTGGCGAGTGTATGTGTGGCGAACACCAAGAACCGTACAGGCCTGAATGCTTGACCCCTATAGTGAGGTGATCTGGTGGCTCCATTATGATGTGTGGGCCATTTTGGTGGCATGGTTTTAGTCCACTTGTCCCCTTAAAAGTTATTCTGAGTGATTACCTTTATCCTATGATGAAATATTTCTATCCTGATGGGAGTGAGCTCTTCCAGAATGACAGTGACTCCATCCATAGGACACAAGGGGTCACTGAATGGTTTGATGTGTAAGAAAATGATGTAAATCATATGCTATAGCCTTGGCCAAAGCCACCAGATCTCAGCCCAGAGAATTTGGGCTGATGTGTTAGATAGCGCTCTCCAGTACTATCATCAAAACACCAAATGAGTGAAATTATTTTGGAAGAATTGTGTTCATCCCTACAGTAGAGTTCAGAGACTTGTAGATGATGCCAAGGAGAATTGCAGCGATTCTGACAGCACGTGGTGGCCCAACACTATGACATTTTATGTTGGTGTTGTTGGCAAAAACGGAAACACATCAGTATAACTGAAATACAAGCACAACACTTTGATGTCCCTATAAAAACACATCCTCTGGCTGATATTACCTTGCTTCCAAGTTTTGCCATGCCAGTCTGTGAGTGTGATGCCGACTTGAGGTGGGTCAAGTCCTTCCCACCACACTCCCCCATCGCTGGTCTCACCAACATTAGTGAACATGGTGTTTTTGGCAATGGTGGCCATGGCATATGGGTTGGTCTTGTCTGAGGTACCTGGAGCTACACCGAAGAAACCATTCTCTGGGTTGATGGCCCTCAGTTTACCTACAGAGACAGACATGTTGTACATGTATACATTACATATGGAGTAACAGGGTCTTTGTGCGTGAGCTCTGCTCCTCGTTCTCACCTTGGCTGTCAAACTTCATCCATGCTATGTCGTCTCCCACACACTCAACTTTCCATCCTGGCAAAGCTGGTTTCATCATGGCCAAGTTGGTTTTACCACAGGCACTGGGGAATGCCGCTGCTATGTAACGCTTCACTCCCTGAGGGTTGGTGATACCCAGGATCTGAGAAGCAGATGGAGTGGTGAATAAAAATGTTAAAAGGAATAATCGTAATTATCACAAGTATAGCTCTATAATTATCACTCGACCTTTCATTGATAGCCATCAGTCCAAGGCACTGAAAGTGCATCAAGGCCAGGCAGTTTCACAGCAACATACATACAATACAAATCTAGCCATATTCTTTTCTATTTAATTGATTACATTTCTAGGGACAATGTACAAAATATATTAATGTGTGAGTGATGAGAGAAGATGATAAATTTCCATCTATGATCCCTTCGCATCACAAGCTCAACCTGACACAAAATACTAAAGGTATTTCTTTTGGTACATCAGAAAATAGAAATGCATTCATGTTTGTATACTGGAGAGAGGCCAAAGATCTATTTACAGTAGAAGTCATACATACACTTTAGCCGTATACATGTGAATTCAGTTTTGCACAATTCCTGACATTTAATCCTAATAAACATTACCTGTTTTAGAGGTAAGGATCACTACTATATTTTAAGATGTCAGAATAAAAGTAGAGAATTATTTATTTCATCACCTTCCCAGGGTGTCAGAATTTTACATATACTTTGTTAGTATTTGGTAGCATTGCCTTTAAATTAAGATAGCTTTACACTGGTTCTCACACTAAGGTGCTGAATTTTGATCCATTCCTCTTGACAGAACTGATGGAATTGAGTCAGGTTTTGTGGGTTATTGTAAGTTCATCTCTAGGAGAGAGAATACGTCTCCTCCCTGAATGTTATGACAGCTACATAGTCTCATGGTGTTTATACTTGTGTACTATTGTTTGTATAGATGAACGTGGAACCTTTAGGTGTGTGGAAATTGCTCAGAACGAAAAATCAGACTTGTGGGGGTCCACAATTTTTTTCAAGTAGTTGGCTGATTTCTTTTGAATTTCTAATGATGTCAAAGAGGCGCTGAGTTTGAAGGTATGTCTTAAAATACTTCCACAGGTAATTAACACAAATTAGCCTATCAGAAGCTTTTAAAGCCATGCCATAATACGTTGGAATTTTGTGTGTATGTGTGTATACACTGGAATTGTAATATTGTGAATTAAAAGTGAAACAATGTGGAATCTGGAAACAATGGTTGGAAAAATTACTCATGTCATACATGCCCTTACACATGTGCCAAAACTATAGTTTGATAACATGAAATCTGAGCAGTGGTTAAATATTAGCTTTAATGACTTCAACCTAAGAGTATGTAAACATCTGACTTCAACTGTATGATCAAAACTGAAATCCCATCCAAGTATTTATCTTAATATTTGAAAGATTGTTGGCTATTAGATACAATACTTTTCAATAGGACCATGAAGTTCATTTTCACATTTATTTCCATAATTTACTTCATAAGGAGCCAATGAGTTATTTTATTATCATATAAATTGTCGTTAATATGGACGGTATGTACTAGTCAGGTATGACGGTTATATTTTTACCAACATAACTGTGAAAAATTACAGGATCAGAAAACTTCTGATTACATTTTCTTTCAATTCCTTACAGCAGGACGGAAAAAAATTGCTTTTCGACAGTACTGATTTGAGTGTCAGACATTAGGGTCTGCTTAAGACAGCAATGTTTTACACTGAAGGTTAACTATTTATTTTTGCAGAGTGTGAGTGCTCAACTTCACTATCCCAGAGTCAGTTTCTCAACCCAGGCTACAGTCACAACATGACATCCTTCATTCTCACAAGCATGTGCTCTGCCAGCCAGCCCTCGTCCTTGGCAATGCGGGAGGCAATGCGGAGGGCGAAGCACTTTTTCCCAAGGAGAGAATTTCCTCCATAGCCACTGCCAAAGGACAGGATCTGCCTACTGTCCGGCAGGTGAGATATCAGCACCTTGTCTGGGTTACAGGGCCATGAGTTGAGCAGAGGGGCTGGAGAGGAATAGTAAAAGGGAAAAAAGAAGAAAGGGAATTTATAAAAATGTTTGCACAAAGCAGTAATATAACTTGTTTCCTGCTGTTGAAATCTGTACCTCTGAGAGGTAAAGGTCGTCCCAAAGAGTGCTGACAGCGGACAAACTCTGCTCCTTCAGCCAGTTTCTTCAAGACAGGTGTCCCCATACGCGTCATGATGCCCATACTGGCCACGACGTACGGGGAGTCTGTCACCTTGAAGGAGAGCTGAACGTTTATCACCTGAGACTTTGATATAGTCATTTTCTAGAATATATTATAAATTACAGCAATAAATGAAACTGCTAACTCCAAACAGCAGGTGTATTGCTTTGTTGCATGCTTTTCTATCAAGTGTTGAGAGGAGCACAGTCACTACCTGGACGCCATATTTACTCAGACTGGAGCCTACAGGACCCATACTGAAGGGAATCACGTACATGGTCCGACCTATAGAGAGGAAAGACAAGCATTAATTACATATGAATGTAGTTTATTTTTCCATTTTAGGCAGCATTGTTTCAGTATTGACAAATGATGAAAATTAGGTAATATTTGGCTTGAGAGGTCATGGCTTTCTTGGCTTTTTATGGTGCAAATCAAGTAATTGTCCCATGTTATTTTATATGCCACAAAAACATCGTTACAGATGATGTATAAAACATCTGTTTTTTTACATAACTTCAGTGGCAGATTCGTCAAAAAACATTCGGTAAAACATCTGTCAGTAACATAATACTACCTGATGACCCGTTTACCTCTCACCTTGCTGCATTTGTATATGGGGTTGTGGTTGAAAAGGCTTTTTTGCTTAGGAAGGTTACTAACTGAGTGAAATTACCCAAAAGTATCTAAGCTGCACCCATGATCAGAGCTGGTTGAATTCCCTAAATGATAAGGAAAGGAGCTTCAATGCTTCCTATCTTATCTCCTTTAGCATAGGAAACACTGGACCTTCCTTTAAGAAAGGAAAGGGGAAATGCCATCCCACAATTCTGTGCTGCTGCAACATTTAAAGCAACGCAACATTGTAGTTTCACATCGGCAGACCTACTTAAATGTAGAAACAAGAGAGTACCTTTTTTATGTTTGTATGTGTGTATGTGTGTATATATATATATAATATATATATATATATATATATATATATATACACACACACACAGTATATATATATATATATATATATATACACTGTATATATAAAAATATGTAATATACTGTTTATCTTCTCTATTTCAAATCCAATTAGGATTTATCATGAAGAACAAATATATTTAATTTCTAGTTAACAATATCATTATCACAACAAAATATTATAGTGTATACATAAATGTTGTTTCACTAAATCCCCTCCGATTGTGTAAAGCACTAAAATGAATTTTCACTTCATGACAATTGTTCAAAAATTGTCAAAAGCATGGTTAGTTTTTGGTTAGGAAAGGAGTATTTATGTGATATAAATAAAGGTAATTTTAAGAAAAAGCTTAGAGTAAGTGCAGTCGGATTCTCTCCGCTCCACGATTGTCTTTTCGTAAGTCCTTATGAATTCTCCTTCTCATCTTTCCTTGACCACACCCAACCCAACCACACCCATACTGGGGCAGGTTGGAGGTGAAACACTACTTTTCAGCCTTGTGTTAAGTTACTCTTTAGAGACGAAACATCCTATTTTATTGTCATAAATTTTTTTATATAGTTGGTTAATAATATTATACAGATTAAATCACTAAATTTCAAGTCAAAGCCATTTACAATATAAGGAAGTTGAAGACACACTTTTCCTGGCAACAAGGAAGAAACATTTAATTTCCATCCAGCAACATACCTGCCATGCAGCCAGGGAAACGCTCCTCTCTGGCTTTATGCCAGTCTGACTCACACATCCAGCTTCCCAGCTGGCTCTGCACCCCACCAGTAGGGATGGGAATGGTGTCCCTCTGGGTCTTGGTCACAATCACGGTCTTGCTCTCCACCCGAGCCACGTCTTTTGGATCTGTACGTGCCAACCAACTGCAAAATACAGAAAAAAATCTGAGCCTGATGCAGGAAAAATATGGAATTGTAGAAGAGAACTCGAAAATTCCTGGAGAAATTTTGAATGTGCCTACTGCTTGGTGCGTTTACTTCACTCCTTTCGTTTCAATCTGTATAAAGGTAGTTACTTTTAGTTTCATTCATGTCGTAGAGACTCATCCTGACACTGACCTCAGTGACTGCAGGTGTCCCTCAAAAAGCCTTTTGAAGCTGTCACAACTGGCCAAAATAACCTCACACTGATGGTTTCAAACCCAAATTTGTCCCCACAACCATAGCCAGACATGTATACACACATGTACATGCCCCAACAGAAACTGATGTGCAATAAAGCTAGGTTTTGTACAACAGAGCCAATAATTCCCTCTTATGTTAAGACTTATATTTTGTAGGTTAATCGAATTTGTGGAGATGGTCTTTGTGTGTTTCTGTCAAATATACATTTATATCATATACAGTGGAGGAAATAATTATTTGATCCCCCCTGCTGATTTTGTAGGTTTACCCACTTACAAAGACATGAACAGTCCATAATCTTTATGGTAGGTTTATTGTAACAGAGAGAGACAGAATATCAACAAAAAATCCAGAAAAAAATTAAATAAAAAGGTTATAAATTAATTTGTATTTGATTGAGTGAAATAAGTATTTGATCCCCTACCAACCAGCTAGAATTCTGACCCCCACAGACCGGTTCTGTGCCAATGAGGCAGTCAAATTAGTGCTGTCCCTTTAGGAAAGTCAGTCCCTACTCCTAATCTCAACTCGTTATGTGTATAAAAGACACCTGTCACAGAATCAATCTCTTCCATTCAAACCTCTCCACCACTAATGGGCAAGACCAAAGAGCTGTCAAAGGACGTCAGGGACAAGATTGTAGACCTGCACAAGGCTGGAATGGGCTACAAGAGAATCAGCAAGAAGTTTGATGAGAAGGAGACCACTGTTGTCGCGATAATTCGAAAATGGAAGAAATACAAGATAACAGTCAATCGCCCTCGCTCTGGAGCTCCATGCAAGATCTCACCTCGTGGGGTAAGGATGATTCTGAAAAAGGTGAGGGATCAGCCCAGAATTACACAGGAGGAGCTTGTTAATGATCTCACGGGAGCTGGGACCACAGTCACCAAAAAAACCATTGGTAACACACTTCACCATAATGGATTGAGATCCTGCAGTGCCCGCAAGGTCCCCCTGCTCAAGAAGGCACATGTACAGGCCCGTCTGAAGTTTGCCAATGAACACCTGAGTGATTCAGAGAAGGCTTGGGAGAATGTGATGTGGTCATATGAGACCAAAATTGAGCTCTTTGGCATCAACTCGACTCACCATGTTTGGAGGCAGAAAAATGCTGAATATGACCCCAAGAACACCATACCCACTGTCAAAAATGGAGGTGGAAACATTCATCCCAAAACATACGGCCAAGGCAACAAAGGAGTGGCTCAAGAAGAAGCACATTAAGATCCTGGAGTGGCCTATCCAGTCTCTGGACCTTAATCCCATAGAAAATCTGTGGAGGGAGCTGAAACTTGCTAAGCGACAGCCTCGAAACTTTCAGGATTTGGAGAGTATCTGTAAAGCGGAGTGGACCAAAATCCCTCCTGAGATGTGCGCAAACCTGGTGAGCAACTACAAGAAACGTCTGACCTGTGCTTGCCAACAAGGGTTTCTCCACCAAGTACTAAGTCACGTTTTGCTAGATGATCAAATACAAATTAATTTATAACCTTTATTTAATGTTTTTTTCTAGATTTTTTGTTGATATTCTGTCTCTCTCTGTTAAAATAAACCTACCATAAAAATTATGGACTGTTCATGTCTTTGTAAGAAAAAATCAGCAGGGGATCAAATAATTATTTCCTCCACTGTATATATATGTATGTGAGTGAGTGAGTGAGTGAGTGAGTGAGTGAGTGTGTGGCAGTAGAGCTGCCCAACAGAACCTCCAGTGAGTTCTTTTTACCTGGTTGAGACTCTTATTTTGAAGGTAAATATCAAAAAAGTAAGATGGTGTTTGTGTGTGTCTGTCAATGTGCGTGTGTATTGTTGTGTGTGGCAATAGAACTGTCTGCCATAGAGCCTCCAAAATGCTTGTGTTACCAGGTTGAGACACTTATACAGTTAATATCCATATGATGGTGATGGAGTTTGTGTGTCTTTTCAAACAGCCCTTTGAAGTTGTCAGGACCGGCCAAAATGACTTCACAATAAGGATTTTCAACCAAAATTGTCCTCACAATTCTAGAAAGACATGTACACACATGCAAAGAACCACACATCAACACGCACACACAAGTACACGCAAATACACTGTGTTGGTTTATCTTAGAGTTGCTCTCATACCTGAGTTAAAAGGCTGAGAATCAATGAGTTTAATTAGCCAATCAGAATAACACCTGCTCCTGAATTTGTATTGCAGTCAATGGGAGAGGTGGAGAGCACTCCCATCACTTCCTCAAAAACTGTAAAACATATCAGAATAAGACCAAAACTAGGTGATACAGGACAAAAAAAAACTCTACATTTTTTATATAAAAAATTGTCAATGAAGGTTGGAAATTGTGGGATTTAAAAGAGCTTATCTGACTTTTTTTAAAGGAAAATTTTCAGAGATGGCAGTTAGAGTGAGCAGTTGCCTCCAGTTTTGCAAGTGGAGCTGTGCCTAAAGACAGCAGAAATCGCTGAAGATGTAATAAATATCACAATCCTCTACACTGAAATTACAACAACACCACACCGAGCAAGCGAGAGGGAGGGAGAGAAGCTAGTGCTAACTGCTAAGCTAAAGTAATCAGCAGATCTGAACAGCATGTAAACAACTGCTGCGTTAGTGAAAGTCGCTAAAAGGAGCAGGGAACTCCTAAGTGCTAGAGTACAACTAGTGGAAGTTTGAATGTACAGCAGTTAGTTAGACACTGTGATGAAGAAAACAGCAACATTAACTGTATTCAGACAGAGCAGCAATAAACTCTACCAGTAAAAGAAACTGACTGGAGATGGGACACCACATCGACGTCAGCATGTGCAGTGACCTCACAATAATGGTTTTTAACCAAAATCTGTACATGTTTTAAATAAAAATTGTCAATCAAGGTTGGAAATTGTGGGACTTAAAAGAGCTTGTCTGACTTTGACAAAAAATTTCAGAGATGGCAGTTAGCTTCAGTTACTCAAGTCAAGTAAATTTTTATTTGTATAACACCAACTTACAACATAAGTTATCTCAAAGGCAGTTTCCAAATAGAGCATATTTACAGAGACCCAACAATTCCCACCAAGAGCAAGCACTAGGTGACAGTGGCAAGGAAAGACATCCTTTTAAGAGGCAGAAACCTCAAGCAGAACCGGACTCAGGGTGGGCGGTTATCTGCCTCAACCGGTTGGGTTGGAGAGATAGACAGAGAGAGAGAGAGCAAGGGAGAGCACAGAGGAAAATACAAGAACGTGCAATTATAGCAAGATTAATAATATTGATAGTAATGGCAGTAACAGCAATAGTAATGTAATAGCAACTCTAGTGCACCTACTGATAACAATAATAATGAGAGCTAATCCCATTAATAATTATCATTATTAATTATAGTAAATTTTAGTCCAGATAGCAAGTGGAGCTGTGCCTAAAGACAGCAGACATTGCTGAAGATGTAGTAAATATCATAATCGTCTACACTGAAGATACAACAACACCGCACCGAGCGAGCAAGAGAGAGGGATAGAGAGAGAAGGTAGTGCTAACTGCATAGCTAAAGTAACCAGCAGATCTGAACAGCATGTAAGCAACTGCTGAGTTAGTGAAAGTTGCTAAAGGGAGCAGAGAGCTCTGAGTGCTGGAGGAGAACTAGTGTAAGTTTAATACAATGTACAATGGGTAGTTCAGTTCAGTACAGTTCAGAGGGTAAATTCATATCTCCATTAGCTCATTGTTGATGATGATGATGATAATAATAATAATAATAACAGTTATTAATAAATAAACAATAATAATTACATTAGTCCACTTCCTTTGGCTGAGGTGTTGTATAGCCTGATGGCAGTGGGAACAAAGGATCTCCTCAACCTCTCTGTTCTGCAGCGCAGTGATGACGTTTGCTGCACCTGTAGCTGCTTCTCTGTCCTGCCAGAATGTTGTGGAGAGGATGGTTGGTATTGTCCAAGATGGCCTCCATTTTACATTGCATGCGTCTCTCCACAAAAGTCCTGAGTGAGTCCACACTCAAGCCAAGCACAGACCCAGCCTGTTTTACCAGCTTGTCCAGTCTCTTTGTGTTCATGTCTGACATGCTGCTGCCCCAGCAGACTGCAGCATAAAAGAGTACACTGGCCAACACTGACTGATAAAACATGTGTAGCATTTCACTGCAGAAACCAAAGGACCTGAGATTCCTGTAGAAAAAGAGCTGGCTCTGTCTCTCCAGGTAGATGGCATCCGTGTTCATGGACCAGTCCAGTTTACTGTCCAGGTGCACACCTAGGTATTTATAAGTGTGCAACACCTCCGTGCCCTTCCCACAAATGTTGACTGGCTGAAGGGTGGGCCTAGACCTCCGAAAGTCGATGACCATCTCCTTGGTCTTGGAGGTTTTCAGAAGGAGGCTGTCCTTGTCGCTCCATTCACTGGAGGCCCTGTACTCCTTTTCCTGCCCATTCCTGATATGCGCCACAATAGCTGTGTCGTCCAAGTATTTCAGGACTCAGGACTCAGAGTTGTATTTAAAGTCCACCGTAAACAGTCCCCCTGTGGAGCCCCAGTGCTGCTCATCACTGTCCCTGAGACACGGTTACCCAGCCTGACGTACTGTGGTCGTTTTGTCAGGTAATCCAAAATCCAGGACATGAAGCAGGGACCTTCCAGCTCATGTTTAACAATGGGCGGTTGGATGGTGTTAAATACACTTGAGAAATCAAAGAAAATAATCCTCATGTAACTACCTGGCTCATCCAATTAAGAATGGGCCTGGTGGAGCATGTAAAGGACGGCATCATCCACTCCAATATGTTCTTTGTAGGCGAACTGTAGAGGGTCAAGTGCATGTTCAACCTGTTGCTTCAAAAGGTGGAGAAAAAGCCACTCCAGGGTCTTCATGATGTGTGATGTGAGGGCCATCTATCTGTAATCATTTATCTCAGCCGGTCGTCCTACTTTAGGTACCGGAACAAGACATGATGTTTTCCACAGTACCAGGACCCTCCCTGTTTGAAGGCTTAAGTTAAAGATCCTCTGGAGAGGCTCAGCCAACTGGGCTGCACAGTCCTTTAACAGCCTTGGACACACACCATCCGGGCCTGTTGCCTTTCCAGGGCGTAGCCTCTCGAGCATCGCCCTCACCTTGTCTGCTGTAAAGGACAGGAGACTTGACCCCAGTGTGGAGGGAGTTGCGGCTGCAGTGTCAGGTTGTGACGGAGATGCCGTAGGAGAAGCTACAGCTGAAGCAGTGGGAGAGAGAACAGGTAAGGCTGTGTCAAACCTGTTGTAGAACAGGTTGAATTCATTGGCCTTGTCCACATCACCTGATGTTGCCTGGCTGTTCTTCTCTTTATACCCAGTGATGGTCCTCATCCCCTTCCACACATCTCTGGTGTTGTTGTGCTGCAGCTTCCTCTCTACTTTCTTTTGTAGTCCTCCTTCACCTTCTTTAATCTCCTCTTCAGCTCATGTTGCACACACCTGAACTTCTCCATGTCTCCATCCCTGAAGGCCTCCTTTTTCTGGTTGAGAAGGGTCTTGATGTTACTGGTGATCCAGGGTTTGTTGTTTGGAAAGCAGTGTACAGTCTTTGCTGGTATTACAGTGTCCATACAGAACTTAATATCCGTGGTACATTCAACCATTCTATCAAGGTCAGGGTCCTTGCTTTAATCATTTTCCTGTGACTCCAACAGGACATTCCAATCTGTGCACTCAAAACTGTCTTTTAGAGACTCACTGTCCTCCAGGGTCCAGTTCCTGAATGAGCGGGTGATTGCAGCCTGCCTCAGTACACAGGGTTTGTAGGAAGGCTGAAGAAAAACCAGATTACGATCTGATCTGCCACGTGGTGGTAGAGCTGAAGCAGTGTAGGCCTCCTTGACGTTTGCATACAACAGATCAAGTGTCTTATTTTCCCTTGTGGGACAGTCAACATACTGAGTAAAGCCAGTCAAGTGAGAGGTGAGAGTGATATGGTTCAAACTGCTCGATATTGCAATGACTGCATCTGGGTGGTCGGTCTGACCCCTCGCAACAGTCTCGTGAATGACATCAAATGTGATTGCAGGCTCTGGTCGTGGTTGAATGAAAACAACAATGGCGACGATCTGTGAGAACTCTCTTGGTACATAGTACGGTCATAGACCAACTGCCAACAGTTCAATATCCCAACAGCAGATCTTCTCCTTCACTGTGATATGACCGGGGTTGAACCATCTATTGTTCACAAGCAGAACCAGTCCTCCACCTTTATTCTTCCCACTTGCTCTGGCGTCTCTGTCTGCTCATACTGCAGTGAAGCCAGATAAATCCACACAACTGTTGGGAGTGTTGTCGTTTAACCAGGTCTCCGTGAAACACATGAGACTACACTCACGAGATGCTCGTTGGTTCTTCAGAAGTGCCTCCAGTTCATCACACTTATGGTAAACTTTAAAGTCAGGAATTTTCCTTTGTGTACTTTACTTTCTCCATCGTCAGACGAAAAAAAAACATAAATCAACAAAAAATATACTAATATATACAAATATATTGCAAAAAAAGACAAGCTATGCGGACTTGCTGCCACTTGTTGCCAGCGCATCATTTGAAACTTATAGCAGCAATAAAGAAATCAGCAATATTAACTGTTTTCAGACAGAGCAGCAATATACTCTACCAGTAAGAGAAACTGAGATGGGACACCACACTGATGTCAGCACGTCAACATGTGAACGAGTTCACTACTATTAGTGAAAAGACATCAGTAGGTCACCGAGCGAACAAGAGAGGGAGAGAGAGAGAAGCTAGTGCTAACTGCTAAGCTAAAGTAACTAGCATATCTGAACAGAATGTAAACAAGTGCTGAGTTAGTGAAAGTCGCTAAAGGGAGCACAGAGCTCTGAGTGCTGGAGTAGAACTAGTATAAGTTTAAATGTAAGAAAAGTCATAGCACACCATTCCCGATTGAGCATTGATATACATATTGTCTGGGTTTTCTCAAAGCTGCGGAACTAGTTACGCACCAAAATTTCAATACGGAACTTTGGAGGCTGAGCATACACATGATAATTACTAATATACTCAGTTGTCAATTTATTGTTAAAATAATTTTAGACAGTTTTTGATTCAATTGATCACTTTGGAGGATGTAGTGTATAGTACATTATACAGAGGTGTTTCTGTTATTTAGCCTACCTTAAGTGATAAAAATGGGGTAGTGGGAGTGGCGGTGGTGATGGTGGTGGTGTGTGTGTGCCCAGATACTGCTTTAGTGGCACCTGCTGAGACCTGAGACCTACTGAATTTGTATTGCAGTCCAAGGGAGAGCTACTATGATAGTTGACCAGTTCCTGTAGCTCAAAGTAAAGTCAATATGTCTGCTGCTGTACCAGTCTGAACTGTAATTTTTCTCCATGAGCACTAACTTGTTAACAGCTTTCTCCCTGTGTGTGTGTGTGTGTGTGTGTGTGTGTGTGTGTGTGTGTGTGTGTGTGTGTAGGTGTGTGGCTGTGTTTGTAAACATCACAGAGATCAAAGAGTCTCTTAACAAGCTGGTTCGAACACCTGTGTCTAGCTGGAAGACACAGAGCTGACACAGATCTGGGTGTGATTTGGGCTCGGCGAGCCTCTCAAACGCCTGCTTTTTGTGAAAAAACGGTAACTCCTATCAGAACCATAAGGTGGGGGTGTCCAATTGGGTGAAAAAATGGTTGAAAAAGACCTACGTTTTTTTTGGAAAGTGTAACAAACAGCACAAAACTGTAGAAAAAAATAAAAAATGTGAAAAACAGGAAAGCATGTTAGTTGAAAGCTAAATGGCCAAAACCTAATGTCACACCTGAAAGAGATTCCTGACAATGCTTTGAAAAATTTGATGCCAAAATGTTAAACTGGAGGAGCTGAAGTCCATAAACTGCAAAATCTGTGGATTTAACATGTTGTTGAAATAGTTGAAAGCCAAATTACTTACTGCCAAAGGTGGAAGTAGGAATAAAATGCCTTTTAAAATGTGAAGAAGTAATGTTGATGAAAGATGAACTGCATCCTAAACAGTATACACTTTAATTGAAGATATCAATAAGCTAAATAAATGCATAATAACTGGAAGTGTTGTGAAAGGTTTAAAGTTCGGACAAAGTCTGTAGCTGAAAATATGCTTAAGTAGTTGAATTTCAAAGACGTTGAAGTTTTGAAGCATTTGAACATCATACGATACACCTCTTGAAGAAGCTGAACATTTTGATAGTTGAACAGTTTATGTAGCACAAAGTATGTAGGAGATTAAATTCAATATGTCTGCTGCTGTATTTACTGTTGTTCTGTCTAGTCTGAACTGTCATCTCGCTCTATGAGTACTAACTTGTAAATAGCTTTCTCTGTGTGTGTGTATGTGTGTGTGTGTGTCTATCCAGACAGACAGGCATGTGTGTCTACCTGTCTGTGTCTGTCTGCCTGTTTATCTGTCTGTGTGCCTCTCTGCTTGTCTGTTAGAATAACAAACTGAAACTAGAAAATTCCAGGGAAATTTTGAGTGTCACAGGGGCTACTGCCGGGATAGGGTTAGGGTTAGGGTAAAAAATCTTCTCTGTGTCACTGTAGCGATGACATCACGCAGCCCTTGGCTGTCAGAGGTCAGGTCAGGAGCTGCCATTGCCATGGCAATGTGAAAATCTGCCCAGAATTTGGCTCTACATGGCTTCAAACAATTGCAAATTATGAGAAAACTGTTACTTCTTTTCAAAAACCAAAAACACCGTGAGAGACACTGAAGCCAGAAGTTTTCTTACAGTCTCTATTTTATTCAGATATTCCTTAAAATGAGTGAGTAAGCTCAGTGCGAAGACAGAGTGAGATTCTTTTGAAAAAAAAAGACGATTACATTAGGGTTCAATGAGAGTGAGACAGGTATTGCTGCCGGACTCAGCACCCTCGTTTAAATTTTGTGCAGACCCTGCCTGTCAAAGTTACATTTTATGAATCCCAACAACAATGTCTACATTTTGAGAAACAATTATTTGTCTCCTTTTTACGGTTTGGCCGTGAGCTCGAGTTAAAAATAAAAATAAAGGTTATTTTTTACTGCTTCACGCACTCTAGCCAATTGACACTGTCACTCTAACTTTGAAGAAAAAGTGATTTCCACTCCTTTGAGTGCTCATAGTTTGAAAAGTTTACATGTAAAAACAGTTTGGTGTTTTGGAGAGAGCAGAAGTTTTCCTCCGTTTTACAGTTTGAATCACATTTCTACGCGCAGGTTTTTTTTTTAAATTCCAATGCATTCCTAATGCATTATTATTCCCAGTATTTTGGGAATAACGTTGGGAAAAATTGGAATTTTAACACCAAAAGTCAGACGCACATTTTGATGTATATATTACTGGGGTTTTCTCAAAGCTGTGGGACGAGTTACGCGCCAAAATTTGGCGGAAGAATAATATGTATGAGGAATAATATTAAGAGATGCCTCGGAGCTGAGCACCCGTGGCACTAATAAAGATTTGAACAACAATAGTGTGAATGCTGCAGCATACAGCACACTAATAAGTATGCAGAATAATATATGCATTCAATGCTATTGTATTGCAGACACAATAATAAGTATGCAGAATAATAATATATGCCTTTAATGCTTTTGCATTGCAGGCACATAATAACCATGCAGAATAATAATATATGCCTTCAATGCTATTGCATTGCAGGCACACAATTAAACATGAATACAGTAGAATAAAATAAAGCAATACAGCACTGAATGCATTTATGTATGCAAGTATACGTATGCCTAGTCCTTACCAGTTGTCATATTTGGGAAGCTTCTTGACCATCCCTTCCTTCTCCAGACCTGCCAGGATGTTGGCTGTTTCCTCTGGCGTTCCCGTGACCACATGTACACCAGCGGGCTTACACTCCTCCATGGCTCCCTTCACAAACTCAGTCACTGCTGGGGGCAGCGAGGGGATTGAGGCCAGTGACCGAATCCTGACACCTGCCCCAACACCACCCTGTCTGTAAAAGAAAGTAATCTGTTATTCTTTTGACTCATTATTAGAGATTAGAGGGGCTGTAGTAGCTACAGTACCCCTCTTCCATTGTGTGGAGTTCATTTGTGGGGTAGTTGTTAGTGCAACCTGAGACCCTCACCCTGACTTTTCCACATACAGAGACATGCAGGGGCTGGCCTATTGTTTGTTAGTAGCATGATATTCACAAATACAAACCACTGAGAGGGCTGCTGCTGTGCAAGCTGTTAAAACACAAGCATAATGTATGTGTGTGTGTCTCCAGCCTGTCACTAGCAATGGCCTAACAATGGAAAAAACAGAACAGTGTATGTTCTTATTTTTTTTGTCTGTCTGTTTACAGTGTGGATTACTCAAGATGACCTCTTCAGAAAAATATAAAAGATGTATTCTTTATCCTCAAATGAGAGACAACTGCAAATCCACATTTTAGCAAGACTGCTCTCAAACTAGTTTCAACCATAAATTGACCCACTTTCTCTCTCCAGTCAAAAATCAGTGGGGGCGTCATGTGGCGTAGTGGTCTAAGCAGGTGCCCCATGTGTAGAGGCCTCACTGCAGTTGGCCCCGGTTCGAGTATCGAATCGGACGGCCCTTGTTGCATGTCATTCCCCTTCTCTCTGCCTCCCCATTTCCTGTCTCTCTACTATCCTGTCCAATAAAGGCACAAAAGCCCAAAGAAATATACTTAAAAAAAAAAAATCTGTGGCTAATTTGACTGCAAATACAAATCACACTCTGCTTTGGCTGTTGTTTCAACAACAAGAATGCAGAGGTCCTGGGGTGCCCCGGTGGCTCACCTGGTAGACAGCCTACCATTTAGTTCTTATTGCAGAGGCCCAGTTCCAAGTCCAACCCGTAGCCCTTTGCTGCATGTCATCCCCTCTCACTCTCTCCCCAACTTTCATGTCTCTCATCACTGTCACTGTGATAAAGGCAAATATATATATATACACACACACACACACACACACACACACACAGACGTACATACTTCTATTCATGCATACACACGTATCTGGTCGGCTCATACAAAGGGCACAAGCAGCAGGCATGCTCAAAGAAGAGAACATGTAACTAGACAGTGATAGGGCAAAGAGCTGAGGACAGTTTAATGCCAGCAGAATAGTTGACCTGTGCCACACCAGGTGTGTAACCATTGATGTAGGAGTGATTAATCATGAACAGACTCCAGTTGTGCAACAAAAGCTGACTCAACACATAGTGACAGACAGACTGGGAGCTGAATTTGACATTATTTAATGTCTGTTGAATTTTGTAATCTTGGCAATAATTTGGATTTCCCTACCACAGTTTGTGGATGGCTGTAGCTTAGGTACCATGTTCACCATCAGAGTTTAGCATGTTAGCATCACTAATATTAAGCAGTGAACAAGTTGTGAAAAATTTGTTCTGCAGGTATTTGTACATAAAAATAGGTACTGGACAAATTAAAATGTTGGACTGATTATGGTTCTAGATGAAGAGGGTCACCAAAGTTGTTACAGATAATCCTGAGGGAAATATGGAGGTCTGAACCTAATTTCATTCCAATCTATCCAATAGTTGCTGATATATTTTAATCAAAACAAATGTCAACCACATGATAGTGCTAGAGAAATAGTCTCTGCACCCATTAACCATGCTCCATTTAAATATTTATCTTCTCCGTAAAAGAAACAGGACAGGTTTTCAGGTCTTTAGACTTTTTCACTAAAATCTGAACAAATACATGAATAAATAGCTGAAGGGGAACTAAGGGAACATTAGTGTTTCTGTATCACAGTTGCCCAGAATGACCTTTAGCCCCAAAAAATAAAAGGCAGTTTGTCTGATCTGGGATATTAAATGAACCAGTCTGCTTAAATTAGCTCTATGGTCCTTTAGTCTCTTTCTTCCTCACACTAAATCAATTACCTATGCTTGCAATCAACCACCCTGTTATGCCACCAATTACTATAACCATTTGGGTGGTGCTGAACATTATATGTAGTGTGATTTGGATTAGGAAAGGAGATGAGCTCGATTGAATTTGAATGTTTTATTTAACAGAAGCTAACGGTATGTTCATTTGCTGACTGAATCTCAGACAGTGGCTGACTTGAGACAAAAGATGAAGGGAGAAGCAGGAGAGTGGATCAGCCTCTATTCTTTCTGCTTTGCACTAAAAAAAGCTGAATCTTTTAGAAATCCTGAGCAGACTCTGATGAACTTTGCTCCCAGTTTCCCTGCAGCCATTCATCCCCTCATGCCTTTGTCTCTGCTTCCCCATTCCTCACCCCATCCCCCATACCTGATGAGCACAGGCATTCCTCAATTTGACAAATTTAACATAACCTTGCCTCTGTTGTTAAGGAGGTTAACTATGATCTAAGGGACATTATCCAGAACAGAACAGAGGAAACAAATAAACCTGATCTGGTATCCATACCCCTAACTGTCTCTTGCCTCCAGTTGAACAAGTTTTCCTCCAAACACACCTCCAAATCAGCAAGCCAATCATCATACACCACAGGCACACACGCCTACACTCCCCCTTAACCACCCTGATGGATCCTGGTCAATAGCCTCTCCTTAGGGCAGAGTCAACACATGGAGCACAGACTAGAACATGAACACGTGCTGCATATATTAGCCTCACACACACAGTACGGTAAGTACACGGGGAAAAACACACGGAACATGCTCAGGGACATTCAGGCAAACAGAGGAGTGATGAGTCCAGTCATTAACAACCTCTCAAGCAGAAATACAAACAGTGCACAGGAGCAGGGGCCTCCTGACAGACACATGTCCTGCCATGGTGCCACTCTCATGCATTTTTAATGAGAAGATAAAAGCACATAGTGTGTGTCATCACAAAGGGGTGCTGGGGGAATGACTCCTCTTAAAAATACTACCTACTACTTTGACATGTTTGATATATGGACGTTTACTGTACATGTCTATGTTCAGGGATCTGAGGTCTCCGACATCAAGTCTGACCAGTTTCTGCCTGCAAACAGCAGCAGCTGACATACAATGAAGAATCTAAAGTAACTCCTCAAAACAAAACTTCAAATGTCTGACTTTGATAATAATTTCATATTGGCTGAATGATGGAATGAATGCAGGCTACCTATCCTATGCAGTGCGTGTTTTCACTTTTTAGTTAACTAATGGTCAAAATGGATGTAACTGTGTGTATTAATCCCCCTGGGCCTGATAAACTGTTTCCTCTTCAGTGGTTAAAAAAAGAAAAAGATCGCAAAATGGTGTATATTAAACGGGCAGGGCACGAAGTTGTCCACAAAACATTTTCAAAAAAATTTCTAAAGACAGGCTAAAGAATTGGCATTCATTCATATATAGCAAAAAACATTTAGCTGAAGCATAAACACCGTCTGGGCAGCTTAGTGTCATTGACTAGCCGTGATAAATGAGGTTTAGTCAGCCTGAGCCCATGAAGCTAAAACACAATTTAAATTCAAGCGAGGACACAAAAAGCCACAGTTACTGACCTCCGGATGGCTCCCAATAAAAGACTCGACATCTTAGTTGCAGAGTAAAATTGTCTTATACAAACTAGCCGTGTAAAAGGCTAATGCAGGTGATGTGAGGAGGTGAAGTGAAGAGCCGTGTCAGAGCCGCTCACAGCTCATATCTGCGCTGAGACGAGACCTTGCACTTTGGTCACACCGAAACACCTGGATGCTGCTGACCACAGATAACAGAGTCCACTGCTTGTTCCTGCTTTCAAACGTCTCTAACATGCAGCCTAATTAGTAGTTTCTGTCCATAATGTTGCGTCCACTCCTTCAAACAACTGAGTTACCGGCTGATGCAAGTTTCACAGTCGCTGCACCGAAAACCAGCGTGGAGACACAACCCGGAAACACGAGCACACTGATCAAACCGGGTGTCACATGAGCCCCTCCGAATACAGCTGGATGAGAGCATGAAAAAATGCCATTTCTGTTAACTAATTTATACAACAATATAATAATTTATTTAACCTAAGTTTAGGTGTTTTAGGCCAATCTGAGATGACCCTGGTGACATCCTTAGAAATTTCAATTTCAAAAGACAGCTGTTTTCACAAGCTGAGCTGTGTTCCTCATGACAAATACCCTAAACATAATTTATAAAAATCGGTGGTTTGGCCCTTAACTGTGCTGAAAAGTAAAGGGCTCTCTGCATTGTGTTTAATGTTGATTTGTCTAATGTATCATTTCACCAATTATAACCCTTCCTTTCTCGTGGATGTATTTATGTTACTGTATTTGACTTTATTATTTAATATTATTTTATTATTGTTTTCAATAAAGTTACCAAAGTAAACCATCCCAAGGAACTTAATGAGATAATAAAACAAAGGTTTCAAGAGGCAGAGTGCAAGTGAAATGGCTTCGCTCAGTCTACTCTATATAACAACAAAAGGCAATGTTCAAGAATCAAAACTTGAAAAAGCCAACAAAATATTTAATTAGAGACTGTCATAATTTTTGACTATTGGAGCTCAAATTTCCAACAGTTCCCTCTTTGTGTCAGGGTTAGCATTGCGTTTGGATTAGGGCGGAGCCTGGAGTGCTACCCACTGAGGGTTTATAGTTCTATTATTCCAGGAGAATATTGTTGTAATGATCACTTTTACAACACTGATAACTGATAAGCATTTTGCTTGAGTGAAATAGCTGGAGTTTCAGAGTTGAGCCAGAAGGAGGAGTTACCCTCTAAAAGTACAGAGCAATCAAGTCTGTCTGCATCTGTTTTTTAAATAGTGAATTTCCTGTTAATGTTTCCCTCTGGTAACTGGGGGAGGGGTCTCTTACACACACACACACACACACACACACACACACACACACACACACACACACACACACACACACACACACACACACACACACACACACACACATACACACACACACACACACATATATATATACACTCAGAGAGAGGGGAAGTAAAGGGGTGGGAGTTGGACAGGAGACTGTACTGTAGATAGGAGATACTGAGAGATAGCCCTCCTATCTCATGGTCTCTGATAGTCAACCAAAGAGACTCTCAGTGCACATGGATAACACAGACACAGACACAGACACACGCACGCACGCACGCACGCACGCACGCACGCACGCACGCACACACACACACACGCACACACATACACACACACACACACACACACTTACTCTCTATGAATGAATGCCTACATGCTAAAAGGCCATGGTTATGGAAGGTGACATTCAGAAATGCAGCAATATGCACAGAAGTAACAGAAGCCTGAATATTATTTGTCAATGAAAGATCATAATGGGTGATCACCCATCTGTTGCTATTTGAAGTCTCATCCTAAGTGTTTCACCTTTTTTAAAGGCCAACAACCACAGTCTAAAGAAATCTAAATATAAACTGCAGTACTGTGATGGTGAACATTGGCATGACTTCTGTGTTGTTGCGTGTGCTGACTGTAACCTGTAAATGAATGATCTCACTGATCTCATTGTTCAACTCATATGAATGTCAGAGAAAAAAAACATATTTCTGAAAAAAAAAATCAACATCATTATTTTCTTGTTACAGTAATGATCTGTTGATCAATCAAGCCACTGAACTGTTAAATGCAAATTAGTTTAAAATCTTCAGTGAACAGACATCGTCTTCAAATTTCAACTGTATGGTTTTGTTATGGAGCTGGGAAGCATCGCCCTCACTTCACACAAGGTGAAAAAACACATACACATTGACTCTATAAAGTTGGACAAACAGACCAGTAAAGGAAGTATGTTGTGCACTCTCTCTTTGAGGTCTACTTCTGGGGGGGATGTTTTTCATGTAGTCCACACATAAGACTTCAGCCACAGAGCTTAGGCTGGACCAGGTCAGAGAGGACAGAGGGGAGGGTGTAGAGAGTTTTTGGTTGGGTTTGTTTGGTATTTGTCAAGTTTATTATGTATTCTATTTATCCTGTATTAGGCAATAGTCATTTGTATTGCATGTACTGTATGTAAATATTGATGTTATTCTATTTGATATTGAGCTGGTAGAGACTCTACGCACATATACCAGGTGAGAAAGTAGCATTAGTGTCAGGGTCAGGTTCTCTGTGGTTGCTGTGCCTGCAAAGCTGCTTTTGTTGTATACCAGCCTGTTACATGTTTGTGATACTATTAACAGTTTTTGTACCTTTTTAAAACCTTTTGTGGGCACAAGTAAAAAGAAAAGCTCTGGAAAAAAACTGCTTTTCTGATGCTGTTTGTTCCTCCACCACACTACACCTTAATCTGGCAGCTTTCACACTGTTTGTAAGGGCACACCATCATCAAAATCTACAGGTTCTATTTGATTATATTTGAATAGAACTATATCAGGTACACCAAAAAGCGTGCTAGGAGTATCATACAGTTAGAAACACAATGTAATGTGATAAATGACATTAATGATGTAAGCAGCTGATATCTAAAAAAGGTCAGAGAGTTGCTTTCTGTAGTCATTTAACTCTCAGCAATAAATGTCAATGAAGCTTCCTTACTGTGTTTCAGAAAGTGAAACGACAGTAGAAGAACTGTGAGCCATGTTGAAATGATAGTGTCAAAATGTAAATGTCACTCTTTAAAACATCTAGACATGAAACTATACATATCAGCAGTGGTGGAAGAAGTTCTCAGATCCTTTACTCAAGTAAAAGACAAAATACCACAATGTACAATTACTCTATGACAAGTAAAAGTCCTGCATTCAAAATTCTACTTCAGTCAAAGTAGATTATTGCCACCAGTGTGTACTTAAATTTTAAAAGTAACACTATTTTTTTCTTGCACACATCATAATAATTTGTGCACACAAATTGTTGTCCATTTAGTAAGCTAAAAACAACCAAGATAATAGTTCTGGGGGGCTTTAGGGGCTCTACTGTTTCACTACTGTACAATTCCAGCTTTATCATTTGATTTTTAGTACATGGTGACCACATGTAAATCCAGTAATAATAGCAGTGAAATAAAGCTCTTCAGAACTAATTACAGTAGAAT
The DNA here is from genome assembly GCF_021018895.1 of Seriola aureovittata. Classification (NCBI taxonomy): domain Eukaryota; kingdom Metazoa; phylum Chordata; class Actinopteri; order Carangiformes; family Carangidae; genus Seriola; species Seriola aureovittata. Next base: position 7,927,740 of record NC_079383.1, on the reverse strand, counting down.
ACAATAATTGTTCCATCACTGCATATCAATGTGCATACTGTACTGTTGTCTTTCAGTTAATATGGTCTGCCTGTAACAGTGGAAGGTTGTGATTAGACCCACACATGGACCCAATGTACAATGACACAATTTACTTGTTCCTAAAGGTATTTTCTCTCTACCTCCCTCCACCCATCCCTCCCCTACTTTTCTTCAGATAGATGACCTTTGTCCTCAGTACTTCTCAACAAACTCCCTGAACCAAATAACACACAGCAGAGTTTTAATAACTCACTCAATCAAATCACAGAATCAATAACTAATCATGCTCATGCTGTAAACAAATCCGGCTTTTGCCCTTTGGGTCCAACCTCGAATGATACCTCATGCCTGACAAGTGATGTATTACTGTGGTGCTGAAGACTACAGCTGTTCAGACATATGTTAATAGGCTTTATACAACAGGGTTTAAAAGGAAACAACTGCCTCTTCTGTCCACTCAGGATCCTGTATTTGTTTTAGGCTTTATCCTGGCAGTGTCCACACAGTTCCTGATCAAAGAGTCCACATGTCATCACATGTATGCTGACGTATGACAGCAGATCCCTGAAATACTGGGTGAAGGGCCTTAGTCCTTAGTTTTATAGTAAACAATAGTACACTAAAGTTGTGCTGTTCTGATGTTGAGTGAGGACACCAGTGGAGATTTATCTTTATTTTGCTTTCACTAGGCTGTTTGGGTTGTGTCTTTTTGTAATTTAAATGTATGGGCAGAAAAAAGGTCTATCACCATTTTAAAAAATATTTTCAAATATTGTGTCATTTGTGTCATGAAGGAAAGTTGGTTCATACCCACTGCAATATAAATATGATTAAATTATTTTTCTTTAAAAACGCACACAAAAATCAAATGGCACATAACTTCACAGGTTTACTCAGGTGCTATTAATCATTGCCTACTGTACATCCTGTAGTTTGCCAGAGGACAGTTTCCTTCACTTAGAACAGCAGCGCTATCAGGTGGACACAGTCAGAACTTAGGTACAGATGCTGTTATGTGATCACTTTCGGGATAAGACTGATTTACAAATTCTTACAAAATGTTAATTTATAATACAGTTGTGCTACTCAATCAAAATCAAGATATTCTTTTCATATACATACATTATTGCAATTGATGCTTTGAGGCTAGTCAGAATATTTCCCATCAGTGGCTCTTGCTACGGGAAATGAAAAAACAACTACAAGCCCCACAATACAACAGGATCCTTCGCTATTAGAGTGGGAAAGTACGGAACAGTTTGAAAATGCGCTTTACTTTCATTTTCGCTTTTGATGCTGAGTAACTGAGCAGTTTTTTTGTGTCGTGCTCGGCCTTGAATTCCAAAGATATACAGCTTGTTATTGTTTATCACTGCTAAAGTTAAGGGTAAAACGCTGTTATAAACTTTATACAACGATAAATTACTGTTCATGTACAGACACGAAATGGCTTCTCTGGATATTCACCTCGGATCGAAGAAACAGGTAAGGACCAGTGTCTGCTAGCATGATTTCCATTGAACATTTTAAAGCCATATTCCTTTCAAACACCTGGCTGTGACGCTAACAGGTGAGCTAGTGTCCAGGTAAGAGTGAGTTTGACAACCAGACAAACAGCAAAAATCCTACAGGTCATTGTCAGCTGTGTAGCTACTACACGGCCTGTGTAGTTGTGTGAACAAGACTTTCCCACTGGCGCTCATAAGAAATCATTTCATCTCTTCACTGCAGGTGGATGACTTCTGCCAGAAGCTCACCAAAGAGGTAATTTATCCAGTAGTTAAAAATATTTCTCAAAATTAATCTTTTTACATTGATCCGAATAATGTTGCATAATAATATATATATTTTTTTTTACAACAGGCAGAAGAACTGGTTTCAAAGTTTTTCCCTCAGAAAATGGAAGAGCTGCAGATGTTGCTGAAGGTATGTCTGTGTTTTTATGAGGCAAAATGGGGACAAGGGTGTTGAGGGGATCTTTTCAGGGTTAACTTGGGGTCCTGAGGCAAATTAAGAATGACCCTGTTATGATAAATCCTTCCCCTGCATCAGGACATTTATGACTTGTGTTTTCTGCCAGACATCTTTCAGCTGTGAGGACATGGCGTCCTTGAAGGCTCCACTGGACATCCCAATGCCTGACCCAGCTAAAGAGGAGGCCAATCGCAAGAAGAAGGAGGAGGTAGGTCCCACACTCACTAGGTTTTAGCCTGTTTTCTCTGAAATTGCTCCTGTATGTTGGTTTGAAGAAGTCCAATTGGGGGCGTCGTGTGGCGTAGTGGTCTAAGCAGCCGCCCGATGTGTAGAGGCTGCAGTTGGCTCCGGCTCGAATCCCGCATCGGACGGCCCTTTACTGCATGTCATTCCCCCTCTCTCTGCCTCCCCGTTTCCTGTCTCTCTATACTATACTATCCAATAAAGGCATAAAAAGCCCAAAAAAATATACTTAAAAAAAAAAAAGAAGAAGTCCAATTAAAGCACTGGAGTGTTATAACTTTTATTTGTTTGTTAGAGTCAGCATAATTAACTCCAGGGCTGTAATTTGTTTACAGTTAATTGCCAAATTAAGAAAACACCTCCAGAAATTTTAAGAGGTTGAATGGAAAATAAACACCAGTGCCAGATTATGAAAATAAAATGTGTTTCATAAATGTTTTATTTCCCTAACCTTTGATTTTTTTCAGGATCACTGCATTAAGCCTCTCAACTGGGATTCTCAGCCATTGGTCTATATTTAATATGCTATCAATCAGTCCCCAGTTACCATTGCCAACAATCACTGTGCAATTTACAAAGGCTGTTTTACAGATTGGCAATGAGGGGGCCTTTTGAGTGATGTTTAAAAAAAGATCTGAATTGACATCTTCGTCTACTGTGAATTTTAAAATTTATTTGGCATTAAATGATATTAAAGTTATTTCTTTTTGTTGAACCTAATTGTAACTAGACTAGCACTGAAAGAACTTTGTAAGGAGCAGCAGCACCCTGTAGGTTCTTTATACAACACAGAATGATTTCCAGTGTCCTGGGTTTAGTGAGGGGGAAATGGGTTAGAAGAATATCTGGGATCATGTAGCAACTCAGTGTGGATGGAGCAGGGACTGCTACAGCTGGGTTAGGTTTCTTATGCAAAGACAAAATCCAACTTTTTGACATCTTTATTGAGATAGCCAAAGAAAATAAAACATGTGGGTGAACTGTCTAAGAGGCCATGGAAACTTTTCTGTTTCTCTATTGCAGAAGGAGGCAAAGGAGGGAAAGAAAGACAAGGACAGCAATAAAGAGGAAGAAGATGCAGGTAAATGTGTAAAGTAATAAAGCAAACTACTGATTGAAGTGACTGAAATCATACAGTGGTGGTTGTCAAACACTACGACACGTCACCTGTCACTTTCACAAGGTCCTCCCAGTTGAAGTTGTGTGATGACAGTTTTCTGCAGAACCTGATCATTGTGAGATGAAGCTAATATTTTGCACAAAGGTTGGTGTGGAAAAAATTTTATTGGTGGAAAAATGTGTTTTTCAAAGCATTGTTTCATTAATCTATGATTGCACAATGCAAACAATTCTAATAATATATTGATTGTAGTTTTTTCTATATAATGAAGTTGTTCTGTATAATGTAGTTATTCCACAAACATGGTTTAAGTTTTTGTAAAGACAGTCTGTGTAAACATCAATCTCAGGTCTTTTCAACTTATTCCTTAACCATTAATATTGAAAAAAAAATGATTCCTGTAACCAATGAGTTGTAAAAAATCCTAGAGAGGATTGTCTCAAATCGATTGTTGGAAGTCTTAATCAATGACAATATTTATGAGAAATTTCAATCAGGTATCGACAGCAACACAGCACAGAGACTGCCATTATAAGAGTAGTCAATAGCGCCTTTTACGCAGCTTGTTAAACACGGGAATGTTGAGCCATTATGCCTTATGACCTGTAACACAACATGCTATCTAAAATCACACTGGGATGGCAATATGTTATGAGTGGTCTTCTTAATGGTGTTCTTAATGACAACATAGCAGGATTTATGTGTAAAAGGGGCTAAAAATATCTTGATGAAGGCTGATGCAGGTGAATGCTCGGTACTGGTTCTGCTTGGTCTTAGTACTATGTCTGACATGGTGGCTTATGGCATTATTATAGTTGAGAACATTGATTGGTATCTCTGGAACTGTGGGGCTGGGACTGTAGTGGAAAGGAAATCCTCTTAGAAAGCAGTCCAGGTGAAGCACAACTGAACCAGAATTATCATATTGTGACTAAGTGAAGCAATGTTTGGGGATGTTTTCTCCTCCAGGCCCTCCCTGTGGTCCCATTTGCATCAATGAGCGAGTGGAAAGTCTCCTGCAGGAGGTCAAGCCTCAGATCCAGACCCTGAAGGAGAAGCTCAACACGGTCAGTCAGTCTCTTGTCTCCTTGTTCATTTTATACAAAGAGGATCAATGTAAATCTGAGAGTTAGGAATCTGCCTTTCAGTGCATATGACTTTATGTCACATGCCATGTTTCATGTGAGAGTTTCATATATATTCACAGTTCTTCTCTGGCAGGTGTCGATGTGGGTGCAACTGCAAATCCCTAAGATAGAAGACGGTAACAACTTTGGAGTAGCCGTACAGGTCTGTAACTGCTGATTTCTTATCTTAAAAAGCTTTTCTTACATTTCTCTAATTTATTGTTGATCTTCAAGGTGAATTTTAGCTTTGCTTTTGTCCAACAGGAGAAAGTGTTTGAGCTGCTGACCAACACACGCACCAAGATAGAGGGATTCCAAACTCAGATTTCAAAGTAAGCGCCCATACCGAAGCAGCTGCCCTTTCTTATCTACCCACACAGGTGTTGTCCATGTTTTGGCCAGTTAGAGCTCTTTCCAGGTTATGCTAGGAATTTGCTGAGGTCCACCAGTACACCATGTAGCAACCCCTTCACTTTAAAGTGAGAGTTTTGAAAGGAGAAATAACACAATATTTCTCTTACAAAAGAAAAGTTGAACTCACAGATGAACTGTGAATATTTAATATATCAATATATCATACTGAGGACTGTTGAAACTGAATGACAAGAAATTTCTCTTTCCTCTTGGTTTGTTAGATATTACAGTGAGAGAGGTGATGCTGTGGCCAAAGCCGCCAAACAAGCCCACGTGGTCAGTATCTCATGTTGTGTCTTGATCAGAGTACATTTTCATACATTTTCATAGAATGAATTAAGATAAAATAAGTTGCGTGACACTCGCAGACTGTGTGCAAAATAAAAGACACTATGTTCTACAACATAGTACATGGCTCATGTATGTTTTTGCCTGTAAACTCAGTGTTAATGGTTGTGTGTTTTGTGCTGCAGGGAGACTACAGACAGCTGGTCCATGAGCTGGACCAGTATCAGTACTGTGAGCTCCGCCTTGTGGTTTTGGACATCCGCAACACATATGTAAGATACACACACTTTGTTGTTTACTGTGAGGTCTCTGTGCTAACAATTTGTTTGTATACAGACATGTGTCTTCATCTGAAAAAATAAATACACAATTGTGTAAAATATGTCAAAACACAAGTGATAATGATAGGTATGATGTAGACTGATTTACTACATTTAGTTCTGCATACATTAAAATACTGCCACTGAAACCACCTATGTGGTAAACAGTGTATTTTGAATAAAACTACCTACACATCTGTAAAATATTCCACCTGCAGCAGGCATGGTGGCTAAATGGAACAGCATTTCTTCTTAATAAGGGGGCAATTAAACTAATTGCTGCACTTATGTTAAATTGATTGGTGCTCCATCCATTGTCCTGCTGTGTTTGATACTGTTAATGAACAAGGTGGTACAGGTGGTGATGAAAGGATCTGTTTGACACCATTATACAGTAGTTCTGAATCTGGGTAATGCTCTTTTATTACTCTCTTTAAACCTCTCTGTCCCTATCAGTCACTCTGCCTTATATTTCACACTGCATTTCTGCTGTTGTCTGTTTCGGACGCACTCTTTATTTCTCCCTGTAGGCTGTGCTGTTTGACATCATCAACAAGAACTATGACAAGATTAAGAAGCCCAGAGGAGACGGGAAAGCCCTCATCTACTGAGGCACACTCCCAGGCTCTCAAACAAGATACAACTAGTCTAGTATGACACTCTCATCAAGTAACAATACACCCACTCTGACAAAAATGTCCTCTTTTTCTTATTGTGCATGCATTTTGTTTCAGATTGCAAAATAAAGCAACATAAGTCTGATAACTGCCTGAAGTAATTTTGTCCGAATGGGAATCTAAAATCTTTGTTTTTAACTGATGTTGACCTGTAATGAAAGAAACCTGCATATTCATATGATGGCAGATGGCAGATTCCGGATGTAGTGTTATACAGGGTGTTTACCAGTAATATTTTATCCGACTATATTCTCTTCACAGCCCTAATGTGAAAGATTCTTGACCTTTCAAAACATCCTGAGCTTTTAAGGTCAGACTGTCATCCCAAAACATCATCTACTCTGTTTAACACTATTGAGGCTGTTTGTCAGTGTCTGTTGAGGTAAAAAGTCTGTCTCCTGGCATACCAAGACAGCCCCAGCTCAGTTTGAGTTGAACCATCCCTGATAAAGTCCTTTCCACCCCAGGTAGCCCAGAGCTCCTCCCAGCTGCTGGGAGGGGAACTTGGTGAAGTGTGTGAGCAAACACAGGAGCAGGAACATCCACATAACAAGTAGAACTACACACAGGAGGAAGATTAATCTGAATGGGGCTCCTGGGAATCTCTGCAGGTGTTTTGCTTGGACAATGTGAGGGCCAAAGACAGACAATTCCTCCACCAGCAGCAGGCAACACGAGCAGAGGATGAGGATGTCCTCGGATACTTTGTAGGCTCTCCACGCCATGTTGGCTTTGAGGCAGGAGGCCTTGGTCTGGTCTTCACGCAGGAGCAGCAGTGGCAGTCCTTGGGAGGCAAATCTCGGGGTGTCCTGTCTAACGGTCATTGGTTCATAACAGGTCCCTGCTGTATCCTCCAGCAGGGTCATTAGGCGCTGACACCCCCACCAGAGGCACCCCACGACTTCTGTCTGAGAGGTGGTGGAGGGACAGAGATAGGGGGTGATGGGCTGAGAGGGAGTAGAGGAAGATGAATGAACCTGTGAAGATCCAGGTCCAACCCCAAGTGGATTTTAGAAACTTACTGTGATGAAGAATTTAATCAGAAACTCAGTGTTAGAACACAACAGTCGCAATGTAACACATAATTATAATAATTATGGTCTGTCCCATGAATACTGAGTGGTCATTACTACATTATTACAAATAATGCCTCTGTGGTAGTTCCTGCTTATAGTAGGTGACTCCAGGACCAATTCTACCATAATGACACACATAACACACACAGACTGACAAGGTGAAAACAATACCAGACCCACTGTCTCAGCTGATAATAATGATAATGGTTGGCAAAGGATTTACATTAAAATGATCTTTGATCTTTCATATTAATTACTTTTAGCCGTGATTGATCACTTATAAACTCTTTATTAGCAGGCAGTGATTTATATTTATATAGTCAGGGTGTGACTAAGATCCAAAAGACATATCAGTGACTAATAAATACAAGAAAATCCTGCTTAACTACGTTTCGTAACAAAGTTTTAAATGTTACTGGTCTTAAATGAGGCAGGTGGGTTAATTACCTTAGGCTGACAGGTTTTTAAAAAGAGCTCACAACTGAAAATCATGCAGCCGCTTATATTTCCAGCAAAGCAACCAATTAGGGACATTTTCATTTAAAAGAGCTTTTACCTGTACAGGTAGTGGTGGCTGTTTGCAAAGATGCTGAACTTTGACACACAAAAACTCAGCACCAGCCCAAACAGAACCAAACCAGACAGCATCAGGTGGAAATTTGGGTGGCTTCCTAAAATTCTGGCCAGTAAATTTGTTACAAACTCCAGAACAGTATTCAAGACTCTGAGGACAAGCCTGTGTTACTTCTCCAAGCTGACATCTGTTGTGAGGCCATTTTTAGTCTTTAAACCCATGTTCTTCTAGTCTGCTTGTCTGGTACCTTTTGTAATGCTGACAGTGTTGTCCTTTTCTCTTTGTGTTCAATCACAGCCAAGGGCTAAAGTCTGCCTCACTTTCTGTTGTGTGTGAAAGGCACACTAGCCCTTCTCTCGGACCTTTCTACTTTATCACTGTCAGGCACGCAGGAGAGCACGTGTTTTACAAAAATACAACCCCTCTTTCCCCTTTACCCACCAAAGCCCTCCCCCTCCCCAGCACTGACTGAGAGTGGAGACATGGTAATGGCTGCTGCTGGAACTGACCCCATTCTCCTAAACAGTGATCAGATACCAGGCTTAAATATAGCTTTCCGTCTTTGGTTCGCCTTTCTTCCCTCTATTCTTAGAATCAGCTGCTGGAGCCAACTTTAATATTTAATAGTTAATTTAAGATATTAACTGCTGCCAGTCTACATTTGGTGCAATGGACAGCTGCTTTTCTCACAGCACTTTCAATCATGTTTATTCCCAGGCCGTCCTCAGGCCAGAACTTCTTAAATCTCTTTAACTCCCAGAGCCAAATGAAGTCAATTTAGCCTGTGCATGAGATTCATACTCAGTAAAACATACAGGTGCTACTTTTTCAAGCCAGGACATCCAGTCCCACTACTCCTTCTTCAGAGTTCAAATCCGTACTGCAGAGGTACTGCTGGATGGACTGTTAATGTGTATTTGTCACCTTAAACTGACACATCTGGAAAGATGGACAAATACACTACACAGCTAGTGGGAGTAGTTTAAAAATAATTCTTTCTGGATTCCTGTTGTCTTATCTCAAAATGTTAAATCCCAGGTCGAATTACAATTTAAAACTTAAATAGCAATATGGCATTTTTGATTATTTTATGGATCCAGCTACATTTTGTAAAAATGAATACCAAATAACCAAACTCTTTCAGTGAAACTGTTCCTCAGACTCAAATTATTACAAAAACTGCCAGTGAGTTTTTATAAGAATCAAATTTGTATTAAGTCAGAAAAGTAAGAGCAAATGAAACCAGAAATGGCAAAGAATCTCACTATAATTTTATAGAACTTATTGCATTGCTGTCAACTGAACGACCTGGAGGCAACTTGGTTTTGATTCCTAAAGCAGTTGTTTGTTATGTAGTGTGAACACCACAATTTAGAATTTGATCTCGTTGAAATGGGGCACCAGGCCTCTGGGAGGACAACAATGAATTACTTCATTGATAAATTTATCAATCTCATAACAGAAGCCATGACTTCTCAATTCAATGGATCTCCAGTCTCAACTTCAAAAGAACACAACCGGACAACAACTGGGTGTAAATAAAGTTTATTAACTAAACTTCTATCTACAGAGTAAATGCAACGTGTAATAATCATAATGATGAAAATAATAATGAAATGAGCTGTGTGATGAGTTGGTAATGGTGGGAGACAATATGTTATGGCTACACACTATGTCTATACAGCTAATGATGCTACGTCTACGAATGAGATTTGTTGATAAAATATTGCTATATTTCGTCATCAACCTAGTCATGAGCAGAAGGTCAAGACCGGCCTACTGTGAGTTGTGCTGTAGCTGGATACCCTTGGCTGGAACCCAGGTGGCTATGGTTTACATGGTTACCATGGAGACACGGGATCTAGGTGGATTCTCCTGGAGGCCGTGTCCTGTTATCACAGTGAAGGATTCTGCCGGTGTCAAAGCGGTTCAGCTCTGGTGGAGTTTGCCAGGAGACTTTCTGTCTCGGGCAGTCTTGATTACTGGTAGGCTCATCTGCAGGCGGTCGTGGGCAGATGTGTTATCTGCTGGCGTCTCTTGCGGGTTGACGTGAAATAAACTCTAAGGCACTTCACTTTGGCTAAATAACTTTAGAGGAGACTGGCGTTGACCAAATGACTCTAGTCACCCACCCATGGTGGGCGGCCATCTGTCTCGTCCAGTTGGGTTGGAGAGATAGATAGAGAGAGAGAGAGAGAGAGAGAGAGAGAGAGAGAGAGAGAGAGAGAGAGAGAGAGAGCAAGAGAGAGCACAGGAAAAGAACAACAACGTGCAATGATAGGAAAATGAATAATAGTGATAGTAACGGCAGTAACAGCAGTAGTAATGTAATGGCAACTGTAGTGCTCCTAATGACAAAAATAGTAATGACAGCTAATAACATTAATAATATCATTATTAATTATAGTGAATTTTTAGTCCTGTTAGCAAGCTGTGCCTAAAGACAGCAGACATCGCTGAAGATGTAGTAAATATCACAATCCTCTACAGTGAAGTTACAACAACAACACACCGAGCAAGGGAGAGAGAGAGAAGCTAGTGCTAACTGCTAAGCTAAAGTAACTAGCACATCTGAACAGCATGTGAGCAACTGCTGAGTTATTGAAAGGCGCTAAAAGGAGCAGAGAGCTCTGGGTGCTGGAGCAGAACTAGTGTAAGTTTAAATATACAGCAGGTAGTTAGACTCTGTGATAACGGCAAGAAAGAAAACAGCAATATTAACAGTGTTCAGACAGAGAAGCAATATTCTCTACCAGTAACAGAAACTGAGATGGTACACCACACTGATGTCAGGCTCAGCACATCAACGCGACATCACCACTATTAGTGAAAAGACATCAGTAGAAGTAAATCACTGTGTAAAAATGTTCTCAGATAAAAGGACAAAGTAAGTCAGTTAAAATGTTTCTTAGTAAACGTGTTATTACGTTAAATTTGAAAAATGGGGAGAGAGGGGTTAAACATGTCATAGGGTGATAATAATAATATATGATAAAACTATAAAATGAATAATCTTTAGGTTACCAGATATATCAATTACCTGGTGAGAACAGCAAAAAAATCAACCAATTCACAGCAGTTAGACACTTTGGAGGCTGAGCATACACCTGAAAATTACTAATATAGGCCTACTCATTTGGCAATTTATTATTAAAATAGTTTTAGACAGTTGTTGATTCAATTGATCACTCTGGAGGATGTAGTGTATATTACATTATACAACGGTGTTTCTGTTATTTAACCTACCTTAAGTGATAAAAATGGGTTAGTGGGGGTGGCGGTGGTGATGGCGGTGGTGATGGCGGTGGTGTGTGTGTGCCCGGATACTGCTCTAGTGGCACCTGCTGAGACCTGAGACCTACTGAATTTGTATTGCAGTCCAAGGGAGAGCTGAACTGTAATCTTTCTCCATGAGCACTAACTTGTGAACAGCTTTCTCCCTGTGTGTATGTGTGTGTGTGTGTGTGTGTGTGTGTGTGTGTGTGTGTGTGTGTGGCTGTGTTTGTAAACATCACAGAGATCAAAGAGTCTCTTAACAAGCTTGTTCGAACACCTGTGTCTAGCTGGAAGACACAGAGCTGACACAGATCTGGGTGTGATTTGGGCTCGGCGAGCCTCTCAAACGCCTGCTTTTTGTGAAAAAACGGTAACTTCTATCAGAACCATGAGCAGACCATGACGGGCACAAGACCTTCGTGCACTGCTTATCTGGCTTTGGTGTTTCTAGAGCCAAAAATGTGGACAAAGGAACAAGTTACAAAAATATGTGTGGGAGAGGTGGCGGGTACTCCTATCGCTGTGAGGCTCATGTTCAAATTCTGTAAGTCTCTGTGCTAAGGTAGACACATTGTATGAAACAGGACAAATTTATCTACTACAGCCTACCGAGGAAGCCATGATGTGTGAAGACTGAAATACTGTATGTGGCCGTGAGGATGAGTAAAACAGAATTTTTTCAGAGGAGTTCTAGAGCTTCTCCCACTCTAGTGATGATGTCATCCACTCTAGTTCAGAACATTCCGTGTAATACACACCCATTATAAAGTCTGAAATGGTCTAAAAATTAATGAACTGTGATTTTGTGTAAACCGTAATAGTTGTCAAATACCAATTCAACCCAAAAGAGTCTCAAGTCTTGTGACCCGTTTAACGTTTCAAACATTTTTCTACGTTGAAGTATGACGAAGGAAAGACAAAGCACACCATTCTTGATCAAGCCAAACACATATATATATATATATATTGTCTGTGTTTTCTCAAAGCTGCGGGACTAGTTATGCGCCGAAAGTTCGATACGGAAGAGGTATAAGACGAACTAGAAAATGCATTTCCTACTGAAAATGCTGAATGAGATTGCTGAAGCAATCACAAAAATGTGAAGAAGCAATGATGATGAAAGATGAACTGCATCCTAAACATTAGAAACTGTAATTTAGGATATCAATAAGCTGAATAATGGCTTAATAGCTGGAAGTGTTGTGAACACTTTAAAGTTTGAATGAAGCTTGTAGCTGAAAGTATGCTCAAGTACTTGAATTTCAAACACTTAGAACTTTTGAATGATTTGAAAATCGCCTCCATTCACTTACACTGTAAAAAAAATGCAGTAAACACTTCTTTAAAAGATGAATAATATCAAAAAGTTGAAGGTAAGGATACATCTCCTGAAGAAGCTGAACATTTTGATAGCTGAACGGTTTGGAAAGTAAACGGAGGACATGGAGTATACCACCAGTGGAGCAGGTTCAATTCAGTATGTCTGCTGCTGTATTTACTGTTGTTTTCCCTCTCTGACTATTAATTTGTAAACATCTTTGTCTGTCTGTCTGTCTGTCTGTCTGTCTGTGTGTCTGTTTGTGTGTGTATGTGTGAGTACCTGTTTGTGTGCATGTGTCTGTTTGTGTCTGTGTGTGTTTGTGTGCCTTTCTCTAATAGGTATTTGTTCATTTTTCGACCTGACAACAACATATAGTGGGATTTCTTCATTCAGCAATCCCACCAATAAAGAGAAACATTTTTGACCTGACAACAACATAGAGTAGGATTGTTTCATTTAGCAATCCCACCAATAAAGATTTGAATAACAATAGTGTGAATGCTGCAGCATTCAATATATAATAATTATGCAGAATAATAATATATGCCTTCAATGCTATTACATTGCAGGCACATAATAAGCATGCAGAATAATAATATATACCTTCAATGCTATTGTTCTTCATGCACATAATAATATGGACATTCTGGATGTCATGTAGTGTGTGTTACCTTGTGTGAAGGATGCTGACAGAATGTTCACATGAAGAACATTGTCTTAAAGTCTACATGTTACAGTTCAAACATTCTATCGGATAGAAGTTTGGGATTGAACTATTACATAGAAACATCTCATGAGTTACAAAACAGATATTTGATTATATATTCTTCCTCAGATCTGTGTCTGTGAAGAGTGTTCTGCTGGTCACTTTTCAGGATTGGAATGTGGGTTGTAGTTTATGACTCTTATCTAGAGAGAGACAGAGGAAGGGAGGTTGGTGTGTGTGTGTGTGTGTGTGTGTGTGTGTGTGTTCATGCATGGCACAGAGAGGCCACACCTTAGTGATAATCAGTCCTTTTGGTGTTACTTGTCCTATATAAGAAACAACCAAATATCATTAGACAGAGTCTTATTGTCACAAACTGGAGATTTTGCCCATGTTCTCCAGTTGCCTGGTATCCATTCTTTGATTCTGGAGCTGACCCTTTAACCCCATGGTCTGGTTCTGTGTCTCTCTGACATGCTAAAGGCATCGTCTGTTTGTGAGAGAAGGGTCTTTTGTCTCTGTTTCCTATCAATTTGATAGTTTGATGGTGGGAAGACTAACAAAGTGTCAATTTTGGGTCTGTAACTGTAATGTCCTTACAATGAACTTCTTTAATAGCTTGTGACTGATGCCATGCCAGGTATGTATGCTACAGTTATGTGCGACTGGTAAATGACAATCTGTCAGACATATCTAACCAAATGAAATGGACAAATGACAATTTTAACAAAAAGTAATTCAATTAAAAAAAAAAAGGATGAACAACTTGAAAACTTGTTTCCAGTGTTTCATGTGCTGTTTTTGACAGTGTCTCCGTAGTTCACTGTAAACAGTATATGAAATTTAAACCTTGAACGAGTGATATTTAACAACAAACAAAGTAGGTTCTTTGTGGTATGTTTACAGAAGGTTTTATTGTTACTGAAAAACAATGGTCTGAGAGAAATATGAGTGACTTGATATAAACACCTGAAAATTGCATAAACAGATGAGTGTTTAAGTTGTTATTCACACGCATGTCCTCCCAATATTAACAGATTATCACCGACAATCAAATCTTTTGAACTGATCACATGTCTATACTGACAAGCAAAATTACTGTCTCTTTTTAAATTGGCTCAGAGCTGTTTACAGAGTTGAGCGCTAACCCAGGATCAATAAGACTTCAGACCACCAGGAAATCAGTGGATCAATGGGAAACTCCACAAAGTTACATGATAACAGGAGTTGTGACTTTAGGCAGCTGGCAAATAAAGTTCTGGATTATTTTAATATATTCATATTCAATATAGTCTTTAAATGTGCATTTTGAATGTGATAGCCCCTGAAACAGATCATGTTATTCATATTAGAGCAAAGTCGAAATCGGAGTTCAAATCAGAACACTGACAACTGTCTAAATACCTCCCTGAACAAATACTATACATTTATACATAATCATCATCATCCTTTCTCCCTGCAATATCCAACATTGATTTTATCTAACTATCTTACCAATACATTTCAACAGGTCATTAACTAAGTGCAGTGCTTGGCGTTTTGAGCTTCAGCACATTTTGAGTGAAGAGTTTCAAGCCAAGTAGAAAAGCTTTGGCCTGTTTGGTGTAAGACAGTGAGGCAAAAAAGAAAAAACAGAAGTAGGCCGTCTCAGTGTGCTCTAATCTGACCTTTACAATGTCAGGCTACAATGCCTTCCAACTGAACACTTCACAACCACACTGTTATTGTAATCATTAATATCCAGCATTGAATTTAAAAGATATAGTCTTTATAGTCTCCCCCAGTCCTTCTGAGCTTATTGTCTTCCTTTGTTAGGGACTGTCTTGCCCTGTCTGAGGTGATGTCTCTCCTTCCGACATCTTTTCCTTTTGTCTTTCTCTTGTTGTCAGTCTCTGTCCCTCTCTCTCTCCTCCTCCAGAGGATGGGTTTGTCTGTGCTCCCACATTCGCACCGCTCCGTCCCACTGTGGACAAACAAACAAGGGTGAAATGGATAGGGATTGCAGGTTACGTTTCCTGTTGTTTTTAATGCCTGCCTACAGGGTTACAGTTATAGTTCACAAATTCCTTTGTGATTTTCTTAACTCAGTTGGACTGTCCCGTAATTGATTTTAGTTAAAAAAGACGTTGCCTGCCAATAACTTCCTATCTTTGCACCTCTCGCTCTGCTCTGGAAACAATCACAATAATTTTATGACTGAAAAATGCTGTCTAATAAATTTTCCATCAACATAACAAAAGTAGTGGATAAACTTTTACTACAGCACCTACTACTACAATTATTATTGCTATTAGTCTCAGTATTAATCTTATTATTGTTATATTTAGGGCCCGAGCACCGACTGGTGCGAGGACCCTATTGAAACTGTGCTGTTTATCATCATTTTCCTCACCTAAAAAAATTGCCTTTTTGAGGCCTTTCCCATGCTCGAAAATGTTATGAAACTTTGCACACGCGTCAGGCCTGGCGAAAATTTACATCTGGTATGGGACAAAAAAGCCTCTTGCACAGGAAGTCAGCCATTTTGAATTTAATGTGCAAATTTGGTGCCGTTTTTGCGCTTTTGGGGCCACAAACTCCTCCTAGGGAATTCATAAGATCAACACGATGGTCGATGAGTTTCATCTTAAGACCTTTGCCATGTTAAATTGTGAAGTTTTGAGTTTTCGCTGGAGGACCCGCCTGCTACAGTGTGGCGAATTTCGATCCTTTGCCATGAAAATTCAACTTGCTCTCATTCCAACACACATGTTCCAAACTGCCCCAAACTTAATGTGCGTCATAAGAATCCCACCTTGAACACACTCATTTGCTTATATTTTGTGATACTCATAGTGCCCCATTGTGGAAACAGGAAGTGTCATGTTTTCCCCTTTATATACTGCTCATAGCAAATTGATTGAATTTTGACCCTTCGCCATGAAACAGGAAGTTGCTATAACTCCAGCATACAGTGCCTAAACAGGCTGAAATTTTATAGATTTGATGAGACTTCCGCCCTGAACACATCTACATGCTCCTATTTACATTCATAGCGCCACGTAATGGAAATATAGAAAGTGGTTACAACTATATAATACTTTGCCCAATCTTCCCCAAATTTTACATGTTTGATGGCAGTCTCACATTTAAGACATCTGCATACTAATATTACACTATAGTCACAGCGCCACCTACTGCAAATAGGTCATAACTCTTATATGATAATCCTGTCATTTACATGACATTTTCAGTGTAAGGTCTGATACATAGCCTCATGTGTGCCCATTATGTGGTGTCTGGCTGCCACATCTGCTGCCATAGTCTGTCTTAAACCATGAGTGCAGTGTCCGGCGGTCATTACGATGTGCGACTGCTTCAAATGGCACACTGCTTTCTGTGAATGGCCCATTTGATTATCTGTTATTACCACAAAACATGAAATTCTCTGACTTCTCTTAATCCACCATATTCCATTATCCGGAGAAATCGCTGTCTGGTCTTAACACTGCTCAATTAGAACCTTTGCTTCCTTTAGATTTAATGTAATGATCAAGTTTTTCTAACATAATACCAGTTAACACTACTCACAGAGCTGCTAACGATGTTGTCCTCGTACGGGTGCCAAGTGACGTCCCTCACACAGGCATCATGGCCTGACAGTCTGGAGACCACGCTGCCCGTAAGCACATCGTAAACTGCACACACATAAATATTTAAACAAATGAAAGTGTGCTGTGTATCAACACACTAACACTGACATATTCACACAAACTTGACACATGCTGACACTCACTGATTATTTTTCCAGTGGAGCAGCCAGAGTAGATGAACCTCTGGCCAGTGCTGAACTCTGGGGAGAAACGGCAACGGATGAGGGTATGCAAAACACCATGACCACGGTACGTCATCACCGAGGTGTCGCCTGTTAGCTTATGTCTCTTCAGGGCTGAAAGGGACAAAAGGGCCAGGAGGTATATAAGCACACTGCTGTCAAACAGAAAAAATTTGAAGATTTTTTTACGTTGCTATTTCGTTTTTTCTTAAACCTGACTTCAGTTTGGTACAATTTTCATCCTAAAACATCAGGTTAAAAGGTATCTGGCTAAAAAACTGGGTGAAGTAGATTATTTATTTTCTTTAATTTCTTTCTTAAGTTTAGGGTTTTCCCTCTCCTCTCTCTGCTCCATTTTATTATCCCTCCTCTTTGACTTGCGATGGTAATCACTCTTCTCCCAGTGTGTGGTTATAATACTGTCATATATTTTCACCTTCACCACCCACACAGGTTTCACCTTTCTGTCATTGGCCCTATCTGTCTTCTTTAATAACATCATTTCATCTTTATCTCCTCCTCTATTCTTCCCCCATATGACCTCTCCTTTCTCTAAGCCTTCTAGTTCCTTCCTCCCTCCCTCCTCATCACCTCTCTGGGGAACCTGCTGCCAGCGGTAATCCCAGTTTTGTTGGGTGACAGCCAGGCGGGAAGCTGCCAGGCCCTCTTTGGGGGAGAACTTCCTGACGTCCCAGAGCTTGATGGACTGGTCCTTCGAGTTGCTGATCAGATAGCGTGCGTCACCCTGGCACAGTCACAATACAAGTGGAGAAGATCACGTTTTAAGAAGAAAACAAAACAAACCAAACCTCTGAACCTGAGACCAGTATACTGAACTAAAGGTGTGTGTACTGGGCTAATTTGGGCATATAATTAATCAGTTTAATCAGTCAAATCCAACTGAAATACCAGCACCAACTTCCCCACCTTGCTGTGAATGAAGGTGATGCCATCTCGGTGTCCAGCCAGCTGTCCGACAGGCTGTGGCCTGTCTTCCCGAAGCGTCCGTCTATCCCACACCTTGCACAGCGCGTCGTCGCTGCCAGAGAAGAGCAGCTGGGATGAGCTGTCAGCGAATGCCACCGCGTTCACGTCATCCTCGTGGGCATCGATCTGACGAGGAGAGACAGAAAAAGCAGAGTCAGTGTTTAAGAGTGCAGGGTGTGTATAGTGACATTCCCTTAAGCCGCAGCTGTATGCTGTGTTTCCTGCTAATTAGCTAGTGAAAATTTTTTTTAATTTAGATGGTTAACAGGAAAAAAACCACTAGCATATATTTTGGGACTGTCCAGGCAATTTTCCACACTATTCTTAGGAATGGTTGATTTTCAGGCATGACGATCAAATGAATATATGTTTGGTATTTTGATTTCTGCTTGTAAAAAAGTGGTCACAAGGCGCTGGTTACTTCTGAACCCCCAATGATACAGGAGGTGATAGATAGAAATTACATTTATGGAATAGAAAAGATGACCTTTTCTCTCCATCTGAGGAAAACTGAATTTATTAAACTATGGACCAAGTGGATCAAATATGTAAGGCCCTCAAGGCCAGATTTTGTGGAAGTATTGAATGATTGATCCTGTAATGTTTTTTTACTCTGACTTCATTGTTTATTTTATTTTGTTTTATTATATTTTGTTGTTCTTATGCGCATACTTTACCTCTCCCAAACTGTAAAAAGTTCTTACATTTACAGAAAAACTGAACGGCATAGGAAAGTAAAGTGTGTTTTCCTGATGTATGTTTTGTAATATGAACTGCCTCCCCAAAATAAAGAATTAAAAAAAGAAAAAGGTGGTGAACATGATAAACAGTGTTCAACATCAATATGCCATCAATATTGTCAACAATTCCTAAGACAAAAAAGAAAAAAACTGTGAGTCAGTTTATCTCAACACTTAAGACTGCTCTGAGGCTCTCAGCTCCAAGCCCATTGGTTCCTACTGAAGATGAATCTTTGAATATATAGTTTCATTTTTTAAATGGCTCAGTCATTTCCTAAAACAGCTGCTCACTCTATTTTTTATGAAACAAACAGGAGGTAATGGTGCATTTCTTGGGGACTATTTTAAGCAGCGGATTAATTCACATTTGACACTGTAGTGAGTATATGGGGCAACAGGACGGTGTGTGGGACTGAGTCATAATAAACTACAGTGGATGACTCACTGATGTGTTTTTATTAGTTTCTGGAATCACAGACTATTTGGCCATATTCAGACCTGTTATTAACATCTATCTAAGCTGATCCAATCACAAGTGATCAGCTCTAAGTACAGGTGTGAACACACCCAAGATGCATTAAGGATACATTTTAGATCCGATCACTCAGACCACATTTGGAGGTGGTCTGGGCCACATATGGTCACATTCTTTTAGTAGTGCAGTGTTTCCCCGATATTCACCCAGCAGCGGCACACTGCCACTGTTAGATTATGTGTGCTGCCACTTAAATTTCATCTATCATTAATATCAATGGGCTACACCAAACATTATCTTGGATTTGTCTGAGTCATTGACTAGTGCATCAAATCCTCCCAGACTCTTCAACCCCCTGGCTAACAAGTGTGATGAACTGGAGGCACTTGTGAAAAACCAGCGGCTTCACTGCAGTACGAGCGGACAGAGACACCTGAGCAAGTGGGAAGAATAAAGGTGGAGGACTGGTTCTGTTTGTGATCAATAGATGGTGCAACCCCGGTCATATCACAGTGACGGAGAAGATCTGCTGTTGGGATATTGAACTGTTGGCAGTTTGTCTTAGACCGTACTGAGGGACTTCTCACACATCGTCGCCATAATTGTTTACATTCAACCATGAGCTGAGCCTGCAGTCGTGTGTGATGTCATTCACAAGACTGTTGCAAGAGTACAGACCCAGCACCCAAATGCATTCATTGCAATATCGGGTGATTTTAACCATGTCACTCTCACTTGTTTGGCTTCACTCAGTATGTTGACTGTCCCACAAGGGAAAATAAAACACTTGATCTGTTGTATGCAAATGTCAAGAAGGCTTACACTGCTTTAGCTCTACTACCACTTAGCAGATCAGATCATAATCTGGTTTTTCTTCAGCGTTCCTACAAGCCCTGTGTAATGAGGCAGGCTGCAACCACCTGCTCATTCAGGAACTGGCCCCGGAGGCCAGTGAGTGTCTAAATGACTGTTTTGAGTGCACAGATTGGAATGTCCTGTTGGAGTCACAGGAAAATGATTAAAGCAAGGACCCTGACCTTGATAGAGTGGTTGAATGTACCACAGACAATATTAAGTTCTGTATGGACACTGTTATACCAGCAAGGACTGTACACTGCTTTCGACAAACCCTGGATCATCCTGTAACATCAAGATCCTCCTCAACCAGAAAAAGGAGGCCTTCGGGGATGGAGACAGGTTGAAGCTCAGGTGCATGCAACATGAGCTGAAGAGATTAAAGCAGGCGAAGGAGGACTACAAAAAGAAAGTAGAGAGGAAGCTGCAGCACAACAACACCAGAGAGGTGTAGAAGGGGAGGACCATCATTGGGTATAAAACGAAGAACAGCCAGGCAACATCAGGTGATGTGGACAAGGCCAATGAGTTCAACCTGTTCTACAACAGGTTTGACACAGCCTAATCCGTTTCTCTCCCACTGCTTCAGCTGTAGCTTTTCCTACGGCATCTCCTTCACAACCTGACACTGCAGCCGCAATTCCCTCCACACTGGGGTCAAGTCTGGAAAGGCAACAGGCCCGGATGGTGTGTGTCCGAGGCTGTTAAAGGACTGTGCAGCCCAGCTGGCTGAGCCTCTCCAGAGGATCTTTAACTTAAGCCTTCAAACAGGGAGGGTCCTGGTACTGTGGAAAACATCATGTCCTGTTCCGGTACCTAAAGTAGGACGACCAGCTGAGATAAATGACTACAGACCAGTGGCCCTCACATCACACATCATGAATACCCTGGAGCAGCTGCTTCTCCACCTTCTGAGGCCACAGGATGAACATGCACTTGACCCCCTACAGTTCGCCTACAGAGAACAAATTGGAGTGGATGTTGTGGATGAGTGGATCCAGAAATATTCAGATGACACAGCTATTGTGGCGCGTATCAGGGACGGGCAGGAAGAGGAGTACAGGGATCTGATGATGGCCTTCAGTGAATGGAGCGACAAGAATTGCTTCCTTCTGAACACCTCCAAGACCAAGGAGATGTTTCATCGACTTTCGGAGGTCTTGGCCCACCCTTCAGCCAGTAAACACTCGAGGGAAGGACATTGAGGTGGTGCACACTTATAAATTCCTAGGTGTGCACCTGGACTGGTCCCTGAAAACAGAAGCCATCTACCGGAAGGGGCAGAGCTGGCTCTTTTTCCTCAGGAAGCTCAGGTCCTTTGACGTCTGCAGTGAAATGCTGCACAAGTTTTATCAGTCAGTGGTGGCCAGTGTACTCTTTTATGCTGCAGTCTGCTGAGGCAGCAGCATGTCAGACACGAACACTAAGAGACTGGCTAAGATGGTAAAAAAGGCTGGATCTGTGCTTGGCAGGATTGTGGCCTCACTCAGTACTGTTGTGGAGAGACGCATGCAATGTAAGATGGAGGCCATCTTGGACAATACCAACCATCCTCTCCACAACATTCTGGCAGGACAGAGAAGCAGCTACAGGTGCAGCAAACGTCTCATCTCACTGCGCTGCAGAACAGAGAGGTTGAGGAGATCTCTTGTTCCCACTGCCATCAGGCTATACAACACCTCAGCCAAAGGAAGTTGACTAATCTAATTATTATTGTTTATTTATTATTAACTGTTTTTATTATTATTATTATTATTATTATTATTATTATTATTATTATCAACATTGAGCTAATGGACACATGATTTTCCCTAGCGGATAAATAAAGTATCGATCTATCTATCTATCTATCTATTGTTGTGACTCATCATTCAAGATACCAGATGTTTCGTTGCTCCACTGGACAAAGGAACTCACACTCCACAGTTCCTCACCGTTCACACCTGGGGACGACCCTTCCCCCCACGGACCTTACTGGCCAGCCAGTCTGGGTCAGCGTGTGACATGTGACCCCCAAGGGTGTCACCAAACAAAACCAGTCCTCTGGCCCTCTTCTCTCTCTTCTCTGCTTGCTCTGGAGAGCAGCTTCTGTTCTCTCCTCTCGGCTCTTCAAAGGGCAACAAGGCCCCAGCCAAGGTCAGCCCTGCTACCTGAGAAACCAGCTCTCTCGTCGGCCTGCTCACAGCAGCCTGCAAACACTCTTCTCCTCAACAGCAGCAACCTGCTTCGGATTAACTGAGAGTGAACCAAATTCTCTTCAGAATCAGCACAAGGCCAGCTAATTTTCCAAACAACAGGAGTCATAGCAGAGTTAGCGTGGAACAGCTAACTCTGTGAGGAGAACAAAGGAGATAACAGCAAAGCAACACAGCCAGACAGGACTTTACTCCACCAGGAAGCCTCCCAACTCACTGGATTTTACAAAAACACTGGAAAGGAACTCTTTGTTTGTTCCAAGGACTGGGTAACGTTAACTGACTGGGCCTAACCTTTCCCAGCCCAGCCCAGCCCAGCCCAGCCCAGCACAGCACAGCACAGCACAGCATAGCTAAGCAGCAGAAGTCTTAACTTTGTTAATGTACTTGTTGATTGATGTCTTGTTGTTGTAATGTTTGCTTAGGTTGTGGTCAGTCATACAGTTAATCAGGTACTCATATGTTCACACACACATAGTAGTACGTCTCAGTTCTAGAACCTGCATGAAGCTAACCTCCTCCCTCTAACCTGGTACCTTTAGATTACATGAGCTAGGCTAAGAAAGAAAATCACACCTTCCCTCTCACACACACCAGGTGGTCTCAGCGGCCATTTTGAGTAGTTTCTTTGTTTACCGCCATCTTGTGTAGTCTTCTTTGTTCAGGTCATGTGGTCACAGTGACCACTGTGAATCGGCCATCTTGCCTTTGTTTGTGTCCCCACACACACACACACACACACACACACACACACACAACACACACACACACACACACACACACACACACACACACACACACACCTGTATATACTAGATTAGACATCGTGTTTTACTCTGCTCCATTGTAAATAAATGCCTTTAAGTATAACTACTGGTGTGTTTAATGTTGCACAAGCGTGAATTTTGCCAACCTCTACTTGGTAGAATTCCAATCCTTCAACTTTAACTTACTGTTGATATGGTAATTTGGTTATAGTTGGTAAGCCAATGGTTAATCAGAGTTCCAGAATGGTAATAAATTGAGACTAAAACCATATTAGTTTAGGCTGGTGCCCCGAGGACTTTAATTAATTTTAACGTTATTATTTATTATTAATATTTTTAATATTAATATTTTCTTAATTTATGATAGCCAATAAATTGAGAGACAACCGAAATCCAACATATTTGGTGTCCAGCTCATGAGGTAGAGCTCAGACCCAATACTATCTATCATTCTTCAAAGGACATCAACATAAAAGGTAATGTTGAAGTAGCGTAGCTCCTTTAGGGAATAAGGCAGTGCGTAACAAGCGAGTGGCAGAGAAGTGACGGTGAATCAGTGAATGCAAACAGAGCAGAGGAAAAGGTTAGCAGTAAGTTGTCAATATGGCAGCAAATGTACAGTATGGGCTGCGGTGTGTAGTTAATGAAAACTACAGCTTCTCAAGACATCTCCCCAAGAAAGGCTAACAATAGGTTTTTTGGCTGCTATGTAAAGTTAGCTGCATTCATAGGAAGTCACTTTAATTAGCTGCTTGTCATTAATAACTGCATGCCCAGTGTCTAGATCCTCTGTTAGTAATTACAGCATAGCTAGTGTGCTCCACGGGGTAAGGCAAGCTCCCTGTCTTAGCTAAAATGATATTACTACTCTCTTACTTGTCCTGTAAGTGCACGACAGGTACAAGCTTAGACTAAACTCAAATTTGTCCTATACTCATACATCTTGATAGTTAAATCATATTTCAGTTTTCAGATGCATGTATCAAACTGGTGGGTTAGGAAGAGAAAGGAGGATGGTGACCATGGAGGAGCTGAGTAAAGCAAATTAGGGATTCAAACTAGTCACCTTTTAATCTAATGAGAAATGTCTTTTGGATTCTAATGTACAATTGCCAATACAGAATGGAGTAAATAAAATGCTGGTTACATGTTGCCTATCTAGGTGCTAAAGTATGTCACAGAAAAAAGGACAGCTAGTGCAAGTGGTAAATGGGTATTTCATATCATTTTTTGATATTAATTTCTATAGTAAATTAAGACACAAAAGACAAACATAAATAATCTTATGTATAATGATTCTCAGGTTATTTAATTTGAAGCTATTCCGACTTGCATGAATATGGGCCAGTGTCGCATCCTAATGGACACAACAGCACCGCTGCTATAAAAAATTCTAGGGGAAACACTGTAGTGTGAACACAAATGCATCCTGGGCCACATTGAAGGACCGCATATTCAACCAACGTCCTCTGCCACAGTCTAATTTGTCCCGCTATCTAAACATACAAGAGGAGCTAGCAAACCTGGAATCATTCATTGATCACCACCATAGCGAACTTCGAGGGAATTTCTTCAAATTGGCACAAACATTCACTTGGGCTCAAGACAAACTGATTTTGGTGGTCAAAAGCCAAGGTCAGTGTGACCTCAGAAAACACTTTTTAGCCATTATTCAAGACTTCACTCAGCAATTATGACAAAATTTCACACAAATGGTCAATATTTTATAGACTCTGGATAAACAGGGATGTAACCTGAAACTAGTGGAGGCCTACAACCATGAGGCGGTAATTCTAGTTTAAATATCATGATTATTGTCAATACTAGTATATCGCAACACCCCTACTCAATAGCAAGGAATTCCATAAATAACCCCCTAGAAGGTTCCTTCAACGTCTCAATGCTCAAAGACACAAACTTTGACAGGAGAGCGTGCATCCTTCATGGACAAATATGAATCTACAAATAGCTCACTACCATTAATCTAGGAAACTGCAAAAACAGTAATTTGGCAAAAAAAACATCTTTTTCATCTCAGAAGAAGAAAAACAGCCTGCATATGAAAACAATCAAGAATTAAAAATAACAGAGCTAGAAAAAACTGCAAGAACTCAGAAGAAAATCTGAATAAACTTCAATTAGATATGTCTGACATAACATAAAAAAAAAAATACTAATTTTAATTTAGCAACAAAAACACAGGAATTTTGAATATAATAATGTTGTTGTCCTTTGTCTGCTCCAGTGAGGAGTTGCCATTCATGTATTTGATTTGCATAGGTTTCACACTGTATGTCCTTTCTGTCACAACCTTGGTTTTGAGGAACCATAGATCGAACTGCCAACCCCGGAATCTGCAGCCAACCCACTCTGCTACCTGAGTCAATGCTCCATTCCTGTTTTAATATAATTTTATAATTTCTCACAAATCAACTTTCTGGCAATGACAAATAAACCCAACCTCTAACTCATTAAGTGTAAGCTCAGAACACAGAACACACGTAACACTCAAAAAAGTACCAAATCAGCCTCTCTGCCCCCCTAACACCTTAGACGATTACATCCACACAATGAGGCACTGCCCAATTGGTAAAACAGTTTTGGACAGAAATCACAGAATAACTGTCCCTCATACTGGACTTTCCCAATCATTCATGAGTTGTCATCACTCACACTCCCCAACCACAGCATAAAAGTATGACTCATCACTCTAACTATCAATCTCACTATGGATATTCCTCTTTATAGACCACATAACAGTGGAAAAACTTTTCTCTTCTTCATAACTACACTCTCCTTTAACACATGCACACGAACACACACACATTATTACTGTCTTTTTTTTGTTATTAGTATTATTATTATCACTAATGTTATTTTACCCCCCCCCCCCCCCCCCACACACACACACACACACTGCAGGGTGGAACCAGACTCTTGCTGCTAACATAACAGCCAGCAGAGTGGTATGAATGTTCAGCTCATCTTTTTATTAGAAGTGGATGTTACTCACAAAAAGGTAAATACAAACAAAGACAAAGCAACACAAACAATACAAAAACAAAAAACATATGCAAAAACACTAACCTTCAACGTTCGTTTATTCTGCTCAAGGTCAAAAACGTAAAGGCAGCCATCATTTGCTCTGGAAGGTGAGGAGAGACTGAATGAATTAAAAAACAAGCAGTTTAATGCAACTTTCCATGTGTTTATAGTAAATGTAGGTGTCTTGTCTTCAGAATTCAAGCATTGACAATGCTGGCTACAAAATGAAAAAGTATATTCAACTTCCACCTCGAACAAACAGCTGTCAAAAAAAAAAACAGCTTGAAGTTACATTACAGTCCTGTACTGTTTTCTCATATTGACAATGTCCAGAATTGTTCTTTCACTCATGCAGGAGATTGTCCATGTAAGACATGTTCTCACTTACGGGACATACTCAGTTTGGTTTAGGTGAGGGGCGGCGCCTGGGTGAAGCGTGCAGGAGAAATGATAGAAACGTTGTCAGCACGCCCACTTGCTCACTGTGAATTCTCCGGACATGACCTGCTCTATTCACACATGAGCTCAATCGTACATTACACAAATTTATTTTAGGGAGCTAACCCAAGTCTGTTTAATGTCCAGTTCAACTGATTCAGACATTTGCTTTCTCACATACAGCTCCTCCAAATAATGTCTAGATAAGTTCAGGGTTGACGTGTATGTATGAAAGCTCTACTGGTTTCCACACTCACTGCCTCAAAACATAAAAGTGAACTCTACTCACCCTCCGAGGATCTCTTTGCCATCTGTGGATGCAGCCAGGGAGAACACACAGAACCTCCTTTCATCTGGACTACAAACACACATAGAGGCAGGTTTACGCTGCAGCAGTAGCACCATTACTGAATCATAACTACACCGTCTACTGCATGTCATGCCACACCAAAAAGCTTGATGAAGGCACACAATGCTAGTGTAAGGAGTGCTATGAGTTAATGGTAGTGCTTTGTGAAACAACGGAACACACATGTGATGAGTGGGTAGTGAGTTCTAACAGCATCATTCATCTAGGTGTTAATGAACAGAGGGAATGATAGATTACCTGCTCCATAATGTTATAAGTTACTATGAGGGAAACACTAACTTGAGGTCCAGGGCGGTGTGGTTTTCACTGTCTCCATATATACTGCACAAATGAACTGTGGGGAAGACACACAGACAGATAAAACATATAGAAATAAAACAACATATTGTGAACAGTGGCAGAGCCTGTTAACAGTCATGCTGATGAAAATAAAGAATAAAGAATAAAGACCTGATTCTGTGTTTTCTGAAGCATCTTTCAATAATAGCGCTGAAATTATCAGTCCATTACCAGTCAGTTATCAGTCAATACACTGAAATTTATTCTGAAAACAATTTTGAGCAATTTTAGTCAGCATTTCTGTGGTTCTATCATCTAAAATTTGAAAATGTGCTACTTTTCTTTTTTAAACCTTCTTAAATGTCTTAGGGTTTGGGACTGTTGGTTGGACAACAGATATCTGACACAAGTCCCTTTTAAACAGAGATCCTGCTGTATTGCTGTTAAGAAGACCCTTCATTTTGCTGTCTTTGCTGGTTCACAATGAACCAAACAAAGCTGGCGTATTACCACCACACTGTGTGATTTTAGGTAGCATGCCGGCATTCAGGAATCAGAGGCATGACATGTAACACAACAGCATCAGCATCTGTCGCATCATGAACAGCTATTCCTTTCACAAAGATGTTGGTTTGGTTCTGTGACTACCTCTGCTGCAGGCATAAAGCCAGAACAACATCCCCCTGATGTTTGTACTTTTTATACAGAAAGGGTGAGGAGGAATAACAGCACAACATTCTCCCTTTGAATAGGCTGTGTAAAAGGGGAGAATGTCACTTTTCACTCAAGGAAACTATGACGTATATTCTGTCCATATACTTTCCTGTTATTTCACAGACACAACAATTTATCAAAATATTCAGCACTTTAATCAGCAATGAAAATAGAAGTTACTTGAAATTACTGTTTAATTAGTTAATCTGCTTTGCTACAGTACGAATGTGACTCCCTTCCAACAAAGCTCAAATAGTTACCCTCTGGAGCTATTAATGGGATTATTTTTAGCATTTTAAGATAAAAAATTGTGAGTTTGTGATTACAATGTTGATAGAGATATTTTTGAGAATATTGAGGTCACAGTCATACCAACTAAATGGTCAGCTCTTTATTCAAATAAACTTTATGTATCGCTCTCAATCTGAACAGAGCAGAACAATGAAAAGTAATCAAACTGACATGCACACAAATGCAGACCTCTGTCACCTTCCAAGTAACTTGTGGTGCCATTGGTTTGGAGAGAAAACTTAAATTTAATGAAAGCTCCAAACACACAGGCAGTACAGGTAGAAGTGCAGGATCACATTCAGCATGTGAACTTTGAACATTTAACTAAATAAGTCCAATAATTCCATCTGGCTTATGCTTAGTTACAAATGCTGGCTGTAAAAGCACATGAATATACATTCACTGCCACTTTATTAGGTACACTTTACTAGTACCGGGTTGGACGTCCTTTTACCTTCAGAACTGCCTTAATTCTTCTTGACATAGATTCAACAAGGTGCTGAAAACATTCCTCAGAGGTTTTGGTTATTGACATGATAGTATCATGCAGTTGCTGCAGATTTGTCAGCTGCACATCCATGATGTGAATCTCCCATCCCACCACATCCCAAAGGTGCTCTATTGGATTGAGGTCTGGTGATTGTGGAGGCCATTTGAGTACAGTGATCTCATGGTCATGTTCAAGAAACCAGTTTGAGATGATTTGAGCTTTGTGACATGGTGCGTTATCCTGCTGGAAGTAGCAATCAGAAGATGGGTACACTGTGGTCATAAAGGGATGGAAATGGTCATCAACAATACTCAGGTAGGCTGTTGCGTTTAAATGATGCTCAATTGGTATTAAGGGGCCCAAAGTGTACCAAGAAAATATCCCACACATCATTACAACACCAACCTGAACCGTTGATACAAGGCAGGATGGATCCATGCTTTCATGTTGTTTACGCCAAATTCTGACCATACCATACGAATGTTGCATTCAGACTCATTAGATCAGGCAACATTTTTCAATCTTCTATTGTCCAATTTTGGTGAGCCCGTGTGAATTGTAGCCTCAGTTTCCTGTTCTTAGCTGACAGGAGTGGTACCCGGTGTGTTCTTCTGCTGCTGGAGCCCATCTGCTTCAAGGTTCAACGTGCTGTGCATTCAGAGATGCTGTTCTGCATACCTTGGTTGTAACCTTGAGTTACTGTTGCCTTTCTATCAGCTTGATCCAGTCTGGCCATTCTCCTCTGACCTCTGGCATCAACAAGGCATTTTCGCCCAGAGAACTGCTGCTCACTGGATATTTTCTCTTTTTCAGACCATTCTCTGTAAAGCCTAGAGATGGTTGTGCGCGAAAATCCCAGTAGATCAGCAGTTTCTGAAATATTCAGACCAGTCCGTCTGGCACCAACAACCATGCCACGTTCAAAGTCACTTAAAATTACCTTTATTCCCCATTCTGATGCTCGGTTTGAACTTCAGCACAACGTCTTGACCATGTTTACATGCCTAAATGCACTGAGTTGCTGCCAAGTGATTGGCCTATTAGATATTTGCGTTAACGAGCAGTTGAACAGGTGTACCTAATAAAGTGGCCAGTGAGTTGTATAGTTCTTTGTGGACATCTTGCCGTCCAAACCACAACTCTCATTAAACAAAAGTAGTGATTGGAATCGAGAACCGCTTCCAAATTGTTTGAACCATCTGCATCACATGTACCAAAGCTTATCAATTCCTTTTATTTTCCTATTATTGATGCCCGTGCTGTGTCGAAAACCCTTCAGCCAGTCAACATTCGAGGGAAGAATTTCTGAATGTTAATATTTACTTATCTTGTATAGATATATATATATATATTGTATTCAATAATTATTTATTTATACCTCATTCTGTTCTTTATAGGCCTACCTATTATCAGACC
Source organism: Seriola aureovittata (assembly GCF_021018895.1). Lineage (NCBI taxonomy): Eukaryota > Metazoa > Chordata > Actinopteri > Carangiformes > Carangidae > Seriola > Seriola aureovittata. The sequence continues at coordinate 7,897,727 of NC_079383.1, read as the reverse complement.
GACAGATCGAGCAAGCAGTAGGGCAAAAACCTGCAAAAATGTTTTTTACCATACAGAAAATCGTTAAAAAAAAATCAATAAATTAAGCAGATTCTATAATGGCATTGGTATCAATACATTTTATCATTTGCCATCCATACAGTATTATGACTAATTTATCGCATCATATGGTATGTGACAGGACCCCTAGCCTTACTGTAGTCAGACCAGCTGGAGTACAGCACATGGTGCGCATCAGGGGTGAAGCAGACGTCCAGCACGCTCCAGCCCACGTCTCGAGCCTTCACTGTTTGCTGTAGATTAAAACGTCCCCTGGTGGTGTTGTACAAGCGTATGTTCTGGTCTGCAGTAAGCAACAGAAAAAAATTACATTAAATCATGGCTACATTGCATAAACCTAAAGTTATTTATTGTCAATAACATACAAGTTTAGTTTTTCATAATATAAGGACCTATTTAAACATTAGTGCAACCAGCATTTGGCTACTAATTCAGTGGTTACAGGAGCAACATCTCTATAATAATGGAGGAAGCAAAAACTGACAAACAGGGGCTTTGTGAGATCTGTTGCCACTTAACTGTATTATCAAAACAGCAACTTTATGAAAAAAGTAGTGACATATTAAATCAGGAAAAGGAATGAATATACATAATGATACTAGATTTGGTACATTTGGTGTTTTCTGATGACTTGTTTTATACAGACAATGAAATGAAAAGTAAAACAAAACTGGGTCAAACCCTAGTATAATAAACCTAGGCTGGGTCAATATGCAAGATTGAAGATGTAGTTGAAAACTGTTGTGGAACCGCTGTAAATAACTACTTTCAATGGGAAGTAGCTAAAGCCTAATGTTAGAAAAGTTGCATTATATACTAATTAGCATATTCACAACATTATTGCATCATGTTTGCATTCTGCCTAGTGTCAGCTGGTTTAAGCCCTTTGTCTGTTTGCTTCTCTCATCCTCTGTGCTCACATATACATTATTCAGGATATAACTAAATTCCAATAAAGCTGTTTCTTTTGTCAGACAATAAAATATGTTTGAAACAGTGACTGAAACGTGGTCCATGAGGACTTCGAGTTAACCAGCAGTCACCTCCAAGCCCTTTCCAAGCTCCTGCTCTGCTGCTGTTAAAATCCTCATTTTATAACCACAATGTCATCTGACAAAATCACAAAACACATAAGTTAAAGACAAAGACTGTGCTGTGATTTTGGCTACATTTACTTTCAAAATGATCACTCTGAGAGAAAGTTACAAGCTCATTCACATCCATCTCACCTGCCATGTGGTCAATAGAACAAGACTCATGGAGAGACATGTCTGCTGAAGAAAAGCCCAAACTCACGCTTGTAGGGGTCTCTCTTCTATGGAAAGTAGCTAAGGTTTGTCCAAGAAGAGTGTCGCTAGCTGCTTTTTTGAAAAAACTCGCTGAAGGGTCTTAAATCTAGCGTCAAAGGCACTAAATTGGCACCACTGCCTGTAAATGCCCCCTGATGACATAGAAACTGTTCACATCAATTCATTTTGAAAGAGCAACAGCCATACAGAAACTCCAATACTCAGCCAGCACACCAGTCGTGAAACCATTTCACTCAGTCACACTGCATTCAGCTGACCAAAGGTGTTACTTCATTAGTCAGTCAGTCAGTGATATTCATGTTTATAGGGCTGGCCAAACGGTTGCAGTCAAGCACAAACAATACTGAGACCAACCAAATTCTGTGCAGAACACTACATGTTCCCTTTGATTTCTAAGCAGGTTTAAACAAACACTAAGAATCACTGTCATCTCTGAACCAGTTCCACTGGGTTGTCGTGTCGGATCTGAAGTTATTTACCTTGGCAGGCGGAGAGGAACATGTTGCCATCCTCGCTGTACACTCCACAGAAGGCTTTCTGCTGGTATGTATCTTTGTGGGATACATAGTTTGGCAGGAAACTGTGAAGGAACACCAGAGTCAATAATATCTGACTGATGTCTAGTGTATTGTCGATTTTCACAAAAATTATATTGCACTAACTCACATAAATACAACAGAAGTTAGTGCTTAATCGTGAATACTCTGCTACTCTGCCTTCCTGAGCTAACTGGTTCTTGTTCTTTCTCTGTGTCACCTTCTGGTAATTCATTGAGAATTATCAGACATGTGTAGAGTTTGAACAACTTACTGTGTGCGGATACGACTGCACTCCCCATGAGAAAAACTAGAACCTCTACATCTGCCTTGTTCCCTCTAAAAATCAAAGTTCATCAGAAAAACAACAAATTAGTCAACAGCCTAATGTGTCTAAAATCATCTTAAATATTTGGATAAACTGGGATAAAAATAATAAGACATCACAGTAGAGTTTTTAGAGTTTTTTTTTTAATTAATTCACAAACTCCTCATAAAACTGGATGAAAATGATGAGAATTAATCATCCTCATCTTGCTACATTTTTAGAGGGAGAACATTACCAGTTCTGGTCTGGTTTAGTTTGTGTCTCAGTGGTCTGACCTCTGTTAGCATGTGAGTGAAACTGTTTCGGCCTTTCAGGGCAGAGGAGGCGGTGGCCAGCAGGATCTGAGTTCTGATTTCACTTCGGTCCACTTCCAGTGTGTCGGGCTGGGTGTCCACTAGCAAGATAACACAAACAACAAGTGTCAGTATTAGTATTTTTCTGGACATGCTACATAGTATATTCTGATTCAATGGCCCTGAATATTTATGAGAACAAACTGCAGGACCTTTCAACAACTGAAATACTGTAATTTTTCAATAACCATTGGACAAACTCAACACAAACATGTTTTTCTAATGTTCTGATACGGGGAGAGTGAGAAAGCAGAGAGTGACAAAGAGGAGAACACACAGAATGTACTAGTCAGCAGCTCAATAAAACTGCAAGGTTGTTAATTGGGTTTTATGAGTTTAAAAGATGATTTCAATTGTTGTATATGCTTACTTTAATGGCTAAAAAATACTCTTCACTTAATTCCTTTGAATTATAGCAAAACGCTGCTATTTAATTCTGCAATTCCGTGTATGGTTGTTGAAACAGCGTGTTTCAGCAGAAGAGTGATGGTAAGGAGCTCTGTAATATAGAGTTATTTAATTTCCTACTATTGCACCTGGACAACAGTATCAGCACTGAGGTTACCTGGTGGGTTGTAGCGGTCTCCCAGCCGACCTTCCCAGGCTCCATCGCTGTCCTCATCAGAGTCAGAGTATGACTGGACCAGCTGCAGCCCTGTGGCTCCACTGCCATGGACCAGTCTGACCTGGCCCCTGAAAACACGAACACCACATCAGTTCAACCACCAGTTAAAGAGGAACAAGTGTACATAAACAAGAATTTCAAACAGATCAGAAAATGTAGAAGAAATTACAACTGTATGTCAAAACAAATGCTTGAAATATTCTAACATCACATGTACAAATCAGACAGTGTTTCGCAGACTGACCGGCCTCATTGCTACTGCCGGATGATAGGACCTACTCACAGTGGATTTCTACTTCTTTTAGTTATTTCCCCTTTTCTCCACGCTGTCTTGTTAGTGTCTCAGCCTACAGAGTCAGGGTTCACTGACACAATAAAATGTTTGACGTTTGACACAGTAGTTTTTACAAAGTGCCTCACACAACACAACAACTTTGATAAATCCAGACGGACCAAAAGTCTAGGAGGTCTAGGAATCTAGGACAGGTCACCTCCTCAGTAGGTAAGCCAGCACTTCAGCTAAATCGACGTCCTCCTCTGCTGCTGACTGTCTGTCTGTCTGTTGCCTGTCCGCCGTCCTGCGGCCCCGGCTGCCGCTGCTCCGGTTCGGTTCTGCTGCTTCAGACCGCTCAGCTGGGTTGTCACTGGAAGAGCTCCTTCCACCAGACATCCCAGAACTGGACTGAGAGCCCATAGACTGAAGAGGGCCTGGCGGGACAGTGGTACGAGATTATCTGACACTTTTTCGTTGGTGGACAAACACAAGTTAGATTATAATTGCAGGAAAATATATTTGCATTAACTGAACGGACAGCAGACCGAGTTATCAGTTCAAGCCCCCGCACCCCCACTGCTTCAGACAGAGTCGGACTGCTGCAGGAGAAATCTATACTGTTCACCCGTTACCCGGTGTCTTGCGTTAGCTCGTATTGGCTGTTTTGTGGAGCCAGCTAACGATGCTAACGACTCAACGTTACCGTTTGTCCGTCAAACTGTCTTCTCAGCGGCTCGTCGGTCCAGACTGTTATGTTTCGTTGCAACCTGATCAGTTTGGTATAAGTATGGCTCCGGTATGGCCCTGCAGATGAGGTATATCCATAAAGTTGAAGGTTGTGTCAGATCAGTCAGCTAGCAGAGGTACTCCGACAGCCGCCATGTTGTTTACAAACGTGTGAAAAACTCTGCTCGTGCCCGTTCACTGTCACATGACGCACACCTGCGCTCACCTCCTAATCGAAGATCCAAAGTCAACAAAGTTGTTCATCATGTTAGAATAAACAATAATGTGTATTTGTGCATATATAACCAACGTTACAAAGTGTTTACACTAGAAAAGCAGTAATGTGACATATAGGCTACAAGGCAGAAACAAAGAGCAGAGTCGTAAGATTAAAATGTAGGTCTACAACTTTTACATAGTAATATGTCAAGCAGAGCTGATAAGCAATGATATAAGATGAATGTATTTTGATATGAGGGAAAGTCACAATAATATGTTATAAACAGTCCTGCTTTGTCCTGCTTATTCAGTGACAGTGATAAGAGATTACTGTGTTTATCTGACACCAGACACAAATTATAATATCTGTAGCCTACCTGTGATACACCTCTTTACTTTGAAGATACAGCTAGAGGCCATCATGATGCAGTTTGAATAACTGCTAACTAGTTCTCTGAAATTTGGAATATGCCCCTCTACAATTTAAAAATGCTTCATGCTAGGCGAGGGAATGACTTCAAAACATGTCCTGCATTATTACCTCACACTAACTGAGTCATCCTGAGTCATATTCTGGTTTAAACAATGTATGTTTCTGCTGATAGTGTCTGTGTGTAGCAGGTTGTGGGATATCCCTTCCAGATCACCATAGGGTTTAGTCATGCCTACTTCCTGGTTTTAATTGTTTGGGGAAGGCTATATATTTACCCTGATGCTGCTGCTCTCTCTCTCTCTCGCTCTCTCTCTGCTGCCTGGTGAGCCTGTAGAATGCTGTCTCTGCTCCATGTTTGTTCTGTTGGTTATTTTGTTAGTTTAGTTATTGTGTTTTGTTTAACTGTCTGTTTAGTAAACTGTTTTACTTAGTTTTGTCGTTTGATACAGTGCTTTGCACTTAGCCTTTGGTTTAATAGGTATTTTCTGTTCGTTGTTTCGTTGTTTGTACACTGTTGGCCCTCCTGGCATTGATTTGGTTATTTCCCCCAAGAATTTGTACCCCTGCTGTGATATAATACGTGTTTTTCTGTCCCTGTACGAGTGCTGTAGGCACGGCAGTGAGCGTGGCCGGCCCAACGGTGGAGGGTTTGGTGGTAGAGTTCCTCACCTGTACTTCACCACCCCTCATAATAGTGTGTTTGGTAAATTTTGCACTTCCTTAACTATTTATTTGCATCCCTTTTGTTGATTTGTTGTATGAGTGTGTAGGGCGGAGTGTGGTGAGGTACTCTATCCCAGTGTGAATTTTCTCCCTTCCCTGTCTATGGCCACAGCTGCTAATCCTACAGCTCTCTTCCTCCTGTTATTCATTTAAATATTGCACAGATTAGATCTTGAGGCACCTCTTTTATATTTTCTATAGCTTTTTTTGATTAACAACTTTAATAAATTGTTGTTGATTTTATATATTTGCCCTTTTAACCTTTTTTTTTTTTTTTTTTATAAATTTGTAATCTTGGGGGAAATCCTTTTCTCAGTCCATCTTTTTTTGTCATCTGTATCATTAAGGGATCTGTGGACTAACCGGTTTTACTGGGGTATTAAAGGCGGTCAGTGGCACCTAAATTTTCAGTCAAATCTGGCCCTTGCCACAGCCCAGCCACGTGTGCATGGTGCATATTCTTAAACTAATGTGCTATTTATTTTGCCAAAATCAAATGACAATACAGAAAACCTGGGGAAGTTGGTTTACTGGGTTTCTATAATGTTACCATACATGGTCTGCAGTGTGCATGGTTGCCTTTTTACCCTACCCTTTATACCTTTATGTTTTCTGGCAGCGGCTACAGTCCCTTCTGTGTACACCGATAGAAAACAACCATCCACTGGTCAAACTACAAATGCTACCAAACAGTGCATTACATATGTATTAACATTACCATTACAATTAGTGAACAATGTTGATGGACAACTGCAGTTCAGCAATTTATTAGATATTTCAAAACCATATTTCAGATTTTTTTACCGTAAATTTTTAGGAAGGCTATAGAAGTTAATACGCTTCCCTCAATTATGTACCAGGTTTTAATTACTTTGAGATATAAACCAAATAAAGATCAATTACTGCCTCGATAATCAGAGGTTCATAGCCTTGGCTGAAAATGATGCAAAAATATTGGTTCACATCCTATGCACAGAGACTAAAGTTATATGTAGACATAATTATAGATGTCTGTCAGACTGACCGGCCTCATTGCTACTGCCGGATGATAGGACCTACTCACAGTGGATTTCTACTTCTTTTAGTTATTTCCCCTTTTCTCCACGCTGTCTTGTTAGTGTCTCAGCCTACAGAGTCAGGGTTCACTGACACAATAAAATGTTTGACGTTTGACACAGTAGTTTTTACAAAGTGCCTCACACAACACAACAACTTTGATAAATCCAGACGGACCAAAAGTCTAGGAGGTCTAGGAATCTAGGACAGGTCACCTCCTCAGTAGGTAAGCCAGCACTTCAGCTAAATCGACGTCCTCCTCTGCTGCTGACTGTCTGTCTGTCTGTTGCCTGTCCGCCGTCCTGCGGCCCCGGCTGCCGCTGCTCCGGTTCGGTTCTGCTGCTTCAGACCGCTCAGCTGGGTTGTCACTGGAAGAGCTCCTTCCACCAGACATCCCAGAACTGGACTGAGAGCCCATAGACTGAAGAGGGCCTGGCGGGACAGTGGTACGAGATTATCTGACACTTTTTCGTTGGTGGACAAACACAAGTTAGATTATAATTGCAGGAAAATATATTTGCATTAACTGAACGGACAGCAGACCGAGTTATCAGTTCAAGCCCCCGCACCCCCACTGCTTCAGACAGAGTCGGACTGCTGCAGGAGAAATCTATACTGTTCACCCGTTACCCGGTGTCTTGCGTTAGCTCGTATTGGCTGTTTTGTGGAGCCAGCTAACGATGCTAACGACTCAACGTTACCGTTTGTCCGTCAAACTGTCTTCTCAGCGGCTCGTCGGTCCAGACTGTTATGTTTCGTTGCAACCTGATCAGTTTGGTATAAGTATGGCTCCGGTATGGCCCTGCAGATGAGGTATATCCATAAAGTTGAAGGTTGTGTCAGATCAGTCAGCTAGCAGAGGTACTCCGACAGCCGCCATGTTGTTTACAAACGTGTGAAAAACTCTGCTCGTGCCCGTTCACTGTCACATGACGCACACCTGCGCTCACCTCCTAATCGAAGATCCAAAGTCAACAAAGTTGTTCATCATGTTAGAATAAACAATAATGTGTATTTGTGCATATATAACCAACGTTACAAAGTGTTTACACTAGAAAAGCAGTAATGTGACATATAGGCTACAAGGCAGAAACAAAGAGCAGAGTCGTAAGATTAAAATGTAGGTCTACAACTTTTACATAGTAATATGTCAAGCAGAGCTGATAAGCAATGATATAAGATGAATGTATTTTGATATGAGGGAAAGTCACAATAATATGTTATAAACAGTCCTGCTTTGTCCTGCTTATTCAGTGACAGTGATAAGAGATTACTGTGTTTATCTGACACCAGACACAAATTATAATATCTGTAGCCTACCTGTGATACACCTCTTTACTTTGAAGATACAGCTAGAGGCCATCATGATGCAGTTTGAATAACTGCTAACTAGTTCTCTGAAATTTGGAATATGCCCCTCTACAATTTAAAAATGCTTCATGCTAGGCGAGGGAATGACTTCAAAACATGTCCTGCATTATTACCTCACACTAACTGAGTCATCCTGAGTCATATTCTGGTTTAAACAATGTATGTTTCTGCTGATAGTGTCTGTGTGTAGCAGGTTGTGGGATATCCCTTCCAGATCACCATAGGGTTTAGTCATGCCTACTTCCTGGTTTTAATTGTTTGGGGAAGGCTATATATTTACCCTGATGCTGCTGCTCTCTCTCTCTCTCGCTCTCTCTCTGCTGCCTGGTGAGCCTGTAGAATGCTGTCTCTGCTCCATGTTTGTTCTGTTGGTTATTTTGTTAGTTTAGTTATTGTGTTTTGTTTAACTGTCTGTTTAGTAAACTGTTTTACTTAGTTTTGTCGTTTGATACAGTGCTTTGCACTTAGCCTTTGGTTTAATAGGTATTTTCTGTTCGTTGTTTCGTTGTTTGTACACTGTTGGCCCTCCTGGCATTGATTTGGTTATTTCCCCCAAGAATTTGTACCCCTGCTGTGATATAATACGTGTTTTTCTGTCCCTGTACGAGTGCTGTAGGCACGGCAGTGAGCGTGGCCGGCCCAACGGTGGAGGGTTTGGTGGTAGAGTTCCTCACCTGTACTTCACCACCCCTCATAATAGTGTGTTTGGTAAATTTTGCACTTCCTTCACTATTTATTTGCATCCCTTTTGTTGATTGTTGTATGAGTGTGTAGGGCGGAGTGTGGTGAGGTACTCTATCCCAGTGTGAATTTTCTCCCTTCCCTGTCTATGGCCACAGCTGCTAATCCTACAGCTCTCTTCCTCCTGTTATTCATTTAAATATTGCACAGATTAGATCTTGAGGCACCTCTTTTATATTTTCTATAGCTTTTTTTGATTAACAACTTTAATAAATTGTTGTTGATTTTATATATTTGCCCTTTTAACCTTTTTTGTTTTTTTTTTAATAAATTTGTAATCTTGGGGGAAATCCTTTTCTCAGTCCATCTTTTTTTGTCATCTGTATCATTAAGGGATCTGTGGACTAACCGGTTTTACTGGGGTATTAAAGGCGGTCAGTGGCACCTAAATTTTCAGTCAAATCTGGCCCTTGCCACAGCCCAGCCACGTGTGCATGGTGCATATTCTTAAACTAATGTGCTATTTATTTTGCCAAAATCAAATGACAATACAGAAAACCTGGGGAAGTTGGTTTACTGGGTTTCTATAATGTTACCATACATGGTCTGCAGTGTGCATGGTTGCCTTTTTACCCTACCCTTTATACCTTTATGTTTTCTGGCAGCGGCTACAGTCCCTTCTGTGTACACCGATAGAAAACAACCATCCACTGGTCAAACTACAAATGCTACCAAACAGTGCATTACATATGTATTAACATTACCATTACAATTAGTGAACAATGTTGATGGACAACTGCAGTTCAGCAATTTATTAGATATTTCAAAACCATATTTCAGATTTTTTTACCGTAAATTTTTAGGAAGGCTATAGAAGTTAATACGCTTCCCTCAATTATGTACCAGGTTTTAATTACTTTGAGATATAAACCAAATAAAGATCAATTACTGCCTCGATAATCAGAGGTTCATAGCCTTGGCTGAAAATGATGCAAAAATATTGGTTCACATCCTATGCACAGAGACTAAAGTTATATGTAGACATAATTATAGATGTCTGTCAGTCTGGTTTTATGCAAGAAGGACACATGATGATGGTCATGGACTTTCGGAGGTCTAGGCCCACCCTTCAGACAGTAAACACTCGAGGGAAGGACATTGAGGTGGTGCAAACTTATAAATTCCTAGGTGTACACCTGGACAGTAAACTGGACTGGTCCCTGAACACGGATACCATCTACCGGAAGGGGCAGAGCTGGTTCGTTTTCCTCAGGAAGCTCAGGTCCTTTGACGTCTGCAGTGAAATGCTGCACATTTTTTATCAGTCAGTGGTGGCCAGTGTACTCTTTTATGCTGCAGTCTGCTGGGGCAGCAGCATGTCAGACATGAACACAAAGCGACTGGATAAGCTTGTCAGAAATACTGGGTCTGTGCTTGGCAGGAGTATGGACTCACTCAGGACTGTTGTGGAGAGACGCATGCAATGTGCTTGTTTCTCATGGTCTGAGAGTCCTTTAGGTGCCTTCTGGCAAACTCCAAGCGGGCTGTGATGTGCCTAGTAGAGGCTTCCGTCTGGCCACTCTACCATAAAGGCTTGATTGGTGGAGTGCTGCAGAGATGGTTGTCCTTCTGGAAGGTTCTCCCATCTCCACAGAGGAACGCTGGAGCTCTGTCAGAGTGACCATTGGGTTCTTGGTCACCTTCCTGACCAAGGCCCTTCTCCCCCGATCGCTCAGTTTGGCTGGGCGGCCAGCTCTAGGAAAGTCCTGGTGGTTCCAAACTTCTTCCATTTATGAATGATGGAGACCACTGTACCATCAATACTACAGAAATTTTTTTGTACCCTTCCCCAGATCTGTTCCTCGATACAATCCTGTCTCGGAGGTCTACAGACAATTCCTTTGACTTCACAGCTTGGTTTCTGCTCTGACATGCACTGTCAACAGTGGGACCTTATATATAGATGGGACCTTATATAGACAGGTGTGTGCCTTCCCAAATCATGTCCAATCAATTGAATTTACTACAGGTAGACTCCAATCAAGCTGTAGAGACATCTCAAGGATGATTAGTGGAAACAGGATGCACCTAAGCTCACTTTTGAGTGTCATAGCAAAGGGTGTGAATACTTATGTACATGCGATATTTCAGTTTTTTATTTTTAATAAATTTGCAAGAATTTCTAAAAAACCTTTTTTGCTTTGTCATTATGGGATATTGTGTGTAGATTGATGAGAAAAAAAAGGAATTTAATCCATTCTGGAATAAGGCTGTAACATAACAAAATGTGGGGAAAGTGAAGGGGTGTGAATACTTTCTGGATGCACTGTAAAGTCATCCACAGTGCCTTAAAAACCTGTTTTTAATTTGAATATGAATATATCCCTTTTCTAACAACAAGGATAAATACATCCTTGTTGTTGTTTTGTTACTATTTGTATTCTTAGTGTTCTTTGTATCCTTGTATGATCTTTGAATAAACAAGACTGTATTTGTTTATTTACTTACTCTAAACCCTGCAGACACTATTTGTGTCACCTGTCCTTGTCACTATAATATTTTTCTCAGGACAGATTTAGTTGTGCTTACTTCTGTCAATTCTGTGAACACTATAGCCTAATTTGTCATCAGTTTTTAAGTAAATGATTGATATGAGGGCTATATCAGACATGCTGCGTCATGCTGTGTCATTCATTCATCCTATGAAAGTGTGGTATAAGGGAGCTCCAGACTTCTGTGATTGTTAATTGCCAACAAAATTGATGTTTTTGTCTTTAATAAGGTTGCAGCTGCATCATGTCTAAGAGGAGCAGATGTGGCCTGTAAGTGTAACTATGTGGTTGTACATAAAGTCAGATTCCAGTGTGGTCTTCACAGGATGAGGACTGTGAGGACCCAGTTGTCAGAACAAAGACTGATATACAGGAAAAGTCTGGGTGTGTCTCTCTCATGACTGATGATTTCTCTGTGTTAAAACACTTCCCCATACATTATCCTGTGTCGTATTATACCGTAATCTGTTATTGTGTGTGTGGACCATAGGTGTCCAGACTAAGGTGTCCACAGCAGGTGTTGGTGTTGGAACAGGAGAGTCCAGACCAGAAGACCAATCCATCGGAGGGTTAATTTCAGCCTCTGAGGAACCTCCTCCATTATCTCCACCTTACTAGTTGCAGCCTGAAATAAAACGATCAGAGCATGGCCATGGTAGCTCATCTTTATTACAGGTCTCTCTCTCCTGGAGGAATAAGTGATGTTGCTACAACACTGCTGCAGGAATTGATATGTGAGAGCATTTGAATGAACCAGCGAAGCCTTTCTTTTACAGCAGAAAAGACGCAATGAAAATTTGCTCTTGTTAATCAGTAGACACCACACAGATTTTGGTGTTGCTAAGAGAAACTTCTCTCTTCATCAGAGACACTTTTGGTTCACCAAAGTGACATTTAACATTTTGTATTACTGATTATGGCACAATTTGTACTGCTATCTATTGTGTCTAACGATCATAGAATTTCTGCTCTCTTTATAATTATAAATAATTAAGTCTCATGATAGAACTTTATTTCATTTTCGTTATTTTGAAGTTTTACGGTGAGTTACTGTGAGAACTGTGAGACTGTTAATGAAACTGTTGGACAGAGGTTTGGTTGTGAAAGAGCTGAAGAATAAATCCTGCAGTATCTACTAAGCACAACATTATGTATGTTGGTTGTCAGGAGCATAAAACAAAAAGAAACCTTGATCAATACATTCAAAACCTCTGCTCTTTTCTGCAATATACTGTGGCCACACTTGTTTACCCTTTCCTCATTATAATAATAAAACTTTTTCTATCAGGCTACTTTTGTTATTGTATGCTTGGTTAAGATAACATGGGTGACATGGGACACTTGCTCTGTCATATTATATCATTTGTGCAACATATATTCAACTTTTCTTGGGTAACCATGACCTGGATGACTGACAATCTTCCCAGACATTATATCATATCCACCACAGCTGGAAGGATGAGGTACTCTCTGATGAACATGTTGCTACAAAATGCAAAACATACACATAAAACACATGGATAAAATATCAACAGGTTACAGGTGAAACTTCCAAAGTTACAAAACTTTGGAAGTCGAGTAGTTTTTTGTATCATTTAGACAAAATAAAGATATTCAACATTTGTAGAACAGTGTAACTGTGTGTTGATTTAATTATATTTACAAATGCAAATGTAATTTAATTCAAGTTTGTACCAAAAGCAACATTTTGATTGATTGTTAACATGTTATTTTATTTTTCATACATGTACATGAAGAGGACATATTATCACATCTAAACCCATTTCATAGTTCAAATTATTGAAACATCAAGATGGATGTAAAGAGCTTTAAATCTGGAAACTAGCAGCAAGTTTGAATCGTATGCTCAAAGATGACAAGAAACCCCCAGCTGCTGATTTCAGCATATGAAGCAGTAACTTCTGACAGGAAAACACCTTCATATGGTGCTGCAGATAAAACAGTCACCAGCTCTTTATCATGGTAGTGTCTAATATATTCATCACCATCATCATCTAATCATCTGTCTTTTTAACACAACAGAATACATAACAATCAATATTAATGGTGAATGGAGAGTATGTCACCCCATTTATTTCCAGTATATACAGATACTCTCACAAGCTCCATGTAATAAGCAGATAAAAACATGGCTGTTCTTGGGGTACACAGGACAAAAAACTTCACTTCAACAGCCATAGAACAAACAGCATATCAACAAATCAAGGGTCTGTTGCTGCTTTCTAAAGATTAAAATACAGGAAATGTACTGAGAAATGAATGTCCACCCTGAGTATGTTTACAGTTTCAAGCACATTTGTCATCAGGTTTTCTTATGAATAATACCTCAGTTTATGGATATGACTGTGCACATGTTAAAAACTGTCACTGATCTCTTACAAAACATGCACACTTAGTAGTTTTGTGTAGTGGTCAGGATGATTTTTTTTAAGGTAAACACTCATTTTTCCTTCAACTCGTTGATCTCCAGTCAGACCTGTAAAGAAAAAAAAAATGTATGGCTTTCATGAAAGTAGGTGACAGAGGGGTAAATTAATAACCTTCCTAGTGAACACGATGAATGATATTGAATGTATTAAACAGTTGAGCAGCATGACAACTTTGAGTTCACCTAGCTTTCCTGCTGTTCTGTCAATCCTCTCCAGAGCAGCCTGCACATCTCCTCCTTCTGGTATGACCATCTCTACCTCTCCCACATGGTAACCAAAGTCAGCTTGGTCCAGATCTATCTTCACCCCCTCCTCCTCTAAATTGAATGACTGCCGCACCGTTGTAAACTCCGCAAAGCACACCAGATTCATTTTGCTCAGCCAAGACTCATCCTGTTGTGAGAAGCCTGTTTCTGTGTCTCTGCTCTCACAAACGTTTCTGATGACCTCTGTCACTCTCAGCTGAATTTCAGGCAGGCTGGTTATCTCCTTGTAGCAAGTGCACATTGCTGCCGCTCCACTTTGTTCTCCACCCTTTTCTTCAGTCCCACTGACTGCTGCTGGTGGACACTTGAGTTCCCAGCATCCTTTACGTTTACGCAGCCACATGTTTCTCAAAGTGAGGTTAAACTGGGGAGTGTCAAAATACTGGTCATGAATTTGCTGCTGACCAACACATACTGCTGAGGAAAAGAAGTAAGAGATGTATGAATGAATAAATACTAATGGGGCTGAAACAAATAATTAACCTTATTAACAAGAGACAGATGGCCTGTATCACTGCACTTACAGAACAATGTTATCAGTGAACATTTATAAGTTACAGCATCAGAAACCTGCCCCAACTCTAAATTTACCCATGTGTAAATGTGTAAATGTGTGGTAGTCAAACTTAAGACATACCCCCAATCTCCTCCAGTGTTTTCAGAGTGTCAGCATTGCATAAAAACTTTCTCTCCACTTCCACACTCATCTGAAATGACATAGTTTCATCAACACCAACAATATTGTAAGATCAGGAGTGCAACTAAATCCACTTTAACCGGCTTTAAGATTCATTTGTCTTTACAGTTAGTTACTTAACAAGCACGGGTAAGTCCTATATGCATTTTCTTTTTTTTCACTAGGGAATAGGCATTGGGCATGCTATGTTCATGGCATAAATTATGGTTTATTGAATTGTTTCTCACTTCTCACTTTAAAAAAAAAAAAAAAAATAGTACGTCTATCCCAAAGTCAATTGTTGTTTTACCCAGCTACAGCTTTGGTTACTAGTTACTGTACAGATTTATTTATTACATACAAAATTCCAGATATAAAATTCAGTGTATAAATATACATAAAACTACCCGTTAAGTAAAAAAAACAAACAAAATTGCCTCTGGTTCAACCTGCAACAAAGGTTAAAATGGTGAATACACAGTAATGCACTGATAATCCAATTACACAATAACATAACATATACAAAATAATGAATCCCCCTCTGTTTCTGTTGCTTCACTTAAGTAAAGTTGTGAAAAGATGAATATTACATCAAATAGAGAGTTTTTTACATCCTACTACTTTTACTCAATTAAAGATCGGAGTTCTTGTATTTAACCTAGATTTTCTCAACGTACTTACATTTAAGCTTGTGGTTGGTCTTGCTTTTGGGAAATTTCATAGTTATTCTGTTCATAGTTATTCATAGTTATTTCGTATTGTTTTACTTCCAAGCATTTAAACATTTGGTAAATGCGCTATAAATGTAAACTGAAAGTTACATATCCGTATAGAATAATATGTCTTGACAATCAGGCTCGACACATTCAGCGCAAGCTGCTGTGGTCATGCATGAACTACAAATTAAAACCCACAAATTGAACCACAGAGTGTTTAAAAACCCCATTGACACATCAAACTGCAGCCTCACACACCTTGACAGATCAGGTCCTTAAATCCACGTAATTCGGCATCAAAAAACTCAGCAATAGATCGATCGAAGTTGCGCCTACACGTAAGCAAAGTTTATTCTGCACAGGCGCAGTTACAGACAGCTAAGAGGGTGTTGGAGAGCATCAATTCCTGCCCTAGTAACGCAGGGGCATGTAGATGGTTGCAGTTTTTAATCCACCCTTCTTCCTCAGTATTCACCCCACAGACGTCTCGCCGACCGTATGATGGGAACCATTCGGGGCCCAGCTTTTGCACCCACATCTGAATCATCCAGCAGTGGTTAACTCGTCACTGTGTCACAGTCCAAGTGGCAGAATGAGGACTCGTTTTTATTTTCATTCACCTTTAATCTGAGAATGAGGAAGGTTTAATGTTAGAGAGGGGAGGGTGGGTGCTCCCTGTAATTCACATACTTTAATAGAAGTGTATCCGTGAGGCACCATGTCATCAGTGTGCCCTAATCAGAAAGTGATCAGTGCTGATATAATAAGAATATAACAGTGATATGTGGGTTATATAAGGCTTTCTCTCCGTGTCCGTCTGAATGTCAGCAGCCAGCCTCGGGGGGAGCTGTGGTCTGTTTACTACAGGGAAGCGGGGAGAGGGAGGGGGAGAGCAGGAGAGAGAGGGAGGAGAGGGAGGAGAGGGAGGGCAGGAAAGAAAACTTTTCACTTCTGAGGAGCTACAGAGGAAGCGTGTGCGTGTGTGCGTGCTGGAGCGGAGACCATGCAGGTAAAACGCATTAGCTAATTGCTTTCAACTTAATTAAACGTCGTTGTGATCGGTTAATTGTACTGCTTTGAGCAGGAGAGTGGCCTGCGACTGGTGGAGGACCGAGAGACGACGAATCGAGTCTCCTACTAATCCGATCCCTCGTAGAAATCCAACATTAAACCCAAACTTTTTCTGCCTCTCGTCTCTTTTGCCTGCTCTCCCGACACCACCCCCACCGTCGGGCCGACCGCGGCGCCCGTCCTCCGGTCCGGAGCATTTCAGAGCATGTTACAGCTGAAGCGGTTAAATCTTAGTTTATATGGACATGTGTTGCACCGAAGTCTGAAAGGTGTGGATTTCAGCTGTAGGACGCGTCTAAATGGGTCTTCTAGGCGGGGGGCAGGGGGCGACTGTTTTCGAACACATCTGTGAACAGAGCCACGTTCGTTAATTAAACGGCTGTAGTCGGTGTAGGCCTCGGTCTGCGCTGAGCGGCGGAGGCGGAGCGGCGCTACATACCCACAAACAGCGGGGCACGGAGCTAACTCGAGGCCGAGGTTTGTGACCTGAAGCCGATGAATGTTTTTATCCCGGTGGACCAGTCGCAGTGTTAGAGCTGCAGTTCCCACCTGGACCGGGCAGAGTTTGTGGGGGAGGGGGGGGCAGTTAATTATCTGTCTGCTAACAGGCTAGCTAGCAAAGTCACACGACTGATCAACCCTTTGGTTTATGAATTTAAAAGGGAAACAGCAGCCAGTGTAAAGTGGCGCATGTCGGGCTGACGTGAGTGGCTTTCACTGAAGCATTATTTCAACTAAACTACCAGCTCTTCCTCACCGCTGTAATGCGACGTTTCAGCCGCTGCTCAGTTTAGCCTGCTAGCTAATTGATTCATCTCTGGTCGGCATAGCTAATTAGACTTCTCATTAATTAGCCAACTATGGGTAAAGAGACGTCAGTCTAGTTCTGTCTTGGCTTTTAATTATGAGGATCGGGATGAGGGGCTTTTAAAGATGATATAGTGTACAGATGCAGCCTTGTCGAACCATCATGTGGTCATATAACCCTGCTAGCCTGCTAATTGGCATGAGGAGGAAGTGAGGACTGTAGCTCTGGTCGTGTTGAACTGACGTCCGGCTGCATTATGGATTTTTGCAGAAAAATACACGAGAACTGCGTGGTCTTCTCACTTATTTAAAACTGCTAGTGCAGCACAGTATGATCTCAGATCATAGTTTACATAGTTTATTGGCCACATGTTCTTGTATTGGTCAAAACTGCGTGTGTGGTGGAGGGGCACTTTTGTGATTGTAAATGACCAGGCATGTTATGATTTGCTACTTCTGCTCTGGTCTGTTCTGCATTTAATACATTTTATATGCACATGTGATACCAGATCTGTTTGTTCGATTGAATTCAAAGAGGTCTGAGACAATAGATCTTCTATTTAGAACTCAGGTTACTACAGTGCAATTTCAAATCTGCAGAAAGCATTATTTGGATACTCCTACATTGCAGAGATGTCATCTCTGTGTGCATCTGCTCATTGCAGACAAAATGTTGGGAACCACCTTACAAAGCATGGTTAACATTTAAAAAATAGTCAGGAATGAAACTTAAAAGATCTAGGATCAATTTTACATGCTAATTGAAGGGTATGGTTTCAGATTGTTAGACACAGCAGGGCAAGATTACTGCCGGTCACCTAGCGAAGGTGTGAAACGGTAACAGTATGTTTTTGTCTTGATCTTGGTTATATGAAATAACCTTCTCACATCCCATCATCCTTTATTTTTTTTTGTCTGTGAAACCCTTCGTACAGTGTTTATGATAAATAGTAGCAGCTCCAGAAAGAGTAGGATTCTCTAACAGGCTCTTCTATTTGTCAGGAGGAGTCTGGAGAGACAGTGAGCACTGAAAGCGATGGGGTGGCAGAGTGGCTTTGCCCCCTCTGCCAGAAAGGACAAACAGACAGATCCTCCCTGTCTCTGCATCTCACAGAGCAACACAGCGTCCTTCCATCTTGTGTCAACAGACTGCTGGACATTGTAAGTGCGGCTGGGCAGTATGGCCAAAATATAGTTCACATGGGTTTTTTTCCCACACTTTATAGACACTGAAGGTTAAAATGTGGTTCATACATCAGCTATGTGTATAATGCCTGATTAGCCCACTTGTTGCTGGCTGATGTACTGGGGCTGGACAACATATCAAACACCTTGCAATGATGTAGCAAGAAAGAAATTGCTGTAGTTCATTAAGTTTATTTTTCTGACACACTAAGCTGTTGATTCAAATTGATGGTTATTTTTGAGGCAGTCAAAGTGAAAACAGCTTAAGAACTGATGCCTGAACTGCTTGGGTATCTGTAAGAATCGGTGCAGAAATTATTATAAGTGGCATGGGGAGAGTTATCAAACATGGTGTTATGCCAAAAACAGAAAAACTGCAAAGAGGAACAATGGTCACCAACATTTAAAATAAGTCATAAAAACTTGAGCTTCACCAAACAAGTATTGAATGCTGGGCTGCTGTATTATAATGTTTCTGTTTCTTTGTCCACACTAATTACACAGTATTTATTATGCATTTATGAGATAGATGGATAACTTTATTAATCCCCTGGGCTAGTCACCCATACAGACAATCATCAAAACAGAAGAGACACAAGTCAGACAGGCTACATGTATGCATTGGAAAGTTTATTAAACAAAATTGTTTATTATTATCAAGTTCTCATTGAAATTCATAGTTTGGTGTTGAATTCATCTAACATCTAAAAAAAAAAAAAAAAAATCCAAAGATTGCTATCTAATCCAAGCAGTAGCATTATTATTTGGATACAATTGTTTACATACGTCAGGGAAAATATACTGTTATTTCTACATAATCTGTTATTACATTATTAATTAGCAGTTTGAGCTGTGAGTATTGACAGTGGTGTTTTCTGTTTTCATGACTTGTTTGTGCATATTCACTTTTGGCAGTCAGCACTATGTTCTTTACCGTAATAGTTTGAATATTTAATTGTTTGCATTAGCCAGTTAGCAAGTATGTCAGTATAAATGTTTTTGCTGAGTAGACATCAAACTTGACAAAAAAAAATAAGCATCTCAGTGAACCTATGATTTGTAATGGGCCCATGATAGTTAAGTATTTCATTGTTTAGAAATAGAGGGAAATTTGTTGACGGATGAATTGATCAAAGACCGTTTAATATATGCCTTAAGGGAAATTTGCAAATTAAGGTTAAGCTAGGCTTGCTGTGTGTAATATAACCACACATCAATGAGTCACACCCAAATTTTGTGCTGCTCAAAAGTTACATTGCATACAGCTGAATGAAATTTGCTGTGGAAATTTTGCCAACTGTCACTTTATTTGAACAGGCTGTTCTAAAACAGGGTGCCAGTGGAGGAAGAGAGGACAGAGGTGCTCAAAAGTCTTCAGGTGAGGGTGAAAAAAAACTTAAATGTTATTTAAATCATGAGAAATAAATCAAAACATTGAACACAGTCGTAATACACATACTGGCTTTTCTTAGTTACTGTAACAAAACTGATTAGGTGTCAAATCACTGACCTGATTTACCCCATTAATAGATTATTATCATATGGATCTTTCTGTTGCATTAAAGTGGTGTTAGTTATATTTTGAAGCTCTAGAAAGGGAAAAATGAACTCAATGGTTATGTTTTTGGGAATCAAAAACATGCATTCACAGTGGAAAATTGCCCCTGATGTGGGTTGGGTGGCTAGGTGGGTGAAAAGGGTTGATATAGGCATTCAGTATGCGAGTATGTAGTTCTGTTTTCAGCCAGCCCGTTTATTAGAATATAATAGTTAAACCTATATATTCCTGTTATCAGATGCTGAATCTTCACAACTGAAGCACACTGAAGACATCAGTTCAGAGCCCTTCCAATCAAGCAAGAGTTCAGACGCTACCAAGGCGCTTGGAAACAAAGAGATGGAGGAAGAGAGAATAATGGAACAGGAGGGAGTTGAAGCTGAGTCCGAGCCAGAAGAGGAGGGAAATCAACTCACAGGAGCCAAACAGCAAAATGCAACTGAAAACACAGAAATCCCAGCAGCCAGTGAAAAGTCAGTTACTAAAAATGGTGTGCCAGCTGAAAATAACACCCGCTCATTCAAATGCAATGCCTGCCTGGAAACTTTTCCAAGCAGAACTGCCTTGAGTGTTCATTACAACTCTGCATCCCACATTCAGAG
Organism: Seriola aureovittata; assembly: GCF_021018895.1. Classification (NCBI taxonomy): domain Eukaryota; kingdom Metazoa; phylum Chordata; class Actinopteri; order Carangiformes; family Carangidae; genus Seriola; species Seriola aureovittata. The sequence goes on along the minus strand of NC_079383.1, from coordinate 7,877,149 downwards.
GATGACAACAGGTTCTGCAAAACAGGGTGGGGAAAGTGATCCCATCATTCCCTCAGTTCCTGTCCTGTCTCGGCCATATATATCAAACAAACCTTACCAATGTGCTATATGTCGAGTCTCTTACAATCATGCCATCACCCTCGAGAGCCATATGAAATCTGTCTTGCACCAGACACGCAGCAGAAATGCTGGAATTGTTGCACATGCTGCAAACAATGCAGTGGCCTCTGCTGGTTTGGGAGGTAGCACTGTCACTGCTCCAAATTCTGTAGTGAACACACCTGGAAGTGGATCCAGTCAGTTAGTGACCACCACCAACTGTGCTGTTCCTGGGACCGTGATGGTAACGACTACAAAAGATGAAGAGCAGATTCAAACTTCACAAGTGGCTCCCTCCCTCCTCACCTCCCCTGTGGCCTCAGCTCAGGCAGTTTCAGCCTTCCTCACCCTCCTCACATCGAGTCCTAACACCTTCTCACACTCCCTCCTCCCCTCTCTGTTTGCGGCTGGTGCTGCTACTGGTGCAAATGCGCATCAGCTTGTGCCTCAGCCTCAAATGGTCATGCCCTTAATTTTGAATGGGCTGCAAGCCCAAACCCAGCAGCACCAAGAGAACCAGCAAGGCCAGCTCCTTACCCAGTGTGTACCATTCGTAGGTCTCAGCACAGCCCAGCAAGCCCTCTTAACCCAAAGACTTAACAGCTTACAGAGCCAGTGGCCCTCTCCAGGAGTTTCAACAAACATGCAGTCCAGCCTGGAAGAACAAAAACAGACTATGTGTGAGAGAGTGTGTGAGAGAGAGCAAGAGAGGAAGGACAGTGAGGAGACTGTTGAGAAGGTTTTAGCTCAGATAAAGGACAGGGATAACGGGACAACAGAGAAATTCAAGCAAGAGGACAGTAAAGAATTTGCGCAGTGTCCTGATATAGAAAGCAAAGTAAAGTCTGAAAATAATGAAGACAATGCAAAGGCACATAGAGATAGCACAACAGATGGAGACAGCTCGACTAATCAGTTGGACCTGGAAGGTGATAAAGCAGCTAGCCAGAATCTCTCCCCAGCAGGCACAGAGAAGAGCCTTCGCAATAACAACCTCTCGCCTTCTGCATCTGTGCCCAGCAACTCCACCCTCAGTCCAGTAAATTTAAACCTTACACTTAGTCCTGATTCTACTCCGCAAAAATCACAATCAGGCACTAGCCCTTGCGACTCTCTTGGCACCCCAAAATCCAGCCCGAGTACAAATGCCTTAATTAACAACCAAACTCGATCGCATTGTAAAACAATGGGATCCATTTATCCAGACCTTCCAGTGTTGTCAGAGTTCCAGTCAGAAGTTCTCTGGGCGTTCTTTGAGTCACGTAGTGAGGCTGATGCTGCAAGTCCTCCCCATGAAGACTGTGAGGCGCTGGGCAGAGAGGTTGGGCTTGCTGAGGAAGAGGTACGTAGGTGGCTGAGCCAAGCCCGGCATGCTAAACAGAGGCAGAGGGCGACAGAATTGGACCACCTACAAGGCTTTGCAGGATTTACAAGACATGCCCAAAGTTTGGACAATGACTATGATGACGAGGAAAGGTCACTGATCATAGCAGAGGGTGAGGATGATGCTGAAGCTTCAGGGAGTCAGGCAATAGATTTGTCTAGTAGAAGAGGGAAACGCCGACAGAGAGATTTAGGAAGGGAGGGTCAAGGAGATTCTTGCCTTACCTCTGACTCAGAAAATGAGGTATACACCTCTGTCATTGTGTCCGATGAGGAAAGTCAGAATGGGTCTTTGAGGGAGGGTCCTGAGAGCCCTGCTAAAGGTGAAGCACATCGGGAGGTCCATGGTGACAAGGGGTCGGTTGGAGGAAAGGTCTTGCGCTCCACAACTGTGTTTCTCTCAGATGCAGAGGATGAGTATGAAGATGAAGAGGGTGGAGGGGGTCAGAGGACCAAAAGGAAAAAGCGAAAGGGGGAGTTTGAGCGTGATGAGGTGGAGGTAAAGAAGGAAAGGCAGGATCCAGATGTGGATCTAGAATTGGAAGCCCAAGGGGATCCTCCAACTTCATTGATGCACTCAGTGGACCATCCTGAGACTCCAACCAGTGCTCTGCACTCACTTCCTTTGTCCCTTACTCACTTTTCTACTCAGTTCCTTAGTCCCTATGTCCTCTCTCTTACTCCTTCAGTGGTTGGAGATGGGAACAAAGTACCTGTCTTTCCTAATCCACCAACCATCACACGCTTCTCCAACTCTCTTCTCTCGCAGTCTCTCTCCTCCCGCAACCAGACTTCTCACTACCTGTCCAATGGTGGCGACTGTGAGTCTGCTTTAGACCTCAGCATGGGGAAAAACAGCTCAAAATCTGGTTCTTCCTCATTGTGTCTGGCTGATAAAATTGCAGCACAGAAGGGGCAGTTGCTGGATGGGCTCGGCCTGAGGCCCACATCCAAAGGTCTGGTAGTTGTACAAGTTAAGCCTGAATCTGTTGCAATGCCTTCCTCCAACAGCAGTATGAGTCTTGTCAACTGCAATAACATGACAAAGTCTAGTATTTATATGAGGGCAGCAGAGAAAATGAATTCTACATTACTGGAAAGGGAACGAGAAAAGGACAGAGAGAAGGAAAAGGAGAGAGAGCAAGAACAGCAGCAAAGGAAGTCCAAAGGAAAAAGGTACAGGGACATGCGACGTTCGAGGACTATCATCCAAGCTGAACAGCTTGACATTCTGTATGGCTGCTATTTCAAAGACCCAAATCCTGGGAAACACGAGTTTGAACAGATTTCAGAGTGGGTCCACCTTCCAAAGAAGGTTGTTCAGATTTGGTTCCAGAACATGAGGGCAAGAGAACGAAAGGGTGAGGTCAGATTCATCAGTGATGGCACCCTGGCAGCAGTTGGCAAACCTCTCATCAAATTTACCTGGCCTCTTTCCAAACCCATATTCTCCAACAAGCCTGCTCCAAACAATACTGGGTGTATTACAACTACCCCTATTGTGCGCACCCTCATGAAGACAGAGAGGGAGCCTATAAAGGAGCTGGGCAAACCAGCAGTGGTGAAAAAACCAACCCCTGTTCCTATCAAGCCTAAGGAGGTTGTTTCTTCTACTGCAGCCTCCCCTGTGAGCAGCAATGTCTCTGCAGTGCCAAAGACCAAGCTTGAAACCACCAGCAACGTCACTATGGTCAAGGTTGCACCCAAAGTCAACAGCCCTGTCCTTTTAGCTCCGCCTAAGGATCCAATCCCAATTGCCCCACGACCGGCCCAGAAACGAAAACTAGATGAAGAGAGTGACGAAGAAAAGACTGATGAAGAGAGGGACAATGAAAATGAGATGGGTCCTGGACCAGGGATCACTAACCGCATGGTGCCCAAGCTGCCCACAATTGCCATCAACAACAGGCCTCCTGCCACAACTGTGGTGCCACAAAAACAAAATGGGCTCAACTACTGGACCCCCAAAGTCCCCATTAAGATCAACACTCTATCAAGAGAACAACTGGCTCTTCCCACACACACGCCTCCTCGTACCATCCCCCCTCCTCCCACCCCCAGTATTGCACCAGTTAGCCCGAATACTCCCAGCTCTGCCAAAGTGGCTAGCCCCTCCACCCCAGCTGTGGTTAAATCAAGCCCATCAGAAAGCAGCTTTCTGCCCCATTCATCCAGTCGTAGGCCACGTACACACTTGTCCTGCCTACAGTTGTCGATTCTGCAGTCCTGTTACGAGACCTGTGCCCATCCTAATGCCATGGAGTGTGAGGCAATTGGCAGTGAGCTCAACCTACCGCTCAAGGTAGTGCAGATCTGGTTCCAAAACACCAGAGCCAAGGAGAAGCGCTGGAGGCTGCAGCAAGAAAAAATGGTATGTGGACTTTGGTATTTTCATTTTAATGTTATTTTATTTTTAAGTCTTTTGTAGAAAATCCGATTACTGTGCACAAGAGAGAGTAATAAAATACACAGCAAGCCAAGTAACTGAGACTATTTTATTTTTTATAGGCTGCTTAATGCCTTTATGTGATAACTGGGCAATAACTTAACATTTTTGACTTTGTCAAAGTGGAATCATATTGTGATGAATTTGTGTTTATACAAAATTTTATGATATTAAATAAAAAAATCTGTATTCACATTTTGATGAGTTCAACTTTGTGTCCTAGCCCTATTTTAAGTCTTATTTTTTCCCTCTGACAGCAAATGTGTTTGAATTCTGAAAATCCTGTCCATCAACATTTAGCATTTTTAACCAAAATATTTCATATTAATGTAATTGTGTTATGTAATGAATGATCAGAGAATTCATTTTAGCGCTCAAAATGTAGATAGTCACTTTTCCATAAAAACATAATTTATTACTGTCAAAAATAGATACTTAATTATATAGTGGACTTGAATATTCTCTGATTCACTAAAACCTGTAACAAAATTCAGATCTTAACAGATTTGGCATTAAACTTTTTCCCTCTCTGGTCCTGTCTATCCACCCCTCCTTCCCGTTTTCAGTCTCCTCTGTCAGGTGGAAAGGTGGACATGAGCTCAGGAAGCTACTTGCAGTACAACGCTCTCAAAGCCAATCGTCCCATCCTGCCCAAACCTGTTCAGCTGACAGTTACTGAACCTCCTGCTTCCCCAGTGGCTGGCCAGCCAGTGCCAAAGGAGACCCTGACAGGCCGCTGTGATGCCTGCAGTGTCTCCTTTGAATCCCGGGCTGCAGCGAGGGCCCACGTCTTTTCCCCACGTCATCTGGCAACCTTGAGAACCACTAACTTTGGCCAGCCGACAACGCTCGTCAACAAGAATGGCACCGGAAATGGTGGACCTGGCAGTGTTGTGCCGGGCTCGCAGGTCTCTCATTCCACTACAGTAACCAGTTCTGGGGCTGGTTCTGGAGGGGAGATGGTTATTGAGTCGCCTCCACCGACAGCCACCAGCAGCAGTTAAAGACTCAGATCAGGATTGGTCTGCACACTGACTATTCTTGGACCCATTTGGGCTCCTCAGATTTTAATAAACAAATTTGAGCACTAATTCTCAAAAGCTATTATTGTTTAGTTTTTGAAGCTGGCTCCTCCTGCACCTGCTATCCTTTGCTCAGCCTTCATTGACTTGATATCCGTTAATAGAGTTCTCCTGGAATCCAACATAACAGCAGACTATTTTCACGCTGCTTCTCACTACATCAGCTGCTGTCTGATATGTGATGAACATGTCAAGTCTCTTGATCCTCACACACTTTATCCAAACACTTTTGGTCCTAACCCTGTGGTTATATATTACCTTATTTCAGTGACCTTCCTATAATTTGTAAAGGCACTCAACTTGCCATGCTTGAGCTGTCCTACCTTAAAGACTGATGCAAAAGTGTTTCCTCTTTGAAAGTGGCCATTTGACCGTGGGCCCGGGAACACTTTTTGGGATAATAACATGAAATTCTCACAGTGAAAACTCCCAGTTTGCTCCTGTGGAATTGTTTTTCTTATGCCCCCTTTCCCTTCTAGAGCAAAGATTGCTTGGATAAAACATGACTGGACTGAACCAACAGGAGAGGAAGAACTGGTATTGATTGTCACTTTTTAATTTGCAATGGAAGTGTCATCTGAAGGGTGTTGTGTCTACTCATTTGGGATATAAGAGGTACTTCAGAGAGAATAGGACTGTTGAATTGTCCCCATTTACATGTTCACAGTTTTCACGACAATCCAAATAGAGCAAAAAGAGGCTGAGGAACGTAGAATCCTGGCATACCGCACTTTGACACATTTTACATTGTTTGAAATGTTTTTAAGCATTCTGATGCAAGTGTCTTTATTGAAAGATACATCAATGCATGTTGGATGCCTTAATATAAATCACGTGAAATAAATTGATTTTTTGCTAGTCTAATGAAACACGCTTTAGGTGTGAGCATAATATTGTGGATGAGGCAGACCTGGGAACAAATGGAGAAGAGCTCTGTTCCAAAATGCTTTTAATGTATTTCTGGGGGAAAATCTGTGAATGTCATTTTCTTTTTCCAGGACATAAATCCTGCTTGCAAAGTTCTCATCACTCTCATGGCCAATGACTTAAAATACCAACTATCTTGCTTTTACAACAAATTTCTTTGATCCACCCAAATGTGTACATGTTAGAATACAGCTCTTCAAACCTGTTGGAAGATAAATGTTTTCACCTACCGTAGATGTGTTAGAAATATGACAGCCTTAAGAGGAAACACCACCAGGTATAGCAAGTCAAACCCAGGTGATCCTCATAAAATGTTAGTGAATTTCATCCACATCTGACACGGAGGCTGAGACTGATTGCATACATTTTACAGTTTTTGTTTGCCATGAATACTGTGCATAAGACAGGAAAGTTAAGGTCTTATTTTATTCACTTCAGTATTTATACAAATGACAGTAGAAGCAATTAAAACTTGGTGTAACAGATTTTTATTTAGGTCAAAACTAAATCTCTCTATAAATATAAAGAGAAGGGGGCATGAAATGGGCTTTCCCATACTTTTCTGCCGAACACTTGGTTCAGTTACTAATTCTGGTAAAGTATGTGCTGTGAAATGAGATCTGATGTCTGGAAACCCTGACAAGGGAGAAAGTTGGGTATTACCAGTATCCTTTAGAGACTAATGGATACTTCAATAAAGGAAGCAAATTGGGAAACATTAAATGTGTTGACTGAGAGCTAATAAGATGGTGCTGTGTTGAAGGACACATAACATACTAAAGATGTTTTCCTTCAATTTAAGTTGTATATTAATGTTACTATTGATAGTTTTAACAAAATGCAAAACTAAAACCTGAACTTTTGTAAAGAAATATATAAAAAATAACTGATATTCCAAAGTAATCCTCCCTTTGCTTTCTGTCATTCAAAAACCAAAAAGCAATCTTGAGGTCGACAGAGAGCAGGAGAGGTGTTTGTAATGCAAACTGCTACATCCCACAGCTTGACACTTGCACTAGTCCACGATTTTTGCACAAGCTACAGACGTTTCAGATGAACACAGCCATTAACACAACATTAAGAGTCACTTGGTGTGGTTTTTAAAACAAGGAGGGGAACAATGTCCTTAGTAATCTGTACTCCTGTTGGAAACTGTATCTTGTGTGTAAAGCAAGGACTGCAGTGCTTGGACCTCAAGACTGGGATCTCTCTCTCTCTATCTCTATCACTCACACTCACACACACACACACAGACACGGTGTTGCACTGTCCAAAATAGATAGGTTTTTATGGAGATCTGCTTTTTATTCTTGTTTATGTTTTGTCACTTTGATTATCACTATTGTTATAACTGTACTACTACTTATACAATTTATCATTACTACTCATCACTGTTTTGATTATTATTGATCAATAATGGTTTTAAATGCCACCTCTGCTCAGAATGAGTATGGTATTCCTTTGAATATTGAACAATAATAGTGGCAGTGTTGTTATGACTTGTTAGATTTTTGATTAAGCTTATTTTTCCTCCTCACTTGTACCTGCCTTTTTGTGTTTGGTCTCCATTATGCTTTCTTTGATATACAGAAAAAGAAATAAAATCAGTTGAACAACAAAGCACATCTGTGCGGTGGGGGCATTTATTAGTTCTTTTTTGTTTGACACAGGTCTAAATTCATCATGTAAACAGTGCATACACTGTTCAGGTGTGTTGTACTGGTTTAAATTGATCATGTTATTCATCATGTAAGCAGTATATGCTCAGGGGTGTTGAAATGGTCTAAATTAATGTAAACATTGGACGTTCAGTCGTTACAAAACATGGCAAACTTTTATTTGTACGGAAACAGTCGTACGTTGAACAGTGGTACATTATTTTAAGCATGTGCACTGCCTTTTTAATACGGCGGGTTTTCTACACAAGTCTGCTGATTGGGCAACACCTCTGATACACCCACCAAACGAGAGAAACCTTACCCCACAACCCGTTTCACACCGTTTAGAGAAAACGTTTCATCTAATCGGGAAGACGTAGCAAAGCCGTAGCAGCTTGAACGTGCCCCAGGCATATGACACAAGTGTGGTCACACAGTTTCTATGACTAACTGAAATATTGCTTGTTACCAATCTGATCAACGATTGGCTCTGTCAGTTGACCTACGACAATGTTTGATTGACAGAAACCTAATCCAATTAAATTGTGCGTGTGTGCGCGCGCGCGCGTGTGGGGGGGGCATCCAATAGGGACACTGCAGACGCCAAAGAGGTTTGTGACGAACCGTGCACTGACGAATAAGATTGAGAGTTTAACGGCCGCAGTGCCGCGTGACTCCGCCCCCGGCTTCCATGTCTGGAGTGGAGGGACGGCTCCGCGTCCTAGCCTTTATGTGTACACATTTTAGTAAATAAACCGGGAACTGGGACCAGTATCTGGAAGCAGCGGGACCAACGTCAGTCCGTGATCATCGTGGTGTGCTGTTTGGGTACTGGGTGGAACTGTAGCTCACAGTTTATTCCCCATTTTAACTTTACTGAGCGGCGTTTTCCGCCGTTTTTTTCTCTCCGCCGCCCCGTTCACTCTAACTCCCCCCCCTCCCCCCGCGTGAGAGTCGGGGCCTGTAGCATTGGTTTGACCACGAGGAGCGTCGGTACAGCTGGAATTCGGCGATGGCGGAGTTCGGTAACGGACTGGCGGAGGAATCCCTACTAGATTCAGACCCCGGACACCCCGAACTGGAAGACCCGGGCGTCGGTGACGAAGAACCGGGGTTAGAAGAGGGAGAGGCCGCGATCGAAGACCCGGTAAGTGAAGGGCATTGTCTGAACCTTGGGAGCCCACATGGAGACCGGGGCACGCGTTGATCATATCGGATCGGTAGTGTAAGCGGTCAAATGGTTTTGTCGGGTTGTTTTTTCCAGTAATTTGGGGTCACATGCCGTGTGCGTTACTGCTGTCGCTTGGTCGACATTAACCGCCATTGTGGTTCACGCAGTGCAGTAGAAATGGGTGGTGACATGCGTGGTGTCGGCAGCCATTTTGGCGCAACAGTGGCGCCAGTTTCCCTGCGCCAGGGAGCAGCTAAAGCAGCTGGGGAAAAATCCTCGTCGCAAAAAAAAAAAAAAAAAAAAAAATGCCAGACGGAGAAGCAAGAGACAGTTAGGGGCGAGGGTAGGACAGGCCGCCACCGTTACCTACCGCTGTGCGAGTCCACCTGCTTTCGAAGGCGACTTGCTTACGGTAATGGCATGTTTTATTCCCTGTACCGTAACCATGATGCAGCCCACAACTCCATCTCAAGCGCCGATGTATGCTCGTGCTAATGATTCGGTGGCAGCAGGCTAACATTGGCCGGTCGTGGCATCAAATGCTGCAACTGAAATGACCAGCGACCTGTCGGCCATTATCACCAACCACGACACAAATGCGGGATTTGCACCTGGAGTTGCGGTTAGCCTGCAAGCTAGAGTCATTTCTATAAGATACCGGAACCCTGACGAGCCAACAAGCCAGCCGTTTCTAACAAAGCCGGGGTGGAGATGGCTCACCGGCACTTGACCACCTCTGTCGGTTACTTTGGATGACGACGGGTGTTGGGCGTCAGCGGGGCATTAGACCTGTCGTGTGTGGTGGTGGCACAGGCAGGGATTCTCGGCCTACATCAATTTAGTATTTATTTCTTGATGGTGCAGCAGGTCCAGGTGGGTTGGAGGATGTAGTACGGGCAGACGACGCAGAAGTAGCAAGCTGCAGTATTTGAGGGGCTGGGTTTGCATCCTGCACTGTAAAAGCAAGGAGAACGCGAGGGGGTGGGGGTTGACACTAAATATGCGACAAAAAACAGGAGCTATAGCGGGTCGGCACCGGGTGGCTCATTTCAGCAATCCTGCTGTGAGTGTGGATTACTCTTTCCTGGTCCGTGATGTGGATTTGTAGTGGAAGCTTGTTGACATCTGATGCGACAGGTTATCAGGCACATGATGGTACCATCACGACCAATATGTCATTGCGCAGGTTTACTACGTTTATTATATCATGGTTTGTCAGTCTCCCTGCAGCCATTTGTACATTACAAATCGTCAGTACACACAGCAGCCCGGGATGGAACTGGAGTGATTGCCACTGTGCTGCAGTGCACCACTGTCAGACAGGAGGGTCGGCTCCAATCTCCGCGCTCACCACAGGAATATTTGATTACTTGGCAGCCATTGTTGTGTGGGTTTCACTTTAATCCGATCTCATTATATTTCCAGTTGATATACTGATTAATGTACAAATAATTTATAGATGTGTTGAGTACTCAAGTAAAACATTAGCAAATGCCCATAGTCAAGTGCATGGTCACAAATTAAACAATAAGTTGTGTGTCGAAATTAGTCATGATTATTTTTATATACTTAAGATTTAATTGTCATATCGGTTTTGTGTTGTGTCTGTAATGCTGTTTCTGAACATTGGCTCTATACTCATTGAGAAGTGACAGCAAATGTGTAAACTGAATATGTCATACTGACTGTTAGTTGAATGCTACTCCAACATGTCGGGGCTGGATGAGTTACTTTATCTAATGGCTCTAAGTCAACTTTCCAGTTGTAGGAGGCAGTGGCAATCCCATTCAGGCTGGAGGTGGGAAAACAATGAAAATGTGTGGAATGAGAGGTAGTGTAACTATAGTGAAGGTGCAGAATTTTTCTTTGAAGTAGTCCCAGTGTGTGGTTTTCCCATTTTGGCAGACACAACACACACTTACATGCTTTAGATTGAGGTCATGTTATGATGGCACCTTCACTCAGAGATTCGGGATCTTGCTGCTGTACCATTCTCACTACTGTGCAGTTATCAGAGGTTATTATGGCACATATTGTTAATGATTAGTATTGTTTTGTTTGATTTCTAGTTGGTCAGTACTTGTTAGTGCAACCAGTATCATTGTTTAATTATTAGACGTGTTAATGTTTCAGTGTATTCTGTTATGAGCTCTAATTGAATTTGTGTTTGCCATGCAGGAGCTGGAGGCAATCAAAGCTCGGGTCAGAGAGATGGAGGAGGAGGCAGAGAAGCTGAAGGAGCTGCAGAACGAGGTGGAGAAACAGATGAATCTCAGCCCCCCACCAGGTGTGTTTTTTTTTTTTTTTCAGGGGTAGACCTCTTTTATCTCCCCATCTCTTCACATTTCCTCTCTTTCTGCCATGTCATGTTTTGTGCCTAAATTTAATCTCATAGATAAGTACTGCAGTCACTTTAAACCAGTGATCCCTAACTAGTAACTTTTAATTCAAGATATTCACCCAGTCGTAATTTTTTTAGGAACACCTAGCTAAAACAAATACAGTCTTATATGGCAGTTCTGTAATAAATCCTCCTGTATGAATGTAATAATAATTGTTACTATTTAGCCTACTGTCATTGATATTAATGGGGTGGACACAATAATAGAAAACACAGATAGCAGCACAAACTACAGCCTCCAAGATGATCATTTGAATTAACCTTTGTTTCAATAAAAACGGAACACTATAACCCCCATGAAGGAGAATTTATTGTAGGACATTACACATACATTAATATACGAGTTCTAGTTGGTGCTTGTTTACAGCTTGTTTGGGCCTTTTATACATTGTCACCCGTTTTCCAGTTGGATTATTTGTGTACCTGATGTTGTGTTGAAACTTGTAAGTGTAGTGTGCAGAATTATGAGACTAGAATTACCGCCTCTTTGTTGTATGCTTCTGCCAACCAGTCAAGTTGCAGTTTATATCCACCTCTGTGCAGACTCATAATATATGTAGTGAAGTCTTTGATGGAATTTAATAGAAGGGTTTCACTTTATTATCTCATAATAAGCATATGAAAACATGTTTTGTGAGGTTACAGTTACCTTGACTTTTACCACCAAAATCTAATTAGTTCATCTTTGAACCCAAATAAATTTGTGCCAAATTTGTAGAAATTCTCATATGACGTTCCTGAGACATTGCAGATATGGTGGGATTTCTTCCTTTGAAACAATTTTTTTATGTTAGTCTGTAATAGTTTACACACAAGGTCAGTCACAAGTCACTGTAGTTCATTGTTTATCTCTAGCCTAGAGACTGTGCAGCAGCCCCACTCCCACCAGCAGTAACCATAGTATCCAAAGTTACAGCAAGGCTCTTATCAGTAGCGAGCGTAGGGAGATGTAAACATTTGAGGGAGAGCACAAGGCGTCTTAGAGTCCCAGGGGCAGGTAGTATGCATCATCTTTATTAGGACAAAAGTAACGGAAGATCCTCAACATGAGTTTGGTAAGACATGAGGTCTTGCTTAGGTTTAGGGATCCAATAGAAGTTTCACACATGTATGTGGGATAGTCTTTACTTGGGAATATAGTTGGAGACAAGCCAGCTTGAGCCATGTGAGAACCCATGGGTTTATATACAGCTTCAGTTTTGGGGTGGCATGACACTAGTGGACCTGTTGATATCTGTATTTATCCATTACCTATCTCCTTGATGCATCAAGCAACAATAAATACTTCTGCTCAAGACATTGGACGTCTCCTGAAAACTCTTTCATCCAGCTCACAAGATTTCGCACTTGATTAAATGATAGAAAAATTGCAAATTACTGCTGTGTGCTATTAGGAGGTTTCCACAGTAAAAAAGCCAGACACCTTGTCTTCAGTCAACCTCCAATGGGGAATGTAATGTTGCCTTCAGACCTATGCTTAATGCACCACTCATCCATTCTTGTAATGTGATGGATTTCTTTATACACTCATGGTTTCATAACATGTTCTTTAAGAAACTGCAGTTCTGGGATTAATTGAAATATTTTGTTGCTCATGTAAATTTGTTTTTCTCCTCTCCTCTCTGTGCAGTCGGCCCTGTCATCATGTCCATCGAGGAGAAGATGGAAGCAGATGGCAGATCTATATATGTTGGAAATGTGGGTAACTGTCTCTTGTCTCTTACAGAGGCTATTTTGACCACATTTGTCTCATTGCACCTTTTTAGATTTTCTCCCATTCTTCTTTGCAAAACCACACAGGCTCTGAACTAAGACGGTGACTTAGTCAAAAGGAGTTTCAAGTCCAACAACAAATGTTGGATTTAAATCTTTGTCACTCTAGGACCACTCCAGGACTTGAATATTGTTTTTGTAGTATTCAGAGAACTTTGCAAGACAAACTTCATTACTTTTGTAGCTTTGCCATTATATCTGGGTTTCTGGAAAAAGAACCCCAAGTGCAGTGTTTGGATTGTACCCAACACAGCTCAAAGTGAGCTTAATTTTGATTCCACAAAATAAAGTCTTCCATTCAGTTTTCCTGTGTGCCTTCTGTCAAGTAGAGTCTATTCTGCCATAATGCTGGCCAACACTTATTTTATCTCCAGTCTCAGCCATGGAGTCCTGCTGCTCATTCAGAGCTGTCTGTTAGCCTCCCCCACAATCCCCTGTCTGTCTCATATATTTTTTTTTATTAAAGTCACATGCTGTTGTGATGTCTAACATCTTATCTTTTGTGTCTGCAGGTGGACTATGGTGCCACAGCAGAAGAGCTTGAGGCTCACTTTCATGGCTGCGGTTCAGTAAACAGAGTCACCATCCTGTGTGACAAATACACAGGGCATCCCAAGGGGTAATAACCACTTTTATACCTCTTCACTATGTACCAGATGAATGTGTGGATGACAGGTTATGTGGCGAATATACCACAGGCTCACTGTGGGTGGACAGATTATTGTGCATCAATACTGGATCAATGCAGTATCAATATTTGTTGGTATGACTGTAATAAACCAAGATGTTCTCTGCATGAGTGATGCTGTTGTCCTTCTTTAGGTTTGCCTACATTGAGTTTGCAGACAAAGAGTCTGTGAGGACAGCCATGGCTTTGGATGAATCCCTTTTCAGAGGAAGGCAGATAAAGGTAAGAGATTTTCACATTTCAGTTTTTTAATGTTTCCTCTTAATGGAGAACAGCCGAGAGGTTTATGCGTCCAAAAAAATGGAAAGAAAAGTGACACCATTGTGAGAGGAAATTAGGAAAATGGGATGATGACTGTTTTTTAAATTTTGATTGCTCAGAAACAGTTTCGTCATCATTGAGAATGGTCTAATTTAGAATACTTGGTGCATTTACAAAATAAACCGAATGGAAGTGAAGTAGTCACAGCTGGAGAATCAGCACTGTTGGCTACATGTAGCAGCTGCTGATGGAGTAACAGGACAGGATCAATCACCCCTGGTTTGTCCTGAGAGGGTACCCTGTCCTTTGTTCTTATGGAAATATGTTTACCAACCTTCATGCTTATTGCTCGACCCAAGAACAGTTAACATTACAGGTAGACTCTAGAGCAGCTAATTTTACAGGTTATTCCTTCTTCTGTAGGTTAAGTGTTCTAATACTGGTGGCAAATGTGTAGTTTGGTTTGAATGGCGAGGCTTTATATGCTTTTGTCACTGTGACACATGATTGGAACTGCTGATACTGGAAAGTGTTGGAGTAAGATTTATTTAATCTCTCACTAAAATAATTAGGAGTTATTAGTAATTAGAGTTAGTTTATACATTGAAGTATTTGCTTTCAACCTGAAAATGCGAAAGCTGTTAGAAGTAAGACACTCTGGATTTTGTTGTTTCTGTAACCATTCCCTGTTCAATCCTCGCTCCTCAGGTGGGCGCTAAAAGAACAAACAGACCAGGTATCAGCACCACAGACCGCGGTTTTCCACGGGCTCGCTTCCGATCACGGGGAGGAAGCTTCTCATCGCGTGCACGCTACTACAGTGGCTACACACCACCCAGAGGCAGAGGACGGGCCTTCAGGTGAGCTGAGGCCCAGACACCTCACCTCTTGCACCTGGGACAACACTGCACCTGCATCCACTGTTGGCACTGAAAGAGGGAGAGGACAAATGGCACAAACCAGCATGGCCAGAGTTTGAGAATTTACATAGAAATGCAATTGTGATGAGTATTATTTAGGTTTTGTTGTATCGAACAGGGATGCAGCTATGGAGAAAACAAGAACTGGACAGATGATAAACTTTCCCACTGCAGATTAGGTTGGAGTATAGTCAGGGTTCACCCTGTCCTTTATATATTTAAAGAACAGGACAAGGAAACAGATGACTGATCATCAGCATTTAATATATTTGATAGGAAAGCTCACAGGGTAACAAGGGATTGGGTTCACAAATCAAGAATTTGACAGATTTTACATCAGTTACATTACCCTCTGGTAAAGCACCAGGCTCTGCCGTTGGAGAAAACAGGTGCACGTGTACGACATGCTCCTGGTAAAGCCTGTTTAGGATGTTTTTGATTAAGGTTGGTTGATTCTTTATTTTTTTATTTATTTTTTTTGTAAGCCAGCAAAATTGCCCAGTGGGTAACACAGTGCACACCAGTGTCCAGACTTCTTTTTTACTCTAGACCTAATTGGACAGAATTGTTTGTAAGAAAAGGATTTTTAAAAATGTGACCACAATGAAAAGAAAGATTGGCCGGACAAGAAAAGAAATTGGAGATGAGGATAAAAGAATCTGAGATAGTATAGAGAAGGTAAGTACCCAAGGGCCAGAGAAGAAATCTGAGCATTGTCCAAAGAGGTAAACATTTCTAGATACCCTGTTTGAAATCTGAAGTGTCTAAATATTAATTCCCATCCTCAAGTGTCGAGTATAAACAATGAGTCTAAGATTTGTTAGAAATGAAATCACATTTCATCATGACACTTACTTCAGTATTGGATGTAATTGAGTACTGTGGATTATTCATCATGTAATAAACAAATTGTTATCCACATTGTATTAGAGCCTGTAATAGAATGTCATATCACATTAGTTGTGGGGCTGAGGGCTCATTGCATGAAACATCACATAAAACCATTACATTGAAGGTGAACAGGCTCTGTGCACATCGGCCTGTTCTTCCCAGGTCTTTTTAGGTAACGGAAAGGTACTGGTGCAAAGCTAGACTTACTGGTTTTCCATTTTCTAATATGTAACAGGGTTTACACACTGTAACCTGATGACATTACTTTAGTCTGCTGCAGCACTGGCCTGGCGTTGATCAGAGTGTTGTGCATTGGATTCTGGTGGCGGTCTATATACAGGGTCTCTTCGTTTTGATGGGCTTTACCTAAGAGCTCTGTTATGGGGCCTTTTTTCTACTGCAAGGCCACATCTGGTGTGTTTATAGCGGGTGGTTAAATCACTTTGCAGTTGACTTTAAACTGGAGCTGCACAGTTCCTATTTGAAATGATTTTGGGTGTAATGAACAACAACCAACTGCCCCTTTTTATGTAAATGCGTCGTAGGCAGCTACAAGTAATTTCACTCTATAAGCCCCATGGTGGAGCTCTGTCTCTGAAGCCGTTTTTTCTGTTGAGACAGAGGTGTCGTGCGAGACATGTTGATCAGCATGCCAGCTTCCTCTAATGCACAGAGCTGTGACACAGAGATTCTTATTCTAATCTGGATCCTGCAGGCCTTAGCTCTTGTCTTATACTTTAAGTTTATCAAAGAGCATTTTCAGAAGGAAGATGCTGCAGCGGTTAAAAGCCCTCATTTAGAGGTCTCTTATTTCAGCAATAAACAGTTTGCAAAGTTGTTCTGATAAGCCTGTTTACTCGGTTTTATCTTTATCTTGTGTTTTTCTTCACTTACTCTAGACCGGAGTATTTATTCAGTGAATTCCCATTTGAGCAATGATGCCTTTATTTATTTATTTATTTTTATATTTATATATAAATTGAAAAAAAAAAAACCCCACAAGGAGGGTTACGTCTGTTCATTCCTTTATGTGAGAAAGTGTCTGAAGCTCAAGGTCAGAATCTCTCTAATCAATGTGTACTCCCACACATACCCAGTTCACTTGCTGGGATTTGGCCCAAGCAGCAGGACAAGGCAATAAGACGATTTGATATTAAATCAAGTCTCCAGCTGCTAAAAGTACTGATACCAGTGGGTAATTTAATTACTCTCAAATACTTATTATACAGATTATTTGTATTTGATTTTAAAATCTTTAAGTAGGTTGTTGGTTTGTATGCTTAGGTAAGACTTACTGTGCTTGTTGAACTTGCAGTTATACGATTATGAAAGTTTAAAAAAAAAAAAAAAAAAAGGTCCATTAACCCCAAAAGGCTGTGCTAGAAACACACAAAGGAACAGTTAAAGGTTTTAGATATGTTGTTGACAGTCGTATCAGTCGGTTCCAAGGACCTGAGATGATTTTGTTGTTGTTGTTGTTGCCATTAGTAATTTGACTGCAATGACTGTACTCCCAAACAAAACAACCCACTGGGGTACATGGTGTATCATCCCACTCTCTAACAGCAACGGTTAACATGTACTCATCAGCCACAGATAATAGTATGCAGAGAAGCAGAGTTCTTCACTTGAGCTGGCCTTGATCACTTCTTGCAGATGAGAGCTGTTACATCAGGAATTCATCACTAGTCTGTTTAAGACTGAGCTGCACTTGAACAAAACCAGGCTCTGATCTGAATCTAATAACGCTTCTCGCTGGTGCTTTGTCTTGTTGTGGGAACACATCCATGGTGAACAAACAGTCTGTTCAGAATCTTTGCATTAACCTGTCGTGAGCTTGGGAGGATTTCAGTGCATGGCTCTAATTCTGCACAGTAAGAGTGATGTTTGATTAAAGTATGAGAACGTTGATAGGCTTTGTTTTATAAGATGTAAGTGTTACTGTTCAGGCTTGGGAGAGCCTCGTCTGCTGGTTTGCTAGGAGTACATAGCCAAACAGTGGCATTTGTGTAACACCACAGACCCTTGCAGCCTTTCTTAAAAAATGGCTGCTGGCTGCAGAAAGTGTGCTCTCTGTTTTCACATCCATTAACATTGTTGATCTTCCCAAGTTGGCACAGTGAAAAGAA
Source organism: Seriola aureovittata (assembly GCF_021018895.1). NCBI lineage: Eukaryota > Metazoa > Chordata > Actinopteri > Carangiformes > Carangidae > Seriola > Seriola aureovittata. Next base: position 7,859,320 of record NC_079383.1, on the reverse strand, counting down.
AAGATTTTAGTGCAAGCTAGAAGGTGCTCAGAATGTGCTCATGATGTGGTAGTAGCTTTTTGTTTTTCCTGTGTTTTGCATGTACATGAACTTACACGCACGCACACACTTGTACTCAGATTCACCATAATAGTGTTCGCTCCCAGAAATTAGGGTTCATTACTGCAGCCTGACCTCAGAATCTAGCCTACGACAACTGGTTTCAGTCCCAGTGTGACCTGTTTGTATACCACTGAATGTTCTTTGTGTGAGTCTACATGTCTGTCTACAGTTGTATGGATAAAATTTGGTTTGAAACCGTCATTTAGGACATTTTGGCCGGTCCTCACAGCCTGATGATGGTTCAGACTTGGTTTTTGGGGTCAGGTTAGAATCAAGATTTAGATTAGGGGTGGGGTTAAGGTTAGGCATTTAGTTATGTTTAGGGTAAGGGTTAAGGAATGCATTATGTCAATGAGTGTCCTCACAACTAACATAAGACGTGTGTGTGTGTGTGTGTGTGAGACAGATGCCTGGCGATGTGGGGAAGGTCTGCTGCTTCCCTCTGTGTGTCTGTCTGTTAGGTGATGTATGAGTCTATAAAAATGGTGCAGTTGTGAGTCCTGTCACCCACCTTGTCAGGTGTGTGTGCACAATGTCTTGCTGGGGTTTGTGTGGTGCTGTTTGTCCTCACGGTGTTTCCCCACAGTGACCCCAGAGGCGGCTCTCACACAGAGAGAGAGAGAGAGAGAAAGAGGGAGAGAGAGGGCCTTTGCTGTCCCCTCAACCCCCCATCCCCCCAATCATTTTCTCCTCATATCTGGAAACTAAACACTTTTCCTCTCTTCATAATGCTGACAAAGCTGCTCTCAGCTGCTTTCAGCGCTCTAGTCTTTTTTTTTCCACACTGATAAGTTGTAACACAACAAAGGCACAATACCTGTAAGATGGTATAACATCTCTGAACACACTGTTATCACTATATTCTGTCCCCATCAGCAGATCCTTCCTCTGTTCACCAGCACACGCAGTAACACATATCTATTATATAATATTTTATGACATTACACCAGGAAATTGGTGTCGTCTTCTTAAGCCAACCAGAAAAAAACTCACCCTCTTTTTCTCTCTCTTTTCCAGGGGCCGAGGGCGAACAACATCGTGGTATTCCCCTTACTAAACACCCCCCTCCCTCCCCAACACTCCCTTACTATCAACCCTCTCCCCCTCTCTGTTCCCATTCAAAAAAAAACACACACACACACACACACACACACACACACACACACACACACAATGAAAAAAGTTTCCCCCTCCCCAACATTAAAAGAAGAGACCCCCAGAAGAGAGAAAAAAGACAAAACAGGAAACCCTGTGGTGGACAGAGACTGACTGCCGCAGTGTGCGATTGTGTGTGAGCGTGCGTGTGCCGAGGGTGATGCGGTCAGCCCTGGTAAGGTATCAGTTGGCCACTAGGGGAGAACAAGGTGGCAGACTTCTTTATTGGTTTTTTTGGTTTTGGGGGGAGGGGGGGGGTATGATGGTATCTCAGGCTGCAGATGTGTCTCCTTTTGGTCTGGCTGTGACCTCCTGCTTTCACACCATCACAGCCCACCCACTCACCCTCCACCACCACCAAAACAAGAAAATAAACGTGTGGGGGTGGGGGGCAGCAATGAGAAGATAGTGTGTTCATTTTAGTTTTAAATGTACTGTACATGTGAATCTTCCACCAGCCACAGTGTTGTGTTTTCAGTTTGGAGTATATCATTACCCTCCCACCTCAACCCCTTCTACCCACTGTCACCCCTCACATCTACCCTTCAATTAATAAGCCATGCTCTCCACCCCCACCCCTTGGCTCATCACACCACAGATTGTTTTTCTCTGGACAGTGATGGACCTGCAGTGTTAGTGGGGCTGTACATGCATCTTTTTTTTTTTTTCTTTCTTGTGGGTGGGGTTTGTCGTTGTTGCTCCCCCCACCCCCCCAAGCTCAGCATGGCCACAGCTCATTTTATTCTTTTGACAGGCATCAGTGTTTTTATTTTGTGCTACCCCACCACTCCCTCTCCCTCTGTGCTCCTTGTCTCCTGCCCCCTCCCCCCTCCTCTCTCTGTATATTAGACCACTTCTTGTCGTTTCAGGTTTCAGGACCAGTGGAGGCTGACGACCCCTCCCCAGGTGGCACCGGCCCCCCCCACTGTCTCTGCAGCGTCTCTCTCTCTCTCTGCTCCCACTATGCACACTCACCCCATTCTGTCCGTGTGGGGGGGCGGGGGTGGGGGACAGGGGGACCACAGGCCCGCAGCAGGGGGCATTTACTACAACAGCAAACGCTGATGATGCTTTTTGTCCTTTTCACTCCAACACACGCACAGAGAGATACACACACACACACACACACACACACACACACACACACACACACACACACACACACACACACACACACACACACAGAGACATAGCCTGTAACTGGCAGCCAACCCTACACATGATTTCTATCCAGAGAGCTGAAGCCAACAGCTGAGTGGCAGAGAGAGTGAGGAGGGCAGGACCAGAGACCAGGGTGTACAGTGCAGACCTTATAGCGCCCCCTTTTTCTGACTTGGCGCAGTGCAGTCACGGCTTGTCTGAGGAAGGCTGACTAGGCTTATGGCATTGATTATTAATTTAATAAATGGAGTGGGCTGGAGCTGTTGTTTTAGGGTGGGGAAAGTCAGGGGTGGGGTTTGTGTGGCAAGTTTTCCTTTTTTTTTCTTTTTCCTTTTTTCTTTTTGAAAAGGGGGAGTGGGTTTCCACAAATGTTTTGGTTTTTTTAATTTTATTTTTAACTCATGAGTCTGTAATTAGGGGAAAAAAAATAAAGACATTGTGTAAAAATGAGACTGTGTCTGTCACTTTGTCCTGAAAACTAATTGTGCAACTGGTGATAGTGTTATTTAAGGTCACGGCCCATCTGGTCAGTTTAATAGAATCACAATCTATATATATTTGAGAATGAAGCAGATCCTATTGATCCGGAGTCTGAGCAGGTCAAAGCTTAAACATTTGATATTTAGACAAACGACAACCTTTTACTGAGAAGCACATCAAAGGTTTGACACTACTTGTTACATTGGGTATGACGGACCTTACTGCACATAAATTCTGGTCACTATATATTTTAATAGGAGAGATGACATTTTTTTTTAAGAGTGGTAGTTTCATGGTTTGCTGTGAAGCTCCTGAATATGTTTTTCACAGCAGACAGACACAGCACCAAGTTACCTGGGAACTAAACACCAGTGCTTTTCTACTGCCACATGAGAAGTTTTTCTTTGCCTTGTGTTCAGTGGGATGGCGTGGTTGTGCTCAGGTCTTAGATCAACATCAGGCAGCTTCTTGAGACACTTTGTATATCAAACTGGACTAGATGGTTCTTTGTAGACCCTGTTCTTGCATGTCTTAACATGATGATAGCTCTTCCAGCAGCAGATGCTGATAGTGGAAAAGAATAGAATTAAGTGAGTCTTAAAATTCACTAACTTTCAGTGTGTTTGTCCCAAAGATCTGTTATATGACTGCCCTCTAATGGAGGAAAATAAAAATAAAAAGTGTGACTAACAAATACAAGAGTCGACAGTAATGTTTATTATACAAAGTCAAACACTAAAAAAAGTGTTGACGAATTTATTTTTAAAACAACTGAGTCAGCGAAGATATAATCCTGAAAACAATGTTGTATGAACTAAAACAATGATGGATGGTCACATCTTACATCAGTGGATACCGTGTTTCAGGTCTATCTGTGCTTCTTGAAAGCTGCACAGAAGAGAAATCAGTGATTATTACAATGAAATTTAAATGCAAATAACAGCACTGATTGCTGCTTTTCATTTGAATAGGCTTGTGAAATATGGAAACTAATTAGGTTTAACGTTGAAGACTTCAATTAGATGTGTGTAAAAAAGTTTTTCTCCTTTTAGAACTAAATGATCACATAGTTGTGATGCAGCAAATGGTAGTAAAGTGTTGTAAATGCAGACTCGATACAGAGCCAGTACTGGAGCAAAAGCAATGACAGAAATAGAAAGTATTTGTCCCTAATTTTTGCCTCTAGACAAATTTGTTCTGTCTGGTATATTTGATGTCCTTACCTCTTCTCTTGGTTTGCTTCTTCATCGGTTTCTTCTTTTTCTTGGGACGAGTGTGTTCTCCATCCTGCAAGGCAAAGCAGTCATTTACATAAAAACAAGACACAATGGTCCCATTCATCATGGACGGAAGTGAGCTGGTGGCTTCTGCTGTTGTCCAGTACAAAATCTAAATGTGACTCTGAATGACATTTCCACATTTACAAGCAGTGGAACGGACCATTAGCAAGGGCTGGCCATTCCTTACCACATTCACTAGTACTTTGTATGACAGCAGTGGTCAGCAACAGATGGCCTGCGGGCCAAGACTGACCCCTGGGCAGCCAGATTATTTTGATAATTTATTTTATGAATCTTACCATATCAGACAGACAGTTCCGGATTTAGCTATAATGTCCACATAACCCCCACCTGAAGGATACTGATTATATTTTTGTCCATGTTGAGGGCCAATGACAGACACCAACAGTCACGCATCAAGCTGCAGGCTTCGCTGTAGTCAGTACACAGTACCTGGTGCTAAAATAACTCCCTGTCATAGACCAACAGGTCCAATGGTTCTGTTGCTTGCTTGACAGACCTCTGAAAATAGCGGATGTAGGATGTGTGATATGAAAAAACTAACACCAGTTCAGTAAATCAGTCAAACCTGGGCCACAGTGCCTCACATTTTTTACAGTAACAAAGTAAATTCTAGTTGCATTTTTATCAATCAATTTATTAGAGTAGCTTTTGATTATGTTCTGGCCTGCCATAATTGGCCAATGGACTAAACTTTTGATTGTTCTTCATCCGCAGTGTTTGGCGATTCTGTCAGAGCTCACCTGTCCGCCGTCGCCACCTGTTAGCCCAGTGATGTCACCGAAATGTGTGATGCTGCTCAGCTGGCCAGACATGGCCATCATGCCCCTTTTCCTAGTATTCTTCTGACGCTTTGGCATGTTGAGACGCACCATCATCGACTCCTCATAATTTTTTCTGTGAAGATGAAGAAGAAAAGAGAATCATTGTTCAACAACATTTAGAAAGCGTGAAAGCGCTTCCAAAAAAGTAAATTTTTTTTATATTTGACATAATGTTTTCTGAAACACACAGTGTAGAAGTGTAAGACTTCCTCATCAGATATTCAGTTAGAAATGTAACAGGTATTAATCCTACAGCTGTTCATATTTTTTGGTAACACTTCTCTCTTCTCTTTCATCTAATCACACAGATATCACCTATCTCTGTTCAAAGAAGAGAAATGCCACATATGAAGAAAACCCATCAACCTGTGCGTCTCCTCGCGGCTTTCTCGTTCATTCTGGAAGTCTCGTCTGTCCCTGATCTCCTCAGGGGCATCGCTGTACTGCTGTCTCAGCTCCTGGATCACAGAGCTCCTCAGAGCTGCACGCCGCTGACACTCCAGCTGAGCCTTCCTTCTGTCGGTCTCGGTCATGTCCCCATCTGCAGGAACATGACAATACTGCTCTTATACACTGCTTTTTAAAAGTCTTCTTTGAAGTCTTTATTTCACAGCAATCAGATACACTTTCACAGGAATACTCTAACCAAAGAAGGAAAGTCTACCCTCTTTCATCTGTTAACAAAAGGAAGTAAAGAACAAAATGCTGTTTTTAAAAAAAAAAAGAGACAACATTACCATAATGCACTGGGGCAATCTTTGGCGGTACATATTTTCTGCCACTAGAGTGGGCTGCTCTCTTCTCTGAGGCTGCCTTCATTTCAGCTTCATCTTCAGACTCCTCAGATTCATCCAACTGGTTGATTGATCAGTAAGACAGAAAAAAATAAATAAGACTGTGACTAAAAAAAGTCTGTTCACTATTTGCAAATTATATTTATGTTTAATTAATGACACCAGTGGTAGACTTTGAAAATGTCTTTGAACAATAATTGAAAAAAAACAAACAAAAAAAAAAACAGATTTTGACAGGTTACTCTACACTATATCCAATCATTAGAGATGATTTATGATACAAACTGTGACTAAACTGTGACACAGTATTCAGGACTTACTTTGCTGATGAGATTCTCAGGATTAGGACGCAGCTGCAACTGGTCATTTTCAGCTGAAATCAACAAAAGCATGAGACGCTGTTATTAAGAAGCCTTGCACTACTGTTCAGTGTGTTAATGTGTAACTTGACTTTTTGGACTAGACAGCAACATGATGCTCAGCAGACAGAGCCAGTAGGAGGTGAACTTGATATAGATGTAGAGTCTTACACATTAATACTTATAATAGAAATAGAAGATTCATAGTTTGTCTCCCTCAGGGAATAAAACTGCAGAGGCTGTTATGTCCTTTAAGATATATCAAACACCATCCCAACTGTTACACAAAGAAGTTTGTGAAACATGGTAGGTAGAACATTTTGTCCTTCACAAACAGATTAAAAATCAGATCACTGATGGTTACATTTATCATAGACAACATCACATCATTCTTACCTAAACTGCCAGTAACAGCTGTACGCACCAGTTTATCAATCTGGTACTTAAGTTTGTGGTCTAGTGGCCGCATCTTCTCCAAGACCTTCAAAAAGGAAAAACTGATTAAACCCTGAATCAGCTGGACAGATAAGAATCAACTGCTTTATCATGACGTCTCACTGTTCTGATTGTGACCACTCTGTTCAAGGCTTCACTGTCTTTTATACTGCCTCCTTCGCTCTTAATGCTGATCAGGTTAGTGAGGTCCTGAAGGTAGAAGAGCAGCAGGTGATAGCGAAGGTCCAGGAAAGACAAACCCTGCAGAGAGAAGATCGACAAAGAGTCAGGGAGAGCAGTGTCTGTCTGACAGCTTGGACAGTTACACATGCCTTCATAAAGTACAATTTCAAGAAACCTATTCTCCTGTCATAGTCCAAACTCAACAAACAAAAACATGAAAATGTGGACCGCATGGCCACTTTACACAGAGACAACAGACAAACAGAGTACTGTATCCATGTGTGAAAACATAGTACACTGGTACAAATGTACTATGATCTACATATACTGCATAGGGCCTATCCAAGGGACCGGAAAATATCTGATCAGTTTAACCCTTGTGATACAAGACAGGGCCAGAAGATTAAATAATAAAAAAAAGATTACAATAGCTGATACTTGTGGGGGTAATTTTCTAATGGATTTGAAATTATTAAAACAAGCAGACATGTAGTGAACCTCGGGGCCTTTGGCCTTTTATATATCTTTTATGTCCAGGAATAGATCTGATAAAGTCCCTGCTCACCTGTGATGTCTTAAATGTCCCATCTTTGACTTTAGTTAGCAGCTCTCGGACATGAATCGTGACTGAGGCCACCTAAAGAGAAAAGAGACAGAGTTTCCACTGCTACAAAGACTCATGTACAGCTCCAAATAGACGTGCTAAAGTCATCATGAACCCTGACCAAGATAAACGATGGTAGACAGATTCTGTGAACATCTAAAAAAAAAACAAAAAAACAAGCTGCCCTTGTATATGATCCCAGACAAGGATCAGTACTAATTCAGTATTATTCTGCTTCTGACAGTGTAAAATCTGACAGTGTTTACCATGTTTGCATTGTTTCTTCGGACTTGTATTAGACAATAATAAACAAGAGAGTATCGCGTTATTGTCCCACCTGTTCTGTGAGATTATTCAGCAGCTCAACAGCTTTGGGCAAGTCACTTTCAATTAGATCCTGTCAGAAAGTTAAAGGAGAGACACAAAGATACTGTAAAAAATACAATTTCCAGTGTAGCAGAAAAGCTAAGTTAGCTGGTGGCTAGCTGGTTAGCTTTGTCTTTAAAAACAAAAACAAAACCACAAAATCCAACATCTGAAAGTTGGTTTCAGAATATACTTTAAATAGCCAGATCAGTTTTAGTGTTAATATAAATCAAATAAATGAATAAATGAATGTATTCAGCAGGAGCTCTACTCACGTTGTCAGCAGGGTCAGCCATTTTGAGTTCACGTTGATCTACGGAAGCCGCAGAGGCAGGGATTAGGCGTTATTATGATAGCACTTGTATCCTTCCGGTGTTAACGTGCGAACGGAAAATATTCAAGTCTCGTCCGTTAGTAAATGAATTCATGTGACCTGCTGCGGAAAAGTGTTGCCTTTCCTGGAAGTCCCAGAATTAATAAACAAAATATAAATTGTCAACAGCCATGAAATTATTAATAATATAATAAATAATTTGATGAATTATATTGGCGGTAAATAATATAATAAATAATCTGTAGATTTGCGGTGGTCTTTTTCTGTAAATTGAGTGCGTGTGTGTGAGAGAAAGGAGGGGCAACAGAGGAAGTGATGGAGTGACTATTATCATCATCATCATCATCACCACCACTAGAGGAGTACCTGCCTCTGACTTTCAGACCATTTCCATTCACAGGAACCTGAAGAAGAGTCATGGTGAGTAACATCAGAACTTTACCCAGAGCTCTGAACCTATGTGCTTTAATACAACCTTTCACAAACTGACACTGTAACTTCTGCTGTATTTAGTAGCCTACTACTACTTCTACTGTGTGGAGAGATTTAAAAGAAATAGAAAAATAGAAGAATAAGAATAGGGCTGCATCTTATTATTATTGTAAGTGTCATAAATCAGCTGCTTAGTCTATCAATTAACTGATTAATTGTTTTGTCAAGTTGAGAAAATTATCTGGAAAACAGTTTCATATATTTTAATATCCAAAAAAGCCAGAGTTTCCTGTCACAGAGACCAGCAAATGTTCACATTTGTAGACCTGGAACCAGTGAATTTATTTGCTTGTAAAGTTACTTAAATTAGAAGTTAATTATCAAAATTGTTACTGATGAATTTGTCTAAAAGGTTAGTGAACCAATTACTCCAAATCTACTGTTACACTTATTAAACCTTATAGCTTGAAGATAACTGCATTGTCTGACAACATTAGACATACACTGGTAAATTGGTCTGTTATATTAAATATAGGAATATATTGTTGAAAAGCCATCCATCCTCCTATATGAGCTTGATAACCTGCCTTCATCTTTAAAAGAAACAATATACAGAGGCATTTCTGTGGGCACCGATGGAAGAAGTATTAATACAAAATAAAAATAAAAATAGACATCACACTGTAAAAATATTCTGTTATCATGCCATAAAAATATTCTGTTGTTGGTAAAGTACTGCATTCTTATTTTAATTAAACTAAAAAGATATTATTAGCAAAGTGTTTTTTACAATCAAAAGTAAAAGTACACAATATACAACAGAATGAGGCCTTTCAGGGATCTGAGTTATGATAAACTTTGATTATATATTATTAGGAAGATTTTTATGCTGCTGCTGGTCATTATTGGATAATGTAATCAACAAAAGTCAATACAAGTTCAGTTCAGTTGAGTTTAGTTCAGTTCAATTATATTTCGATCAGTGTTAATAATTATACATAGTAAATACACATAGAAATAAAACACAACAAAATTGGCTTAAAAGGTGTGGGCTGAAACTATAGTTCATTACACCTCCCCTCAATACATAATGTTAAATGAAACAGCAACCTTGTCACTACAGGCCAAGAAGAAGCAAAAACAGAAAGAAGCCTTTCACTGCTGCATTTATGCAATGATAATGATCATATCTCAGTTGTGTATCTATTTATCACCATATTTTTAAACTTTTTTTTTTTTTTAATTTACCAAGTGATATATACATTCTTATTTCATTATCACAACTCATCCACGGGTTTACCCCTTTGACAGTTATACATCTTTTTATATTGGTCCTTACCCTTGCTTTTATGAATGTACTTATTCCCTTAAATTCGAACAGGTTCTGTCTGATTTCGAACAACCTCTGAATACAGTTTGGGACTAAATAATTTTGTGCTTTATACATTATCTGTGCAGTTTTAAAGTCAACCACATCATGAAAATTTAAAGCATATGAATGAATAAATATAGTGGGTTTGTTGGTTCATAATAATCTGATTGATTGATGATTCTCATAGCTTTCTTCTCAAGCATGTAAATTGAGTTTGTGTTCATTTGTAAGTGTTTCCCCATATCTCCACACAATAAGTAATGTATGGTAATATGAGAGAGCAGTATGATATATATATTGATTTTTCATTTTTCATTTTTCATTTTGCCTTATGCAACACTGCCACAGTTTGAGACAGTTTTTGTCTTTACATTATTGATGTGAGGCTTCCAACATAATTTGTTGTAAATAATTACACCCAAAAATGTATTTTCATACCCATTTTCATACTATTTTAATTTCCAAATATTATATACTTGGTGTTATATAAATTAGATGATAATTTGTTAGTGTCAAACCATGTCTTTACTCTTTTCAATTCTCCCTCCACTGAATTCAACTGTTCAAACTCTTTCTGGAGCAGTGTAAATTTGTGTCATAAGCAAAAAAAACAAATTTAAATAATTTGGACACGTTACAAATACAAACAATTTGTCAATATTTCTTGTCAGTTACAGTTAACTGTTAAGGATACAAACACAGTAAAGCTAAAATCTGGTTTCCACAGTGCATCACATTTTTTATGTAAACTTTTAATCTGAGAAGTACTGAACTGTTTCCTCCTGCCTCTGGACCATGCAGATGTCTGATTCAAGGGTGTCCTCTGTCATCCAGGAGTGGGTGAGCTCATACCCGGGTCAGGCCCACATCCTGAACCCTGTCACCTCCGGCCAGGCTGGATCTACCAGTCAAATGGCTCAGATAGACATGATACCATACAGCCAGTCCCAGGGAATGATGAGGGGGGACGGTGAGGACAGAGTGGCCGAGCAGATGATGGGATTGCCGTACCTTCCATACACAACATCCTGTCTCAGCAACACCTCAAGTGTGAGCACAAACCACAACCAGAGCCACACCAACACTCAACAGGTGACACAGAGGCTTTTGTGCACGATTGATACAAATGTCAAATTTTAGAAATGATCAGAGAGGAAAAATCATAAGCCTCCTCTGTCATCCTGCTCCCACACTTCCTAAGCACATTTGTGTTTGTGAACTCCAGGACTTCTCTCCCTTCCTCCTGCCAACTCTGAGGGCCCCGGTGACCAAGAGGAGCATCAGCAAAGACAGCGCAGAATACAGGCTGAGACGTGAGAGAAACAACATTGCTGTGAGGAAGAGCAGGGACAAGGCCCGCAGGAGGATCCTGCTGACCCAGCAGAGAGCTCTGCAGCTGCAAGAGGAGAACCACAAGCTGCAGATGAGGATAGGGCAGCTAACACAGGAGCTGGACACTCTCAAACACATCCTGTCACAGCGACATCTGCAGGGAGCTGAAGAGGGAGCAGCAGCAGATTCCAGCATCTGAGCACAGTCTAAAACCACCTTCCCATTAATATCCAGTTCCAGTCATCACATTCATAATTAGTGTATAGGCATCCCTCCAACACTCAAAGTCAAAAGCCTGCTAGTGTTTTTTTTTAGCTTTCACTGAGGCAAACATTTGTTATAACTTGAAAATGAAGTGTTGTATTGGGATGTAATACCAGGTATAAAGTGGTTAATTATAGTTTCAGAAGAGAGTTTTTGAAGAGAGAAAGCATAGCACACTGGCAGGACTGTCGTTCCACTGATGACACACGTGATGGGACATGCTATCTTTTTCAGCTTATTACACTTCTGCTTTTGAAATTTGGTTTTATGGAGGCTAAAAACGACGCCACCTCCAACCTCTTCAGATATTGTTTCTTTCAGACACCCAGAGGCAGGCGACAGGCCTGCTCTAGTTTCAGATGCTAAGCTGTGATCAGACACTTCAGGTCCCTGTTTGTGAACTGAATTTATGTTGGGAAATCTACAGACAATATAATAGCTGGCTTAATGAATAAAATATTTTATAATATCCCTAAAACTGAATGTATGAGGGTTACTTTTTGGTATTTTTCTTAGTAAAAGGGGATTTTGTCATGACCTCAGTATTTCTGAAATTGTGGCAATGGCTCTGCACACTGGAACTTTCAAAAAATTAATTAAACACCTGTACATTTTGAAAAACATAGTTACTGTTGTAGTATATCCTGTTGGCAGAATGTGTGGTGGGTCTGAATTTAAATGCTGTAAATGCAGTGTCTCAAACATACAGTGAATCTAAATTCTGTGGAAAAGGACTATGATAGGGGAAATGTAAATACTGGACAAATGGGCAAAGAAGCTGGTCATATTTGTGTGTGACTCCTGAAGGCAGTGTCTTCAAACAGCGGACCACTCTGTGCTGTCCACTGGGTTGTTCTTTGATTTGATTGAACAAACGTTGCCTAATCATCTACCTGATGCTTCTTGTCATCGTCAGAGATGATTGTAAGTGTTGTTGCCCAACAGAGTTTCACAACAACCTGTGGTTTGTAAAGGATTCACTGAAATCTAAGTGTCTCTCTCTGTATAATACTCTAAGTCAGTGTGGGATTACTTGAAATTATTTGATGTAGTTTTAAATATGTAATGTTTTCACCTTTGCTCTTGTTGAATGTGTTGTATAAAGTTATAGTAATACATTGTTAAAGCAATACTTTGTCAGATATTTTCATATATAAATAAATAAATGCTTGTGCTTATATGAAACCATAATCTTTCATATGTGATATAAAAAAGTTTGGACAGCTGATGCTAATTTAACATAACAATATACACAATACAAAGGATACAGCTTCCTTAGACACCTTTTGATTAAAAGAACGTGATTATATTTTATCATTCCCACTGATCCTCCACTGTATCCTTCATCAGGGGACATGGTGTGCACCTGCCACATTATTTACCATAAATTGTCAACCCACAGAAACGGACATCATGCCATGGGCCGTTGTGCACCAGCGGTTTCCCTTTGTGGGATGGGCAAGATTTCAACACAGTGGAGGACGGAGATGAGGAGCAGAGATAGTATCAGTGTTTTTGGGCTGCCAGGGCCTTCCTGTGGCTGTGATGGTAATGAAGGGACAGAGAGATAGTGGGGGTGGGGGGGTGGGGGGGTGGGGTGGGTGGGGGGAGTTATATCATTGGTAAAACATTTCAACACTGTTAGAAAGAGACGTATGAGTCCACATGCAAAAATTGTTCAGAAATTTTCACATCTCATTTCAAATTAATGTTTTAATTTTTGTTTTTGACCTAATCTCAACTTTTTTTTTACTATGGCAACAACGACTAAATGAAGCAACACAGACATGGATGTTAAGTTCTCTTGTTAAACTTTTTACAAAATGAAAACATCATGTCATCATTACATTGTTGAATTTATTAGAAAGATAAAACACTGTTTTAGAGCTGTCCAAGTTGTAAAATTATGTTAATATGCAATTCTACAACTCAGTGACCTGAACTGATAATAATTACACTACTTTAATCAGCACACACACACTGTTAACTGATTAATCCAAAATAAACTAGATCTAATCACATCCAACCTCTGAGTCTGAGTCTTTCCTTAGATTACAGATGACAGATCAGAGTGCAGCTCTGCACAGATAATATGTGTAAGTAATATTACAAGCTACAAACTTATTGAATTTTTAGGGCAACAGAAAACACAACACTCAACTTGTACAAAAGACAGAGAAGTGCAAACACAATTATTAGATGATGTACTCCAAAAACTGACTTTATCCTCCACATGAACATTAATGCTGATGAACGATTCATTTACAAAGCAGAGTGAAAGTGTGACACAGGCCTGACATGTACTCAGAGGCACATAAAGAATTGTTGTGTGACCGTGTCTGTTGAAATGTCCTGCAGCGCCGTGTGGGGTAATCTGTGGTCCCAGGACTGCAACATCTCCACAGAGTGAAGAAAGACTGTGTTTCACCTCATCCCTTCCACGTTACTCAACAGCAGCAGACCATATGAACCCCACCACAACCCCATTGAAGCTGCTCCACTCTTACAGATGCTGGCAAGTTCATCTACTTCTGTGGCAGTAACTGAGTGGCCAGTCACACTTAAATCTCCAGAGCAGAGACTGATATCAACATACACACAGGTCAAGATCTAGGCCAAACATCAGAAACTTAAACCTTCTACCTCTATTTCAGGACTTCCACACTCAAACATTTACACATGTTCTCAAACAAAGGCAACTCTGAGGTCAGATACCTGCTTCCCACCACACATTCAAAATTCTCTCCAGTGATGGTACCAAAATAATCAATGAGAAGGAGTCCTGCAATGATAGAGGCTCTGTGGTGGTGTGAAGTGTGGGTTGATTCATCTACTAGAAGGCATGTTGTTACTATTCACTTTTCATTTATTTCTTTCTTAGAAGTAAAGTGATTTAAAGGATCTAACTTTCTGATTGTAAAGATAATGGATCTGTCATAAAGAAGAGCTGTTACCTTGGTGTTTAGAGGGGAAATGGCAGCCATCATTGAAAAAAAATGTGTATATTTGAAGTCTACAACAGATGATGCAGTCACAATATTATTGTTATTATTATTAAGCTTATGATTTTCAAGGTAATATAACCACAATAACAAGACTAGAAACATAACTTAACATTAAATTACTAAATTAGTTTATTAGAATTTATTCTACAGACTGGTGGCCCTCACATCACATATCATGAAGACCCGGGAGCAGCTGCTTCTCTGCCTTCTGAGGCCACATGTTGAACATGCACCAGGTCCCCTAAAGTTTGTCTACATTTGTCTGTCATCATCCACTCCAATATGTTCCTTACATATTGGAGTGGATGATGCCGTCCTTTACATGTTACATGTCCCATTCTTACCTGGATGAGGTGGTTACATGATGATTATGTTCTTTGATTTTTCAAGTACATTTAACACCATCCAACCCCAGATTCTTAAAGACAAGCTTGAAGGGATGGGGGTGTATACCTCCTTCAAGTCCTGGATTGTGGATTACCTGTCAAGACGACCACAGTACATCAGGCTGGGTGTCTCAGAGACAGTGATAAGCAGCACTGGGTCTCCACAGGGGACTGTTCTGGCTCTGTTCCTACAGGGATCTGACGATGGCCTTCAGTGAATGGAGCGACAAGAACTGCCTCCTTGTGAACACCTTGAAGACCAAGGAGATGGTCATCTACTTTCAGCCACTCAACATTAGAGGGAAGGACATTGAGGTGGTGCACACTTATAAATACCTAGGTGTGCACTTGGAGAGTAAGCTGAACTGGTCCTTGAACATGGATGCCATTTACCGGAAGGGGCTGTCTCTTTTTCCTCAAGAGGCTCGGGTCCTTTGATGTCTGCAATGAAATGCTGCATGTTTTATTAATCAGTAGTGGCCAGTGTCCTTGTTTATGCTACAGTCTGCTGGGACAGCAGCATGTCAAAGATGAACACAAGCAGACTGGACAAGCTGGTCAAAAAGCTGGGTTTGTGCTTGGCAGGAGTCTGGACTGCAATGTAAGATGCAGGCCATCTTGGACAATACCAACCACTCTCTTCAAAACATTCTGGCTGGTCAGAATTCAGGTCATTCCCATAGAGAATGAATGGGGAGACGTCTTCAAAATGACCAACTCTGGAGCTCTACTGCTGAGTCATACTTCAACGTAGAAAAATGGTTGAAATGTTAAATGGGTAACAAGACTTGAGACTCTTTTGGGTTCAATAGGTATTTTGACAAAAAATCGCAGTTTACGTTTTTTTTAGACCGTTTCAGACTTTATAATGGGTGTGTATTGCATGGAATGTTCAGAGCTAGAGTGGATGACATCATCGCTAGAGTGGGAGAAGCTCTAGAACTCCTGAAAAAATTCTGTTTAACTCGTCCTCACGGCCACATTCTGTAGTTCAGTCTTCACGCATCACAGCTTCCTGGATAGTAGAAAAATTGTTTCATAGAATGTGTCTATCATAGAGACTTACAGAATTTGAATGTGAGCCTCAAAGTGATGGGAGTACCCTCCACCTCTCCCTTTGACTGCAATACAAATTCAGGAGCTGATTTCCCCAAAAATGCAGAAGTGACATTTTTCTGTAACTTGCTCCTTTGTCCACATTTTTGGCTCTAGAAACACCAAAGCGAGATCTGCAGTGCATGAAGGTCTTGTGCTTGTCATGGTCTGCTCATGGTTCTGAGAGGAGTTACCGTTTTTTCACAAATAGCAGCCGTTTGAGAGGCTCACTGAGTCAAAATCTCACCCAGATCTCTCTTCCAGCTAGACACAGGTGTTCGAACCAGCTTGTTAAGAGGCTCTTTGATCTCTGTGAACACACACACACACACACACACACACACACACACACACACACACACACACACACACACGCGTCATTTTTATCACTTAAGGTAGGCTAAATATCAGAAACACCTCTGTATAATGTCATATACACTACATCCTCCACAGTGATCAATTGAATCAAAAACTGTCTTAGTATATTAATAATTATCAGGTGTATGCTCAGGCTCCAAAGTGCCTAACTGCTATTAATTGGGTGGTTTTGTTGCTGTTCTCACCTGAGAACTGATATATCTGGTAAACTAAAGATGTACTTAAATTTTATAGTTTCGCAATATATTATTATTATCACCATATAACATTTTACCCATCCTCATTTTCAAATGTAACACCTTTATTCAGAAACATTTTAACTGACTTTGTTATTTTATCTGAGAACATTTTTACTTCTACTGATGTCTTTTTACTAATACTAGTGACAACGTTAACGTGGTAGTGTACTGACGTCAGTGTGGTGTCCCATCCCATCTCCAGTCAGTTTCTATTACTTGCTATTTTCTTCATCCCATTGCCTAACTACCTGCTGTACATTTAAACTTACACTTGTTCTACTCCAGCACTCTCTGCTCCTTTTAGCGACTTTCACTAACTCAGCAGTTGTTTACATGCTGTTCAGACCTGCTAGTTATTTTAGCTGAACAGTTAGCACTAGCTTCTCTCTCTCTCCCTCTCTCTTGCTCACTCCGTGTGGTGTTGCTGTAACTTCACTTTAGAGGATTGTGATATATATTACATCTTCAGCGTTGTCTGCTGTCTTTAGGCACAAATCCACTTGCTAGCTGGAGCCAACTGCGCACTCCAACTGCCATCCTTAAAAATTTTCTTCAAAAAAGTCAGACAAGCTCTTTTAAATCCCACAATTTCCAACCTTCATTGACAATATTTATACAAAAAATTTAGAGATTTTTAGAAACCATCAGTGTGAGGTTATTTTGGCCAGTCATGACATCTATCTATCTATCTATCTATCTATCTATCTATCTATCTATCTATCTATCTATCTATCTATCTATCTATCTATCTATCTATCTATCTATCTATCTATCTCTTTTAAACCTAGAAACAAGGTAGCAGTGTTATTTCCCTGCTCAGGACACAGTATTGGAGAAGATTCAAGAACTCAGAAGTAAAGCAGTAAAGATGAAGCTGGACAACTCTATAGTGATGAATCTACTCAGCCCTACTGCTACCTCTATATATACTGCTCTTCAAGATCACTGGAGTAAATTTAACTGCTGTGTGGCAGCATAGTGATAAATATGACAGTAAATAAATGAAGGAACAGTATGTGACATTTCTCATCTGTGCAAACGTCATTTGAAGTGCTGCATATTGAAAAAAAACAAGGAGGTGCTATGGAGGTGCAGGACATCAGAGCTGTCCCTGTGGTGGTATGATTTATGGCTCCACCATGTGGCAGAGGTCTACATGTAGGCCTCCTGTAGCAGAGAGCACACAAATAACAGATGTCTCACTTCGCCACTGATTCCATGAAACATTTCTCCCATCACTACCAACTAGAAAAAACAATGTTTTTATCTAATCATGAATGTTTACTGCCTTGTGCAAAAATTAAGCTAGTAACTGTAATACATGGGGGCTAGAACAAATCTATTGCTGCACATTTTACTTTCCAAACAGACTGGCTCTGTGTTGCTAGTCAATGCATCCAGTCTCAAACAGAATAACAAAGGCACAAATCAAACTATTAAAGATCCAGTTTTACTTCATCATAACTGCATAATGAGGTTTAAAAATCATACAATGTCAATACTGACCACTGTACTACTGCACCTTTCATACAAAGCAAGGTTTCAAGGTTTCTTGTAAAACAAAACACTCTTAAAGCTCACTGACATAGTTATATTTCACTGTAGCATAAAACATATAAATAACAAAAATGTGTAAATTGTGAAACAAAATATTAAGTATCAACGTATCAATAACAAGCAGAAGTTCACAAGCATTAAGTAGCCAAAACAAGCAAAGTCTGATTACAGTCTGACAAGACTAATCTCTGACAGGCCTCAAATTATTATTCTTACTTTCAATGAATGTCTCAATTATTTTATCTTAAACAATGTATCATTTGGTCTTTGCAATCAATGTCACCGTTACACGGTTTCTTAATGCCCAAGGTAACGGTTCAAATGTCTTTTTTGATAAATCATTTCAAATTCAATTTGCTTCAGAAAATTAAAGAAACACAGAAACATGGGGGAACAGTTGGTATTCTCACTTGAAAAATTACATAAAATTTTTTAAAATTTTTATTACAGATTTTACAAAACTAGACACACCAGAAAGACATGATAACACTACGAAGACATGACTATCACACAGAAAAGACTCACAATAGAAAGGGACACAGGGGTGGTGGGGTTACAGTTTTAAAGTACTTTATGCATGTGCTACTATTTGACACACAGTGTGTCGATAGGAACACAAGCATGTACATGATTTAACAACACAAACACATACTTTGCATGCTCACATATTTTTACATCACATACTTTCCTCTTGAGCATAAACTCAAAAAAAGACATTACTTATAGTATTACAAGTCCAACAATGGTCATTATTATATTACAGGGAGAGGAGGGAGAGATGTTCTGAGTCCAGAAATGAACTTATTGTCTCCCATATACCGTCCCCTCCCCTGTCCAAGCATGACAGAGATGCCCCAGCATCTTCCGTGCTGATAAGATTAGGGAAGTCTAGGGCTGGATGCCGAGTAAGCACGTCTCTGGGCTAAGGCTTATGTGTTTAGGATGTTTGACAGAATATCTCTGACTCCCAGAAGGCTTTAACTGCTGGACAGTACCATAGGGAGTGCACAAGAATGCCCTCCTCCCCACAACCATGCCAGCATAAGCCTGAGAGAGAATGATTCATCTTTTTAGGTCTGGAGGGGGTGATTTATGTTCTATGCAGTATTTTCAATTGTATTACTCTAAATCTTACACAGTTGGACAGTGTTGCTGAATGCCAGATTCTATCCCATTCATGTGGGGTATGTGAGATGCCAAGGTCCTGATCTGTTTTTCTGTGCTTGAATATTGCTATTAGGGGAGGAAAGGAGAAGAAGCTTATATATACCTGCAACCATTCCCCTCTCATGTTCCAGTTTTTTAGGCCATCATTCAGATGATTATGTCAACCTATATGGGTGCCTCCTGAGGCTATTTTAGTTATAAATGCTTTTAACTGTAGATATGGGAGGAAGGAAAACAAAATTGCACAAAATAAGATATTAAAGAAACCAGTGATGACATTAAAAATGATTGCACAAACCAAAAATATTAACTGCAAATGCAATATGCATAATGTAGCTGCATAATGTGTCGTACAGCACACATGGGCAAGTTTTGTCTGGTGCTGACAATCCGCTATTGTCTCGCTTTCATATTGAGTCCATCCAGCCGTCTGTGTTTGCCAAGGTGGAAGGTCTACATCTCCCTAGACAAGTGATTAGGTGATTACACGTTCTTTGTCTCCATTTGATAGGTGAATCTAGAACTGACAGATTTACTAAACTCAGTGAAACAGTTGTATTCACAGCATGTCTATATGTATTTTATATATCAGATATGTTGGAATTTTTTTATTATTATATAAAAATAAAATAAAAGTGTTCATTTATGCTGTGTGCCATCTTCATTTGCTCATAGCCAGTGAAATTTAGGCTGATACTTACACCTCTTGATGAATCTCACAAGTGTTACCTTTCTTTTGACAGAGTAAGAAGATTGAAGATTATACATGTAGACATCAGTCTAGATTTAACTGTAAATGAGTAAATGAAGATGGCAGACAGCATAAATGAACAATTTAATTTCAGTTTAGTAACTCTGTGTGACTATTGCAAGCAGAGCAAAGTTGGCAAACCAGATGTCAATAAAATGTATTACACAGCCAGCAGGTGAAAACGAAACCTAAACAGGCATAATGTTAATATTTCCAAATTTCTGACAGTTTTAGTATCTTATTATCTTCATGACTGAGACAGTTCTGGCCAGAAGAACGCTCCGATTCACTACTGAGTGATTCACCATCTCAGATAGACGATCTTCGACAGCTAGGCGAGGGGACGTCGCTTTCACGATTTGAGCCGTTTTTGTCAAAGTGTGCTGTGGCTGCTCGCTTCTTTAAATAGGCTTCTCCTGGTTGTTTATTCGCTCTTTGTCGGCCACCGGCACTATTCTGATGTCTACTTCAGGACCGTGAGTAACGTCGGCAGGCGGAACCCTAGACTGAAGCAGCGACTGTAGCAGAATGGCGTAGCATCCCCGGCGGGCATCCCACATCTCCAAACAACATAGGGTTAGCTGTGCCCGGGACTAACAACAGTCCGGTGTCCTTTGTTGTGTTAGCAGCAGTACTGGTGTTTCTCAGAGACTACGACACTTCTCCGGGACAAAAATGTATTTTCTTGTAACGGACAGAGCAGCCTGGAGTCGAGGAGCGGAGGAGATACGGTGACTGCGGAGAAAGTACTCTCTGCTGTGCCCCCCCCCCATCAGACCGCAATGTTTGGACTTGTGGAAGAGACGACGGCCGGCAGTATCTCTGTGTATATTTAACTACGCTTTAAAGCGGTATGTAACGGCGAACATCTACTGCTGGTGCCAGGCGGATGCTGTAGCGGCAGCTATGCGTTTGTTTTATCGTGGCAGGTGTGAGTCTTGTCCGCTGCGGCTCGCCTGGCCCAGCTGCGTTAGTTAGCCCGATTATCATTTTATTCCGCTCACACCACTGCTCTGTTGTTTGGTGTGGTGCTACCGTGAAAGAGGCCGGCAAGCTAGTCCTTGGTGGGTTACAACCCCCCTCCCCGGGAAAAAAAAACTCTTATGTAACCCTGTGGGATTCCTTTCTGTCAGACTTCCTGTGCAAGGAAACTGGAACACTGGCTGCTGGAGGAGAGCCATGTGCATTAAAATCGGGTTAGGACAGGGTTTGAACAGGCTCAGGCTGCTGATAACTGTTTTACTTGTGCTGTTACGTATTTAATGTCTCCACATGTACTTGTTTGAATACTGACAGCTATGCAGTCTGAATCATCAGTTACTGAGGCTCTTCCCTCATGGTGAGTTTGGTCTTCAGTGTGTGACAAGACTCTCAAAAACATCAACAGGTCTGAATTAGGACAACTAACATTAATTTTCTTTGTCAGTTAATTGTTTGAGCTATACAAGGTCAGAACATTGAAAAAATTGCCCCTTACAATTTCCTGAAGCCCAAGTTGATGTTGTCAAATGTCTTGTTTTGGCTGAACAGCAGGTCAAAACCCCAAAGATGTTCACTTCATTGTCACACAAGGCAAGGGAAATCAGCAAATCCTCACAACTGAGAGGCTGGAACCAGTAACTCCTGAGAAATGATGTCAATGATTAAACATTTTGGAATATCTGCTAAGTTTTGTTGTTGATGTTCCAAACCCACACCTAGGTATAAATTGATATCTCATAATCCTGGCACCAAAGTGCCTTACTACAACACAACCTTTCTGTTTCAGTTTGGATGTGGCTGGGTATCATTAGATCACAAAAATAATTTGCTGCTGTATGGTTCAGTATTGTGTTGTTCAGCATTGTTTTTCAATCTCTGAACAGATTTATGTCGTAAGTGTGACCTCACTCTGTCTCCTCTTACTCTGGAACTATCTGGAACTTTCCCATTTGGCTCAGCTGACAGTACAACATGGCTGATACTGCACATGTGGCGATCACACATGAGCATATACAGAATCCGAAGTAAATTTTGTCAAGGAATACCATTCTATCACAAAATACTGTTGTAAGAACCTATATCCTGATGTGGATATTCTAAGTGATCATTGCAGAAAAATAAATAATCTTAAATTTAATTTGCCTTAAAACAGATGTTATTACATGTATGTGAGCATTGAAACATTCAGTATATGTAAAAAAAAATTTGTTTTAGTGTACATAATGTAGGCTACATTTAAAACAGGTTATCCTGTTGTTTTCTGTTATTCCTTTTGTTAAAGGCACAGTCAGAATTGTAATAGTAGGAAACAGGTGGCTCTATTCACTTTAGGTGTCTCATTAAGTCATTACAGTGTGGCAGTGAACCAGCATGAACAGAAACAGAACCTTTAACTGTAAAATGTTTTGCTTCTTTTCCTCCACAGTGCTCTCCTACATCACCCCCTACCACCTTCAACTCCCGCAATGATGACATCTCCGGACTCTCCCCCACTGGTATCCCCCTCCCCGTGCCCTCCTCCCCCTCCGTCTCTTCCCTCCTCCCCCGTGCCCTCGTCCCCAGCCCCATCCTCCTCCTCCCTCCCCGCCCCACCTTCGCTGCCACCCACAGGGGAGGTGATGGTGCTGGCTCTGGGCAGGAAGAAGCAGCGGGTGCTAATTGCTCTCTCAATCCTGCCCAACCTTTTCCTGGCCTTTCTGCTATCATCTGACCCCCTCATCACCCTCTCCCCGCCCCACCACTGCCACCTGCCCGGTTCTCTGCAGTCCCTGGAGACCCTGAACACCTCCCTACCCTGGGAGAAGGGACAGAGGCCTGGGGATAGTGGGGGCCCATCCCAGTGTAAGCAGTACGTCAACAGCAGCCAGTCGGCTGTGGTGGACTGCGAGTCAGGCTGGGACTACAACGTCACAGAAGGGCTGAGGAACAACATTGTTACTGAGGTAAAGCTCCGGACTGGATCCTGTGCTCTCTGATTATGGTCCTGGTCTTGCTCACGGTTTTAGCTTCTTGTTGATGTGTTGACTAAAGTTTGTTTCTTACTTTTATTGTCTTGCTGAGCATTCAGTGTCTCTCTTTTTGCAATGCCCTGCTAAACTTTAATACAGCTGCACATATTTTCTTGCTACCAAGCAGCTCCTTTGAGGACCAATTCAGTGTTTTCCATGTGTTCAGTCTCATTCCTCTAACTTTAAATGGCTCTTGTGTTAACTGTTTCTCATTTTCTAAAACATAAGAGCCTTGCATATTGCTGATTTATATCATATCTTATAGTTTTCTTTAGTAATGTTTTGGTTGTGTGCACACTGATTGTTATGAAAACCCTTCCTTGTTGGTGCTGTCAAAGTTACTAACATCAAGAGATCTGGGAGATCCCTGATTCCATTTTCCCACACAAGTCTCCTGTTTGATGTGTGTTACTGAATGCGCGCATTTACATTTGAGGTATTCATATGAGACAGATGTCACAAGCTGATCCCAGGTGCTGTTGTCCCATACACACTACTGCTAAACTACAGGATTACTTATCACAAACAAGGTTCTGTTTAGGTTAGCTATAGTGTGCACTCATACACTCACCCATTCACTCTGTGTTTTTGTTTCAATAGTCAAGCAGTTGGTTGTAGTTTATATCAGTGTTATTTAATAGGAGTTCTTGACTCCAATAGAAATGCATTTTTACCTTTGTTAAGGTGTCAGAGCGTGAGCGCAGAGATGTGATGGCATGCGGGGCAAAGCTTGTGAGTCTCACCTACATCACAGGATCAACCTGAAAGGGCTATGAGAGAGATATTATAATGAGAGTCATGTTTGAAAGTTCAGAAGTCAGTATCCTTAAACATGTAACTAAGGAAGACCAGTCACTGCTTAAAACCAGACTGTGGCACTGAGACACTGAGAGAGACTGAATTAAAAGGTCCCATGTACAAGATATGTCTTAAAAGTTATGCTTTGGAATGGGATCAACAGCAGCTTGTATTTAATGGGATAAAACATGCACAAACAGGAATAATGCCTTTTAAATGTCTTGCTCTAGGGCACCAGAGAAACTGCTTATGAAGCAGGGATTGGGGAATATTAATTATTTGCCTGCAGGCCACAATTTGGCAACTCTAAACTAGAACTGTAACTCACTTCTAGTGTTCATCACTGTGTATTTAAACAGCAGACAGGGGGAAGACAGTGGAAGAGAGAACATTTTGTTTCCCTTAGGCTGGTGGCCTTAGTGGAAACTCTCTGGCCTGTGGTCTGTTTTCATTTCTGTGCCTACTGATGTAGGAGCCACACCCAGTCCTCCAGTTCGTGGTATTAGGGCAGTTTGCTGGTAATCCACCCACACCACTGCAGTGAGCTGAAATTAGCAAACGTTGCCAAGGGAAGCATTTAGCAGGAGCATGTTTGCAAATACATCTGTGTAGAGGAGGAGGAGGCTTATAGTGGTCTTCACCTCTCAGGTTTCATATTAGTATTGACATGAACAGACAAAGAGACATGTTTGGCTTTTGAGTTAGGTTTAACTCAGAAAGTATTTTCTACTGTCATAATGATCTGTTCCTCCAGCGCTGCTTTGCTTTGCTGAGCTGGCAGACTGATGGGCCAGAATTAGGAAGGTCTCTGATCAGCTTCACCTCTGCTGCTGATCAATAGATACTGTGTCACTGTACTAGAGGTGAACTCCACTGAACATTTCTATGCTGTGGATCTACGAACTAATGCACAGAACCTACTTCTTACTTTTTCTTCCTTTTGTCATAAGGGTTGGGAAAAATGTCAGGAAAAGAACCTGTAAACCACCAAAAATGTTGTAGCAGTACAGCACAACTGCATCCTTGAGATATCTGGGTGTATCAGGAACCTTGGGTCATATTTCCACTCATTAAGCAGGTCTGCTTTAGCACTATGCCTTTGTTATAGGATGTTTGCATCAGTATAATTAAGTATATTGATTTGTCAGATACTTCATTTTCTGGATTAGCCGAACACAAACACGCATGCAGAGTTTTTCTATGGATTTTTCCAGTAAATTTAATATATCACCATATTGACATCACTATAAAAAATGTATATATTATGAGAGAAGATTTTTAGATTCATGTCTAGTTGTCATCTTTCCTCAACCTGAAATACATGTAACCTCTCTCTGAAGTGTCAGTGAAGTTCATCCCACAGTGGCAAAAAGGCAGTGTTCCTATTCAAAGCATCTGGACTCAAAAATGTGAAAGGAAAAAATGTCTGCAGGTTTCTGTCCTTACTAAAGGCACATACCTGATTGGTGCTTGAGTCTCATTCTCAAAACCGGTCTGAGGAGTTTCCAAATTTGTTTGTGTGCATTTTCCCTCCATCAGTCATCCAAAGTATTCCACCCATATGAGCACTGTGGGTTGCTGTGGTGCCCTTTAGCCGGTTACTGTGCACTGCTGTGACTCTGTGCCTCAGCAACAGGCTGATATTATGTGACAGGGTTTTATGTTTCTGTGCATGGACTGATAATACATGGCCTTTTTATCACCGGCCGTCTACTCTCCCCCTCTCCTCCCATATCTGTGCCTCTGTTTAACAGATGTGCCAACATTCTACTGTTACTGTTCCTATTGCAAGTATAACTAGCAATGACAGTAATACACCCACTGTCCTCTGACTGTCATGGCCACACACTCACATGCTTACATTTTCCTGTGTTTGTATCACAAGTCTAAAGAAGGTTCAAAAGAGTCATTCCTGTGATGCCTGTGATGTCATTGGATCTAATCCAGCCCTGTTTACACCTGTGACTGTGCATGTAATTATTTACTAATGAGTAGAAATAATCCACATGGAAAATCCACAAAATACAATGAAAGCATGTGTGTTCTTACATCCAAAGATTTTCTTCAGCCATCTCTAGGAAGTCAATCTCTGAAACTGAAATGGTACTTCTTTGATAAACCTTATTTTGTATTTACACTTAAAAAAACTTTTTATTGTAAAAAAGGGAGGATTAATAAAAAGTACATATAGGTGTAGACATAACATAAAAGCATCTTTATTATAATATGTGTAATTTGTTGGTGGTGATTTTTTTTGGGTAACTTGTCCCAAAGCCTATGAACATTGAGAGGTAGTGCAGCATATATATATATATATATATGTATATGTATATGTATATATGTTTATATACACACACATATATATGTGTGTTTATATACACACATATATATGTATGTATGTATGTATGTATGTACGTATATGTATGTATGTATGTATGTATGTGTGTATGTATGTGTGTATATTTGTATATAATATTACATTGTCAGATTTTCATATAAATGTAGCCAAAATGTCAGATAATGAAATCCGTGTGAGACAAAAGGTCAGGATCCAGTCTGTTCTGAACAATAGGTGTCCAATAGGTTTTTGTACTTCCTGTAACGAGCTGAGATCAGGTCACAGATTTATGTATATGGTTGTCTGCTCCAAACTAAGCTCATTCTCTCAGAACCAACTGCTGTTGTAGACATTTAATGTCCTCCATCATAGAAATAATCCACATTGCAGTGGTATACTATCCATTTTTGATGACAGCAGAATAATATTTTACTTGCAACGTTTTTCACTTCAGTCTACATTTTAGTGCATTTCCCATATTTACAACTTTTAAACCAGGACAAAATGCAGTTTGAGATAATTAAATACTTTTTTAACTGTGAATCATTCTAGTAGAGTCCCAGAATAAAAATAGAGAACTGGAAACAAGCATAAGCGGTCGCCTTTAAATAGGAAGTAGGGAAACTGTTAGTTGATTAATGGATGAGCCAACTGACAGAAAATTGATTGCCAAGGGTTTTGATAATCGTTTTAAGTTATTAGCAAGAAAAAATATGTGATTAAACTTATCTAATGTAAGGATCTGCTGTTGTTCTGTGTTTCATAGTGCTGTAATCCTTTGGGGTTTGGATGTAAACTTGAACCTTGACAAATAGTAATAGCACTTTTCACCATTCTCTCACATTTATAGGGTAACCTATTAGCTGAAAAATAATTGTCACAATAGTTGAAAATGAAAACAGTCATTTGTTGCAGTGCTAATAGATAACTGTGGTAAGCACTGGGGTTGAGAAGTTATTGTAAATTTTCATTGTTGTAACAGTTATAAATTTATTCCAATGGGTGCAGATATATAATCCAGACCTGTATCTTATATCTTCCAACCTCTCCCTTTATTGATTCTCTTATGATACACATATATTCCCCCTCATTTCTGTTCTTTCTCTTCTCTCTTCTTTGGCAGCAGCAACAGTCTGACAACTTTTTTTTAATCTGCATCAAATGTTCATAATAGTTTGTTCATCATCAGACAAAAGAAGAAATATTTACAGTATATCCTTAGCATGACTTTAATAATTGGAAATTATTGCCAATGTTTTTTTTTATTCAAATAATGTGATCATAATGGGGCAGCTGTGGCACAGGAGGTAGAGTGGGTCGTCCACTAATCAGAAGGTCGGTGGTTTGATCCCCAGCTCCTCCAGTCTAAATGTCGCAGTGTCCTTGGGAACGATACTGAACCCCAAATTACCCCCAATGTACCATCAGTGTATGTGATAGAGGTGTGCTGTGTATATAGCAAGAGCTGTATGAATGTGTATGTGAATGGGTGAATGCGAGTAATAGTGTAAAGCGCTAAAGTTGCTATAACTGAATTTACTGGTAGGTATCAGCATTTCTTCTCACGTCATATTAAGTGTTTTACTCATGGTTCGATGATGTTGCTTATAATGGACAATCCACCTCTTTCACATGAATGCGCTCGTAGCTGAATAGGTAAACCCAGAGTTAACCAACTTGGTAGTATAGGTTATCCAGGACAGCCAATGTAAGGTTCAGTTGAGGCAGATAATGAAAAGATATCCTGGGTATGTTGAACTTGCTTTGTAGTAGAGGCCTCTGGTTCTACCTGGTTCAAACAAATGTTTACCGGATGTCTTACCTCTCTTGTGTTTGTGCTGTCCAGTGGGATCTGGTGTGTGGTCAATACTGGTTGGTCCCAGTGGAGGAGGTGTGTTTCATCCTAGGTGTCCTGACTGGCTGTCTGGGTCTGGGCTATGCTGCTGACAGGTAATAAAAGCGTGCACATACACACACACACACACACCTCACACACAGTTTTGTTAACAGGTCTGTGTGTCTGAATGCTTTTGTAAATGAGAGAATTCAGTTTTAGATTTTTGATAAATTTGTAAAAAATTATAAAAACATGTTTTCACTTTGTCCCAGTGCAACTCAGTTTGTCTGTCTGTCTGCAGTGATCTTTGCTGTTGAGATCACTTTGTTCATCATTCTTCAGCACCTTGTCTTTACTTTGCAGTTTCACTACTTCAAAATTCTTCATGCAACACACAGAGACATGTCCACTGACACACACAATGTACAAGGAGTAGCTTGGTTGTTAATGTTCAAATGAAATTAGCTATAGATTTACTTTGTCTGCCAGTGGTTCCTCTGTCAGTCAGTAGCTCATGGCCACCAATCGATAGGAAGAAAGATTTAGTATCAAACGGCCCACAGGTCATCTGACTTGGCTTTTCATCACAGTAAGAAATCATTCTGTGGGAGAAGTACTACTGTTTGCCACAGAAACATTGAAGAATATATTACAAACCAGTTTACTATGAACAAGCCATGAATGACATCAAAATAAATGCCTAAGAATTTGTAAGCTTTAGTTTGCTAAATCTTAGGATTTCAGGCTCGGCAGTCTGCATTAGACACACCCCAAATGCCTCAGATAATTTACATAATGGATCAGTCTGTATGTGCTGCATTGTTGGATTGAAAATCCCACAAGGGAAGCTGTAGTTGTGGGGGCATTGTGAGGTAGATGATGCCAGTTTAATCAGCTAACAGCTTTCATTAATTTGCTGACCAACTGAGCATAGCATCTGTTTGTTAAGACTGGTGAATTAATGCTGCCTCCTGGGAACATACAAAAGAAGAAATGGGAACAGTACTAACCTACAGTGTGGAAACAAAACTGCTGCACCTACATGAAGCTGGGAATTGGCTGATTATCACATGTAGTGATCAGTTATACTTCAGACTTGAGCTGCAGAAGACACAGTATTCTGGTAATCATTATGATTGCATCAGCAGCTGAGATGGTGTGGCTGGTATTGTTTTCATCTTTTAAGAACTTTGGCAGATATCTGTCTGTCTGTTTTTCACCACGATAGCATCACAACCTGAAAGTCAGAGGAAGGCTGAGTTCGAAGATGGGTGTGGTCTGACCTAAGAGTACTGAGTATTCATGTAATATCCATCCATTGGTCCATCCACCTGTCCCATTCTTGTGCCATATCTCAGTAATGCCTTGAGGGAATTTCTTGAAATTTCGCACAAATGTCCACTTGGACTCAATGATGAACTGATTAGACTTTGGTGATCAAAGGTCAACGGTCAAGGTCACAGTGATCTCACATAACACGATTTTGGCCATAACTCACAAATTCATACACTAATTATGACAAAATTTTACTCAAATGTCTATTGGAATAAAATGAAGTGATGACATTTTATATCCAAAAGGTCAAAGTTCAATGTTACTGTGAGATCATAATGTTCTGCAAAATCACCTCTGGCTATTGTTCAATGTTGTAGCTCAGGAAGGGGAAATTGTGACCATATTTCCTGTAACTTGCTTGGTTGACGGAGGAATACAACCCAGAAGTGGTAATTCCAGTTTCTTTTTGAAACAATAACAATAATATCTGTTGTGTATATATGTTTATATTTTTGGGTGTCTGTTTTCAGATCCTTAGAATTAATCTTAAAATGTAAATTCAGTAAAAAAAAAAATTCAGACCTTACAATTGTGTTAAGTTCAGAATAATTTTGTTAATAAACATTTTCTCTTAATTATTTGTAAATGACATGAAACTAGGAATGTGGTAACAGCATTGCAGATGATGATGACGAGGACGATGTTGATTATGTTGCAGAATTCACATGGTGGTTCTCCATTGTATCCTAACCCTTATATTCACAGTAGATTAATGTCCTGTGTTCTGTTCTCATCGCTCAGGCTGTTGATATTATATGAAATATTGTCTTTGCTCTCTCTGCACTTTATTGCTTTTGTACACAAAACATGATTTTGGCCCTGTCAACGCAATATCGCAATAACGCCTTGAAGGAACTTCTTCAAATTTGGTACAAATGTCCACTTGGACTCAAGGACAAACTGATTAGACTTTTGTGGTCACAGGTCAAGGTCATGGTGACCTCACAAAACACTTTTAGCCATTACTCAAGACTTCACACAGAAATTATGACAAAATGGTTAATATTTTATGTGACTCAAGGGATATAATCCAAAACTAGTCTGAGTGGCAGAGGCATACAACTGCAAGGTGGTAATTAGTCTCATCTTATTATTGTGTGATAATAATAATAATAGAGTAATAGAGTACTGTGTATGTGGGATATATGTATGTATCTGTGTCTCTTCAGGCTGGGCAGGTCCAAGACTCTGCTGACCTCCCTGACTCTGTCAGTGGTGTTTGGGGTGCTGGTGTGTGTCTCTCCGTACCCCTCCATCTTCATTGTTATGCGTTTCTGCCTGGCGGCTGCTAGTGCAGGAGTCTACCTCACTCTGTACATCACCCGTGAGTACATTCAAACAACACCTCCTTTGTTTGAGTAAAATTCATAGATGATCTGTTACACACTATAGCAGACAGATAAACACAACTGACACAAATTTTTGTTTCAGAATGAACCAGGTTGTTTTCCCTCTCTGGTTCGGTAACTAACTTTACCTGAGAGAGACTGAGTTAAATTATCCTGGATGTAACCATTTATTTACACTTTGTAAAAGTAGATGACTGATTCTAAATGTATGTAAATATCTATGTTTTGAATATGAAACAGTCTATGAACACGTAAAAAATGTAAGTTTGGGGTTTACTCACTCATGTAGTCATTATAGATTCATGCTGGTTAGAAAAAAACATCTCAAACCAATTCTGTAGCATAATCATAAAAATAAATCTATGTTCTGCTTTCCACCCACATGGTCACTGCTTTCCAACTAAAATACAAATAAATACACTTCTTTCTTCACAGCTTTCATGCATCACCCTAGGTGTTTCTGGGTTTAGGTTTCCATTTTTGATAAGAGTTGGCAGATGAAAATCTGTCTTACTGTGTGGTGAAAATATGTTTCATTTTGGTTCAACTAATATAAAACTGATGTAAACCACAAATAAACAGCAGAGATGGGAACTGTAAATATGAAGATTTATTAGGGTTGCTTTGTGTCTGGCAGGTCTGGAGCTGTGTGAGCCCTCTCTGAGGCTGGTGGTGACCATGCTGGCTGGTCTGATGACTGTCACCGGAGAGCTGCTGCTGCTGGCCGTGGCCTTGGGCTGCCAGTCCTGGAGGGGCCTGCTGGGAGCCGGGGCTGCACCACTAACACTGTTTCTCAGCTATGGGTACGAGTTTGGAGTCTTTTAAGATATCAGAAGCATTTTTTTCTGAGAACCTGCAGAATGAGGCCAGGAGAATGAAGGAACCTGATAGCCTTTTGATATTGTGAAGTGTAATAGTTGAAGCGTCTTGATGCCAACTGACTTCCTGAAAGCTTTGTTGGATTGTATTGATACCAGTTCCCTCACCACCCCAAGCCTTTTAGCTCATTTCAGAACACATCAGGACCACTTTGTTTAAGGTCCTCTAAGACCTCTGTTACAAGATAAGCCTTCATTGTAATTTCAAAATCAAAGTAACAGAGATTATACAGAGATTACTGGCTGTGAATTTCGGGTTTTAATAACAATGGAAGAAAAAGAATTCTTCCAAACTGGTTATTTTCCATGTTGAGGCAGCAAATCTGGGTTACAGCACAAAATCCTAATATGTCCAAATAGAGTTGGTGCTAGTGAAGGTAAGCATAGATCTAAGAATGAGTCAGGCTTGTGTTGTCTCTGGTCTCCTGCAGCATTCCTGGGGTTTTTCCAGAGTCCCCTCGCTGGCTCCTTCTGTCTGAGCGATCTGCAGACATGAACTCGTTCAGCGAGAGAAGAAACTCCAACAGAGATGTGAGGGATGACGAGAGCTTCACAGGTGTGTGTGCAGCAACAGCGTTTTCCTCACACTGCTTCTTAAAACAAGAGCAACTAATCAGTGTCAGGCTGAACAGATTCTGGTTCTTATTATATCTTATATCTTCATTTGAAAACATGAATACCTATCACACATCACTACCAAGAGTAGGTAATGATGCTACATTATAATTCATTATTTATTAAAGACTCATAGGTTCTGCATAAAAATTAGATTTTAATGGAGCACAATGACCAAGCAGCATCTACAAAATAATGTGAGCTGGATAGTTTACATGCAGAAATGTGAGGAGTTTGCTCTTGTTTAGTGGCACTGTTGCCACTATGAGTTAAAAGCATCACATAATTCTACCAAGCGGTCATTCACAGACAATTGACAGTAATCATGTTTCTCACATTTGGTGAAAGTTAGACCCAGGCATCTGACGATTTGGGAGGGGAAGAGAGTGCTGCATTAAACGAGCAGATGAACATTCGTTATATTTAACAATGTTTTCATGTTAGCACACTTGACATACTATAATTTACATATGTTTTGTCCCTCCAGTAATATCTAATTTTTTTGTTGTTACTTCCTTATTCATGCAATAAATAATTGATCACAAAAAACAATGTTTTTAAAGCTAAAGGCTTAAGCAGAAGTCATCGTCATTTTCAGTAGCAGCCTTCTGAAACATGTCATCAGAGTATTTGCAATTGACAATCTTGAAGTATTCATTATGTGATAAATATGATGTTTGAGCAGTTCATTAAAGGGAGTCATCTGAGCCACCAAGCTCCTGATGCATATTTATAATATTGGATTCAGATTAATTCCTATTTTATCTCTAAAATTGAAAGCAAATGTCTGCACTGTAGAAATCATGTTTTCACATCCTTGCCGTCATTATTTAGAGGTTTTTCTAGATGTTAAAAACCTCAGAGCACTGTTGGGCAGATGCATGGTATTGACACTGTGTTCACCAATGATCCTTGCCCAGTTAATTAATGATGTATGAATGAGTTGCATCAGTAACATTTAACACCCCGCTTGACACACTGTAATTGGATATAATGATATTTGATGAATGAAACTTCTTAACTCCTGCATAAAGAGATAAAGAATGAGCGATAACAAAACTGTAATTACTGTTAATGATACATGATTCATTAACTGTCACATTCACATAAATAGGAATCATTCACTGGCAACAATTTATAACTGTGTTCAATAGTCAGAAATATAGATAGATAAATACTTTATTTATCCCCTAGTGAAAATGTATGTGTCCATTAGCTCATTGTTGATAATAATAATAATAATAATAATAATAATAACAACAGTTGGTAATAAATAAACAATAATAATTAGATTAGTTCACTTCCTTTGGCTGAGGTGTTGTATAGCCTGATGGCAGTGGGAACAAAGCATTTCCTCAACCTCTCTGTTCTTCAGCGCAGTGAGTTGAGACGTTTGCTGCACCTGTAGCTGCTTCTCTGTCCTGCCAGAATGTTGTGGAGAGGATGGTTGGTATTGTCCAAGATGGCCTCCATCTTACATTGCATGCGTCTCTCCACAACAGTCCTGAGTGAGTCCAGACTCCTGCCAAGCACAGACCCAGCCTGTTTTACCAGCTTGTCCAGGCTCTTTGTGTTCATGTCGGACATGCTGCTGCCCCAGCAGACTGCAGCGTAAAAAAGTACACTGGCCAACACTGACTGATAAAACATGTGCAGCATTTCACTGCAGACATCAAAGGACCCGAGCTTCCTGAGGAAAAAGAGCTGGCTCTGTGCCTTCCGGTAGATGGCATCCATGTTCAGGGACCAGTCCAGGTGCACACCTAGGAATTTATAAGTGCGCACCACCTTGCTGTCCTTCCCTCAAGTGTTGATTGGCTGAAGGGTGGGCCTAGACCTCCGAAAGTCCATGACCATCTCCTTGGTCTTGGAGGTGTTCAGAAGGAAGCAGTTCTTGTCGCTCCATTCACTGAAGGCCATCTTCAGATCTCTATATTCCTCTTCCTGCCTGTTTCTGATTCGCGCCACAATAGCTGTGTCATCCGAGTATTTTTGGATGTGACAGGAATCAGAGTTGTATTTAAATCCCGCCGTATACAGGGTGAACAGGAATGGTGCCAGAACAGTCCCCTGTGGAGCCCCAGTGCTGCTCATGACTGTCCCTGAGACACAGTTACTCAACCTGACGTACTGTGGTCGTCTTGTCAGGTAATCAACAATCCAGGACGTGAAGCAGGGATCCACCCCCATCCCTTCCAGCTTGTCTTTAAGGATGGGGGGTTGGATGGTGTTAAATGCACTTGAGAAATCAAAGAACATACCCCTTATGTAACTACCTGGATATATGTGGAGCTTTAAAGTTCATTCATTAAGTTAACTCAAGGTCTACTTGCTAGATTCCCGCAGAGCTTTCAGTCTTATTTAATTGCCTTCATCGGTGGATGAATTTAGCTAAATTTTCACAAAGACACAAGAAGAAGGGTTTATAAATAAATAAAATGAATAAATTAATTAAACATGTTATATGATTAGAGCTGTGGTATCTTGTCAGTCAGAGAGGGAATTGTAGTCATTGACAAATGGTATAATAAACACTTTCCTGCTCACAGCTACTGAGTTAGTGTGTGGTATAAACTGAATTCTCTATTACTTATATCTGAATCAACTGAGCTTGTATGTCCCTGAAATTGACAGTGAGTTATTGTTAAAAGAGACATGTCCGGTCATTATTCTCTGTGTTGCTGAACTGTTTATTAAAAAGAAAAAATATGTTTTTTTCCTGTTTGTTTCCTGCAGAGCTGGATTCAGAACCAGCCCTTTTTTCACGACCGCACCTGTCCTTCCCTGAACTCTTCCACAGCAGGAACATCTGGAAGAACATGTGTGTGCTCGGCTTCACCTCGTAAGTCTTCCCGCACTTTGTCATTAATTCACAGGGTGTGTTGTTGCGGTAGTATCATGTTTCAGTGTCTCCTCCACCTTTCTTTTTGAAACCAGTTTGTAAATCCTCAGCTGCTTGTGCTTTGTCTTTCTGTCCTTCCTCCCTCAGATTCATCTCCCATGGCATCAGTCACTGTTACAGCTCATTCCGAGGTGACGTCAGAGGCACCGCTCCCAGTTTCTACTGGATGTACCTGTTGTCTGTGTGTGCAGGGGGTGGTGCCTGGCTGTTGCTCTGGGCGACTGTGGACAGGTGCGGTCGGCGTGGCATTTTGCTCCTCTCCATGACAATGACGGGGCTGGCCTCTTTGATCCTCCTGGGACTCATGGAGTGTAAGTGGGCTTTAGTCAGCAGCAGTGTGTGTGAGTTAATGTGATGCGCACAGGTCTTATAATTAAATAATACCAGGTCTGAACAGGGCCTATGTCAGGCTTATGTCAGGATCCTCGCGTTCTTCAGTCCTTGACCAATGAAGGTAAAAGTTAGCTAATTTGATGCAGACCTGACCCAATGTCATATTAGATCATCATGCACTATGTGTGTCATGTTGACCTTGTACTTTATGCATTATGAAATAGATTACAATCAAACTAGCCAGCCCTTTTTATTTGTTTTTCCTCAGCCTGGTGTAGAAACACACTGGCTCCCCCATGTGTGTGACGGTGAGAATGACATTGAGTTTATGTAGGACACTGCAG
Source organism: Seriola aureovittata (assembly GCF_021018895.1). NCBI lineage: Eukaryota > Metazoa > Chordata > Actinopteri > Carangiformes > Carangidae > Seriola > Seriola aureovittata. The sequence continues at coordinate 7,823,525 of NC_079383.1, read as the reverse complement.
TGGAAGCAAAGTCAAAGCTGTGTCAGACTGTGCTTTAATCATGCTTCAGGGGCTCCGGCCAGAAGCAGTGGGCCGTAATGAGATTTTCTCTGTCTGCTGTTAGTGATGCTGAGGTCTGAACAAGCTTTAAGAAAAGATTAGATTGGCAGGCATCATGATGATCACACTCACACACATCTGAAACTGAAAAGTAGAAATGCTGCACTTGATCAGGGTAATGCATAATTACTGAAGGTAATGCATAATTATTGAAGCGTACCCCCACCCCACCCCTCCTTCTCTCTAGATCTCAGTGAGACGGCCATCACAGTTTTCTCAGTGCTGGGTCTGTTCTCCTCTCAGGCCACCGCCTCCCTCTGCATACTCTTCACTGCAGAGGTCATGCCCACCATCATCAGGTAGGACAGCAAAGACAACACTTTGAAGTTCAAAAGCTAAATTGGCCTTTTCCTCACAGAGTTCTATAGTAAAAGTATGGTATCTGTTGAGATGTACAAGCTATTAGTATATCAGCTCAGGTAAGTGCTGCCAAAATTAATCAGGACATGGAAAATGCAGTAAATTGTGACAGAGGAGAGGGAATTTCTATCAATAGCTGTTAGTAATCATGAGAAGTTTCATGACATCTGAAAACATTTCTGTTAACTGGGATCAACCTGAAATTAAAGCTTGGCTTATGTTGTTTTTGGAAATAAATGGATAAAATGCTTCAGAGCTGAGATTTTTTTTTGTTATTCAGTGAGCTTTAGAGGAGCTGATTGGAGGATTTAGTTTCCTTTGGACAGAGACAAACTAGTTATTTCCCCGTTTCCAGTCTTCATGTTAAGCTAAGCTAAGTGATTCAATTTCAATTTTCTTATCTAAATCTCTGCAAATCTGATTGGTGTGTCAGGGGCAGTGGTGTGGGCACTGTATTTGCCCTGGGCTGCGTGGGCCGCCTCAGCTCCCCGCTCATGGACCTGAGGAACCATTACGGCTACTTCCTGCACCATGTGGTCTACTCGTCACTGGCTCTGCTGGCCGTGCTGTCCATCCTGCTGCTGCCTGAGAGCAAGAGGAAGTCGCTGCCCCAGACGCTGGCTGAAGGGGAGCAGTACAGACGCCCCCCGTTGGGCAGGAGGAGGAGGGACAACGTGCCGCTGCTTGCAACACCCAATCCCGAGACCTAAAAGACCTGGAGAGAGGGGCCTAGACTGTGCTGAAATAAGTCAGCATGAGGCCAGAAGATTTACATTTGTCATGTTACTGCAGAGGAGAAGAAGGATAGAGCATCACAGAGACTTAAAGATGGATGAAGAATGAACATGAATGAAGCTTCTTAACATATCATCCTTTAGTCATTCCAAACACAGACTATTGGGTTTAGTGGCCATTTTTCTCCATCTTCCTGTTTCCTGTCATTCAGATATGTGTGAATGTGTCCGAACACACACGCATGCCACATCATCTTTCCTACATCTCTTCATGACAGACAGTGGGTGCACCCCACATGTGACACACCAGCATACACTGCTGGACGTCGCCATCCAGTGTGTTGGTTGTAGAGATGTTAGCTGCAGGTTCGGACAGTTGTCTCAAATTATTCTTAGTGTTTGTCTAAACCTGCATAGACCATTTTTGTCTTGTTTGCTGTATACAGCAAAACAAAACGTGCTCAGAAGTGTAAGAAAAGTAAATGAAAGTCAATTTTGTATACCTTTCTGTGATGTACAACTTAGCTGACACTACTAGGGATGCCCCGATTGATCGGCTGCCAATCATGATCGTCTGATTTTCATAAAAATAAGTGATCGGTAGATCTGCAAATTATCCTAGTCACCAATAACCTTAAAACCGATCACTCGTGGTTAATACTCTGGTGTCCGTGGCGGAGAGAGGCACTGTGTGCTTTGTAGTGTAGTCCCGCCTCCCACCTTGTTCACTGTGTGACAGGCCACTAAAACAAAACATGTCAGCCATGTGGAACACAAAATATAATGCAATGCAGGGCTCCAGACTAACTTTTCACTGGATGCATGATTTGGTCTGGCCTATTTCTTCATGAAGGAGGCTCCAAGGCTTACTCTTCTTTAATCATGTTAAATAAAAATGTAAAATTATATCACTATATCACTAGAGCGCTGTCAGTATCTTTTCACGTCGCGACCTAAACTCACCACAGAGAAAACAATTTTACCGAGTGTAAAATGTAGCTATTTGTACTGTGAGAGATTGCATATGCTACTCACATGGTATTAGGTATACTGGGCAATTTAGAAAATATTAGTGTGATATGACGATATGATATTGAAGGGGACAGAGCTCAGCTCCACAGGGCCCTGGCAAAATTTAACCCCTGGCTCTGTTATAGGCAGAGTTTAATTTGATGACCTTTTCGTTCTCCTGAAAAGATGAGGGGAGGGGCTCTGTCCAGGCAGGTTTTTAGCTTAAATTGCAGGAGTTTAAGCTTAAATTGTGTTGACTTGGTAGTAACAAGCGTTGTCTGCAGTGAACGGGCCACATTGCTTACACTACGCAACATAGCATTGCCCACATACCACAACCACGGGTACTGAGTTAGCCCAATGTCTCTGTCTGTTCCTGTCTGCACCTGCATTCTGATGAAAGGTCAGGTAGTCAGACCGACTGAGCCAGTGAAGGAAAAAAAACAAAGCAGTACATGCAGGGCACCAAAACAGCCTAGGGATTAATGATCATGCAACGACCATGTGCAATTTTCACTCGCACACTCACAAAAAATAGTCACATATGTGTTGCAGTTTGGAGCCCTGCAGTGTCTGCCAATAATGATCGGTATCGGCCATGGATCGGTTGATCTCACTCATAAATGATCGCTATTGGTGGCAAAAAAAAACCTGATTGGGGCATCCCTACACTTCACCATTTGGCACTCCAAACAAGGACGGACCACAATTCTCACATGTATCATGTAACACTACAGGGGGTTGTGGGTGTTATTTGCCTTGTAAATACTCTAGACTTAGTTTCTTTAACTGCTGGGGGTGTCTGAGTTTTGTTAAAGCAGACTTTGAGGTTGGTAACTGTACGCACAGTCTGCTATGCAATGGAGAAGCGACACAGAGCATTTTGGATCATTATCTTGTAAAATGATGGTGGTTGATTTGACCTTCAAATTAATTATTAATGTATTAATTATTAAATCTTGATATATAAGGGACACTTATGAACGTAAATCAGCTGTTATTAATATTAGGCTCCGAAGCAAGTAAACAGAACAAAAAGGCCTTCAATCAGAAAGGTGTTCATATTCAAACTACTTGAATCCAGTTTCGAATCTGGCCTGGTGCCAGCTATATTTATATCTATTTATGTTGTTAATAAGCATAATCATTAAATTATCCACAGGCCAGGTATTTTTAAGTATTTATCTAAATATTGCTAAATTGGGTTGATCCACTAACTGTCACAACATTCCTTTCTGCATATTTGGAGGCACTTGAAGGGCTTGTTTATCTCTCTTTCCTCAGAAGCTTAGTGATCAATACCTCTGTAGATGACCAGTCTCGGCTGTAAGAGAATAGACGGGAACGAACAAACTACAGCAGAAGTTGTGTAACCAGGCACATATATTTTTGTCAGCACTTGGTACATGGAGGTCATCTGTATTTGAGCTGAATGTTTATTGATGGTGGAGACTGGGCCTAATGACGATTCTCCATGAAGCTTGAATGGGAGCTGAAAAGGGCCCCAGTGCTCCACATCAACCCTTGACTCCTCCTCAATCATGCACCAAGGATGAAGGTTTTCTTCTTTATTTCCTGTGTGATGGCTGAAGTGGCATAATGACAGAGAATTGCCAAAGCAAGTCAGTTTCAGAGCTCCAAAAAATCCTGCTGTATGATGGTATGTTCAGGTAATTGTATGTCTCAAGTTTCCATGGGTGTGTGACAGTAGGAGGATGTGGGGGTTTTGATTTCGACTCTGATGTTGAGGAGTTATTAAAGAAATTATAAGCTTTGGTTGTTTTGATTTCCTTTGTATGTTGCACTCAACAACATTAATACACTGATTATTACTATCTCTATGATTAACTTGGCTCGAGTAATATAATGTCTGACAACACTGATGATCTGTTCAATGATAAGTGTGATGCTGTTCACTCTATAGACTGATTACATGTAAAATAAAACTGGTTAAAAAAATGAGACATGGGCATTTTGAAGACTTGTTTCAGTATGAATCATATTGCAGGATGACCACTGCTCCACCCAACGAGTTCTCACCTGAATGATAAAAAAGATTTCCACACATTTAAATCAATGCAGTGTCACTTTATTTTTTAAGCTTTCGGCCTAGGGTCAGATCAGGGGATCTGAGTGGATCATCTAATGAAGATTTAAGTGTGTGGAAGTCGTTTTTATCATACAGTATGAATCCTGAAATACTGCTAGTATATGAAAATCAAACCAAAAATTAGACTTTGACACATTTTCCAATATAACTGGCTTAAATCTATAAGAACACAGAAGGATAATTTGCACTTAGTTGCTGGTAAATTATGAATTTTACTTTACAAAGACATATACCCTTTAAGATAATTAAGATGGATGTATTTTAGGTTTGGATCACACAGGTCTGAGATATTGAATACAGGGTCAAGCTTTAGCACTAAAACAGCAGCTTAGTGTATTTTGATGAGTCTAACGTTAAATACACAATGAATACACATAATAATGCCTAGGAAAGAATACCTTAAGGATATAAATATGTTACATGTCACAGCACACACTACACTTAACTATGTAACCATACACAGTGTGTATTCAGTATTACTCAAACCTAAACACTACAGAGTACCTTTATTTTTCAAAGGTTCCAAACAGAGAGGAACTTCTGTGCATATGCATTTTTCTGCAGTTTCTTTTTAATTTGAAATGGTGCCTCTCTGAAGCTGTAATCAGATCATGTCTCAGATTGAAGTGTGTGTAATTCTATCTAATCTGATTTGGAAATGCCTCTCACTCTCTGTAAAAATCTGTTAGCAGCTGGTCTGGAGGTGAACTGTCCATGAGGCTGATGCCCATTCTATAAACATCACTTGTAAACACTTATTATTCAAATCTTTTTATTGACATTTACAAAAACTTATCAAAAACATACCAAAGAATATTCAGAATATACGCAGTAAACACACCAAATAACATAAAATATACAAAAACTCATAAATAAAAAAATAAAGATAATATTAAACTAGAATTACTGCCTCGTGGTTGTGCGCCTCCACCACTCAGACTAGTTGCAGATTACATCCCTGTTTATCCAGAATCATATAAAATATTAACCTTTTGTGTGAAATTTTGTCATAATTGATGTGTGTTTTCTGAGGTCACTGTGACCTTGACCTTTGACCACCAAGGTATAACCAGTCCAACATTTGTGCTGAATTTGAAGAAGTTCTGTCAAGGCACTTGACCATAAAGGTAGACAACACCTCATGAGTGAGACGTGAAGGGCTGGTTTGCATGAGCATGGTGTTTAGTATCCGTCTGGAGATGCCAATCATTCGTTCCCAAACTCCTCCCATATGAGAGGAGTGGGGAGGGTTGAAAACCCAAGTGCAGCCTTCTTCACCCAAGTACTTCCTGATATTGGGCTCTTTAGGATCAGTGAGGAGTATCTGTAACTCTTTGCAGGCGCCCGTAAAGTTAGTTACGCAGTCGGAACGGATTTGCTTAACAGGTCCTCGCAGAGCAAAGAATCTACGCAAAGCATTAATGAAACTTGATGTGTCCATTGCCTCGATCAACTCTATGTGCACAGCACGTGTGCTCATGCAGGTGAAAAGTACAGCCCACCTTTTGCTATTAGCCTGACCCCCACGGGTTCGTCTTGTGGTGACCGCCCAAGGGCCAAACACATCAAGTCCCACGTAGGTAAAGGGGAGCTCAGTGCTCAGATGATCGGGAGGTAGATCTGCCATCTTCTGTTCAACAGTTCTCCCACGAAGTTTATTACACGTGACACACTTGTGGAGGATACTGTTGATGCATCTCCTGGCTCCAACAATCCAGAATCCGGCTGTGCGGACAGACCCTTCTGTGAAGATGCGACCTTGGTGCTTGACCCTTTCATGGTAGTGTCTCACGAGTAGCGTTGCAACATGGTTTCGGCTGGGGATGATAAGAGGGAACTTTTCTCTTGTGTCTAGTGTGGATTGGTTGAGCCTACCTCCTATTCTTAGAAGGCCATCCTTATCCACACAGGGGTCCAGTTTTCTTAGAGGACTGTCCTTCAAGATGTCTTTTCCAGTGGCTAAGCAAGCTAACTCTTTGCTGTATGTCTCTCTTTGCACACATCTGATGATGAGTGTTTCTGCCTTTAACAGGTCCTCCGCTGTGTGAAGCCTTTTGCACTGGTGCCAACCACTACAGTCTTTGTACTTGGCCTTAATTGCACTTCTTTGAGACTGAACGATGTGCGTTAGGGATGCTATGGCTCGTACCAGGGACTTCCAGGATGAAAACCTCTCAAAACGATGACATCCCAGATTAGATGAGGGAATAGAGAGTGAGGTGGCATGAGATCGCACCTCAGTGTCGAGGTCTGGATCAATGAGTTCATATGATTCTCTTCTGAAGTGGACAGTCCTTCAGGTAGAGACAGGAAAGGGGGTCCTGTGAGCCATGTCGTGCCTGCAAGCTCTGCCGCAGGTATGGACCGAGTCGCATGATCCGCTGGATTCTGAGTGGTACAGACGTAGTGCTACTGCTCAGGTTTGGTAAACTTCCTGATACGCTGTACTCTGTTTGAAAAATACACATAAAACCGTCTGGTCTGGTTGTATATGTAACCCAAGACAACCTTGCTGTCTGTGTAGAACTGCAAGGTGTCCACATTGATGTCCAACTCGCTCTCTATCAACTCCGCCATTTCCACTGCCAATACAGCCGCACCAAGTTCCAGCCTCGGGATGGTGTGGGCTGCTGGAGGTGCTAGTTTTGCTTTTCCTAAGACGAATCCTACGTGGCACACTTCATCACTGTAGATCGCTTTCAGGTAAGCCACAGCGCCAATGGCCTTCACCGAAGCATCTGAGAAGATGTGGAGCTCTTTCCTGCGAGCTGTACTAAGAATGGTAGGAGTGTAAGCTCTTGGAATCTTGAACTCACTCAGACTTTGTAAGGAATCTTTCCACGTCCTCCATTCGGCTTCCTTTTCCTCTGGAAGTGGACTGTCCCAGTCAAGAACCTAATTTCTGGTGAGTTCTCTCAGTAGGAACTTCCCCTGAACGATGATTGGCGTGACAAGTCCAAGGGGGTCAAACAGACTGTTCACCGTGGCTAGAACACCTCTACGGGTGAAGGGTTTGGGGCTCTGGGGCTGTCACTCTGAAAGTAAAGAGGTCAGGCCTCCAAGACATCAGTATCGTTCGACGCTATCTTATGGAGCTGCAAGTTAGAGGTGGCAAGCATCTCCTGTGCTCCTTTGAGTAGGTTGATAACTTCTGCGGCTGATGGAAGTGACTTCAGACCATCATCAACGTAGAAGTCTCATTCTACAAAGTGTTTGACATCCATGCCGTATTCACTTGCTCCATGTTGTGCTGCCCGACAAAGACCCGAGATGGCCACCGCCGGGGACGGGCTGTTGCCGAATACATGGACTTTCATCCTGTACTCAACAATCTCGTTGCTGGGTTCGTTGTCCTTGAACCAAAGGAACCGAAGAAAGTCGCGGTGGTCTTCTCTGACGATGAAGCTGTGAAACATCTGTTAAATTTCTGCTATTACAGCTACTGGTTCTCTTTGGAAATGCAGCAAGACCCCGAGCAAGTTATTGTTCAGAGAGATGCCTTGGTGCTGGGCACTAGAGTCAAAGACGATTCTGATTTGATTTGGCTTACGAGGGTGATACACGCCAAAGATGGGTAGATACCATCGTTCTTCCCCCTCTGGCAGCGGTGGAGCTAACTCGGCCTGGTCGTGGTTGAAGATTTTTTGCATGAAGTTCACAAAGTGAGTTTTCATCTCAGTCTTTCTTTCTAGGGTGCGCCTGAGAGAGGCAAGGCGGTTGAGAGCCTGTGCTCGATTGTTTGGGAGCCGTTGCCGTGGGGATCGAAATTGAAGGGGCGCCACCCAGCTATTGGTATGGTCTATAAACATTTCTTTGTCCATAAGATTTATGAAAAGCCTGTCTTCAATGGAGAGACCCACTTTATCATCATCCTTGGTCTTCTCAAAGATGGTGCTGCCAAGGCTGTGACCATCGAGTCCTGGGGTACAGTGTGGAAGTCTGTGAAGAGGGGTGCCAACCTGTGGTTTGGTGCTGAACTTCTCCTTGACTGTAAGGTGCTTGGGGCATGGAGTTAGGATAGATGGGCGTCCGTTTTCAAGTACGTTGGTCCGGAAGGAATTCACGGCCTCTGGTTTGTGGGCTGAGCCCAAGCAGACATTGCCAACAACAACCCAGCCAAGGTCAAGTCTTTGAGCGTATGGGGCGTTGAGAGGACCATTGCGTTGCTCTCTGACTTTGTGAACCTGAAGAATGTTGCGACCCAGAAGTAGGAGTATCTGAGCCTCGTAGTCTAGGTGTGGTATCCTGTAGGCAATGGGCTTCAGGTGTGCATGGTGTTCTGCAGCTGCTGGAGTTGGGATCTCCGACCGGTCATCTGGCATGTGATTGCACTCGATAAGTGTGGGAAGCATCACACGTGTCCTTCCATCCAGTGACTCCACCATGAACCCTGTTGCTCTTCTCCCAGATGTTTCAGTGATCCCTGCACACGTACGGAGAGTGTATGGCGAGTCTGACCCTCTAATTTGGAAGAGGTCGAAGAAATCAGACCTGGCTAAAGACCTGTTGCTTTGGTCATCTGGAATAGCATAGACCTTGATGGCTTTGTCTGGATGTGCCTTGGGATAGACTTTAACCAGGCAGATCTTAGAACAAGATCTAGGCTCCTTATCTCCATCACACACTTCTGTGCACCTGGAGGTGACTGCTGAATGAAGTGTCTCTCCTTCACCCTCCCCGCCATGCTCTGGTGAGGGGTCTCTAATAGTCCATGGAGCGGGTCCAGGGTGAAGCGCTGCAATGTGGTGGTCGCTCTCACATTCTTTGCACTTCCTGCCTCACAGTTCTTCGTCAGGTGAGCAGTAGAAGAGCAACAACTAAAGCAGATACCGTTCTCTTTAAGAAAGGCCTTGCGCTCTTCAAGTGACTTGCTCCAAAAACCTCTACACTTCTTTAGAGGGTGGGGTTTCTTGTGGATAGGGCATTGCCTGTCGATGTCACTCAACTTGCTGCTTGAACTATCTGACTGGGAAACTGAGCGCTGCAGAGCGACTTCAGTCTTGTGAGCAGATACGTGACTTTTGACATATCCTGACTTCCTTTCCACCTGTTCAGGCCTTGGTTGACTTGTAGAAAATCTGTGGGAGCTGTTTGATGAATTTGCAGGGACTGTTGAGAGGGTGAAGCTAGGGTCATTTCTTCTGCGTGCTTCGTTACATATGAAGTCTGTGAAGAATGCAAATGGAGGAAAGGAGACATGGTGCTGCTCCTTGTATTGAGAGCCTTGGGCTAACCACCTCTTTTGCAGACCGAATGGCAACTTTTCAACGATAGGGTTGTCTCCCCTGGCAGTGTCAAGGTAAGAGAGCCCAGGTAAGTAGCCCTCAGATTTGGCAGACTCTAACTCCCTTAGCAGGTCTCCCAGCTCCCTGAGCTTTAAGGCGTCCTTGGGGCCGATTTTAGGGAACTTCTCTATCCTCTCAAAGAGAGCTCTCTCAATTACTTCGGGGGAGCCGTAGCACTCCTCAAGGCGGTCCCAGGCCATTCTTAAGTCTATAATGGGGCTGGCGACGTGTACTGAACGGGTCCTTATGACGTGCTCTGAAGACTGATTTCCTAACCATTTTGATAAGAGGTCAAGCTCTTCGTTTGCACTTAAGTTTAGTCCTTCAATGGCATTGCGGAATGAGGACTTCCATGCCCAATAGTTTTCTGGCCGATCATTGAACTTGACAAGGAGTTCACAAGCTCTCGACGCACCAAGTACCTTGCTATATCACTCATACCAGTCCTGTCATCAGTATGTGGCCGTAATGGGGCCCTGTTGAAAGAGGACACATCTGGCTGAACAAAGGGGGGGTTAGCAAGGGGCTGGTGACGAACTGCTGGCGTTGGCCTTTCAGGTTGCTGTGCCTCGTGGTTGTCGCTATCCCTTGTGGCGTGTTGACGAACCACTGACATTGCCCTCTCAGGCTGCTGCGCCGCAGGAATGTTACTCTTGGGTGTGTCATGAGAAGCACCGTTTTCTAGACCAGGGGTGTGCTGTTTCATATCTGCTTGGACATCAGGTTTGATGAGCGGTAACAAGGATGGTGTATATGGCTTGAGTTCTGGAGGCTCTGCATCACTCAGATGTAGCTTAGAGTGCTGATCGACATAGTCACCGGTGCGTTCCATGGCGACATGAACAGTATCATGGTGGCTCCTACTGCCCTTTCTACCTTCGCTTTCTGTTGCTGCTGCCTCGAGGACTTCGGCTTCCGCCAAAGCTACAGCTACCTCCTTCTCCTGCTCCAAAGCTGATAACTCGCTGATATGCGCCTCTTTGACCTTCAACTCAGCAGCCAGACGAGCCTCTTCTATTTTCATTTCTGCAGCTAGACGGGCTTCTTGTATTTTCAATTCAGCTTCTCACTGGATGAAAGAGGCACGTGCACGTGCAGCTTCAGCGCGTGCTCTTGCTGCCGCCCTGCTAGCTGAAAACGATTTAGATGAGGTGGATGAGGCAGAGAACAGTGATTTTGCTTCATGTGCAGCGTCTTTTTCTTTTTTTTTTAAAGATTTGTTTTATTAATAGATGCTCTTACAGTATGTTTATGGTGCCAAAATATGTTACATTGAGATTTTTTGTATTTTTCACAAGGAACATACATAAGTGTGTAACCTAACTGGCACACCATACAAGGATAATTTGTGAACATCAGAAGCGAAAATCTAGAAAGGAAAGGAAAAAAAAAAAAAAAATATGTAAAAGAAAATAAAATAAATAATAATAAATAAAAATAAGTAAATAAAATAAAAACAAAACAGAAATATTACTACTTTTGCCGTCCCACCCCCCACCCTCCTCCCTTGTATGGCTCTTAATTTCCTTTCATTTGTATACCTACACATTACGGTTTGTACATACACCCATCTGTATACATTCCTAAAAATTCAGTAATCAACACATTACTCACAACAATACATTAGGAACCCACAGAGGGCTAATCTGAAGCCGGTCCAGGAAGGCTCCCACCACCATGGTCAGTCAGGTCCAGAGAGGGTAGAATGTCTATGAAGGGGCCCCAGATTTTTTCGAAGGCTGCATGTTTCCCTCTCACATTATACATTATCTTTTCGGGTGTGCAGTAGGACACAAGCTCATTTATCCAGTGTCTTAATGCTGGTGAATTTTCTGATTTCCGATTAATCATAATACATTTTTTCACTGCAGTACCTGCAAGTAGAATAAAGTATTTTTTATAGTGGTTCGCATTGACAGAACTTGTGTCCCCCAGAATCCATAGTTTTGGGTCCTGTTCAATTTGAGTTCTTATTACCCTCGAGGTTAATTCAATGGCACGTTTCCAAAATTCTTCAATCACTGGACAACTCCATAACATGTGTAGAAGATCACCATCGGTCACTTTGCATCTCTGACATCTGGAGGAGATGTTACTATCAATTTTATGTAACCTGTATGGGGTGTAATATGTCCTGTGAAATATATTGAATTGAATTTGCCTGTGTTTTGTGGAGATTAACACAGTCTGCGCCTGCTCCAATAGATGATGCCAATCCTCCTCTTCATAAACACAGCCCAAATCTGTTTCCCATTTTCCTTTTATGGATGTTTTATCATAAACAGGTAATTTTCCATTGATGATACCATATATAGAAGATGTTATTCCTTTTGTTGATCTTAGTTTGTTACATAAATGGGTTTCAAGAGGAGTTTCTTTTGGGATATCTGGGAATATTCCTTTAGATTTCTCCTTAACCCAGTCTCTAATTTGTAGGAATTTGAAGAAACTGTATTTAGGAAGATTGAATTTTTCATTTAGTTGTTGGAAATTAGCAAATGTATCTGTTCTGACTCCTGTCAGTGTCTAAATAATGTTAGTGGCCCCCTAGTGGCATGTCAAGGTTTTACACCTATAAAAGGTCTGACTTGTGAAGTGACCTGCAGAACACATGCAGACTGTGCTACACCGCAGTGGTTGTTGTCGGAGCCTTGGAGTAGATCCATCAGTAAGTATGGCTGAATCTAGCACATTTAAGTTAAGTTTAAGGTTGTTAAAGCGCATTGAAGTAGAAAACCTTTTTTATATCTTTGGTTTGTAAAAAATTCTTACGATGCTAATGTTAACAATATCGTAGCTAATAGCATAGCATATTCAACTCATTAGCAAGCCTCATTTACATCGTATTATATGTTTGTGTAAACCACTGACATTTACTGTGTTTATGCTGTTACGTAACCGTGAAAGGATACTTATAAAAGATGTGTTTGCTTTGTTAATATTGTGTTACTTACTTGATCTGTAACCTAAAAAGGGAAAGAAAGTGTGACCAGTGTTGTTGCATGTATTTATTTCAATTGTACATTCTGTGTATTTCATTCTGTTGCAGTTTTACAACAAATACGAAAGGTCTCCGAAGATTTCAGTAAACAGCTTTCAACCTGAAATCAAGCCTACGGGGTCTTTTGTTGTTAGCTATCTGTCTACGATACAGCTCACGTATTATCCAGGACAGAATAGTAAAATGATGACCACTCAGCGGGAAAAGGCAATTGAACAACTGTGAACAGCACGCAGAAAGATTGCAAGATGAGTGAGCAGGATGAACGTCGGTCTCAGCTGAAGACGAGGTCTCGAGTCTCGGCGTCACACAAGTCCTCCAGAGCTTCATCCCGGACATCTGTCAGCGCTGCTGCGACTAGGGCCAGAGCTAAGGCGGAAGCAGCAAAAATTAAAGTATCCTTTGCAGAAAAGGAGGCAGCCATGATGAAAGAAAAGGCTTCAATAGAGGCAAGTCTTCACGTGTTAAAACAAGAGAAAGAGGCTACTGCGGCATCAAGAGAGGCTGCAATATTTGAAAAAGCAGCAGCAGCAGTCGAATTTGACGAAAAAGACATTCTTGGTGAGTTACAAGATTTAGCTCTTGAAGATCCGATAAAACGCACGAAAGACTATATAGAAACTCAGCAATTTGATACACATGCTCCACCAGAACTTCAAGATGCTATGCTGCTGCCACCAATCCTGTGTCGTGAAACAGTGAAAACCCGTCCCTCTAGCAACAAGGCACAAGATTCACTGTATGAGTCTTTTAAGGAGCACAGACCGGTTTCTGGGGAACACTATGATCCTCCCCCTGCCCCAAAGGTATTTTTGCCAAGGCATAAATATTCACCGGTTACTCCTGACACTCAAAAGAAATACACATCAGCTACTCCTCCAGCTCCTCACCCTACCCAGTATAACAAATACTCACCTTCTACACCTCAAACCCATGACTTAGCCCACTATCTTATGAGAAGAGAGATGGTGAGCTCTGGGCTCCTTGCCTTTGATGATTACCCAGAAAATTACTGGTCTTGGAAAGTGTCTTTCCTTGCAGCCACAAGGGAGCTAAACCTATCTGAGCAGGAAGAACTCAACCTACTGGTCAAATGGCTCGGGCCCGAGTCATCAGCTCAAGCCAAGCGGATAAGATCAGTACATGTAAATAATCCTCGAGCAGGTGTTATAATGGTATGGGAACGCTTGGAGGAAACATACGGAAGCCCAGAGGTGATTGAAAGTGCTCTAATGAAAAAAGTAGATACTTTCCCAACTATTTCTAACAAGGACACACATAAGCTCAGAGAGTTAGGTGACTTGTTGAAAGAGCTAGAAGCAGCAAAGACTGAGGGATTCTTGCCTGGACTCATGTATCTGGACACAGCTAGAGGTGTGAATCCAATAGTTGAAAAGCTTCCCTTCTCACTCCGGGAACGCTGGATTGCACAGGGATCCGGATATAAGGAGGATTACCATGTCCCTTTCCCACCATTCAGCTTTTTTGTTGACTTTGTATGTTCCCAGGCTAAGACCCGCAACGACCCCAGTTTTGCATTTAACCTTTCCTCTACCCCCAGTCAACCCAAGTTTGAAAAAGCACCAAAATACTTCACAAAATCAGCTGTGACTGTTAGGAAAACTGATGTCACTGCCGCAGTTGGTGCACCTCAAGCTGGCACAGCTGTGAAGAAAAATGAACCGGACAAACAATGTCCTATACATAACAAACCTCACCCGCTGTCAAAATGTTGTGGGTTCAGAGGAAGACATCTTGATGACAGAAAAACATACTTAAAGGACAATTCGATCTGTTTTCGATGTTGTGCTGGCACCAAGCATATGGCTAAAGATTGTAAGACTACGCTTAAATGTGTAGAGTGTGAGAGTGACAAACATACCTCAGCGATGCATCCTGGTCCAGCCCCATGGTCATTTGGTGGGCAAGCTGAACACTCACCTGAGGACAAGCAAAGCGGGGAGAGTGAAGACATTGCACCTCCTATAGTCACTTCCAAGTGCACCGAGATATGCGGCGGTGCCCCAAAACCCAGGTCTTGTTCAAAAATCTGCTTGGTCAAGGTTTCCCACGCCGACTATCCAAGTAAGTGTCACAGAGTGTACGCAGTACTCGATGACCAAAGCAACCGGTCTTTAGTAAAATCAGAGTTCTTCAATCTATTGGACATCAACAGCAGTGCATCCCCCTACACTTTAAAAACATGCTCCGGCACAGTTGAGACTGCAGGGAGGAAAGCGAGTAACATCATAGTGGAGTCACTTGACGGGAAAACTAAGGTGACACTTCCCACCTTGTTGGAGTGTAATTACCTGCCTGACGACAGATCAGAGATCCCAACCCCGGAGTGCACCCAATATTTTCTTCACCTCCGACCAGTGGCTGATAAGATCCCTCCGCTTGACGATAGTGCTCCCATCCTGCTTCTGTTAGGAAGAGACATTTTGAGCTTGCATAAGGTACGTGAACAGCGTAACGGACCTCACAACTCACCGTACGCCCAGCGCCTTGACCTTGGCTGGGTCATAGTTGGGGAGTTATGCTTAGGTGGTGCTCACAAGACAGAGGAGGTCAACGCTTACAAGACTCATGTCCTTCAAAATGGACGCTCCTCGTTCCTCAAGCCATGCACTAACAATCTTCATATAAGGGAGAGGTTTAAAGGTCCCAACCAGTGCAGTCTTCTAACGCCATCTCACACGGAGGAGAGCTTTCAAGAGACATGTAAAGATGGTTTGGGGGAAAGTGTCTTTCAAAGGACGCCTGAGGATGACAAACTAGCCATGTCAGTGGATGACAGTGATTTTCTCAGCATTATGGACAATAACGTGTTCATAGACGACGAAAACCACTGGGTGGCTCCGCTACCCTTTCGTTCACCTCGTAAGCCCCTTCCAAATAACAGAGAACAAGCCTCCCAGAGACTCCTCTCTCTCCAGCGCTCGTTCAGAAGGAGACCTGAAATGAAGGAGCACTTTGATTTTATGCAGAAGGTCATTGACAACCACCAGGCAGAACCAGCTCCTCAACTACAA
Source organism: Seriola aureovittata (assembly GCF_021018895.1). NCBI lineage: Eukaryota > Metazoa > Chordata > Actinopteri > Carangiformes > Carangidae > Seriola > Seriola aureovittata. The sequence continues at coordinate 7,807,890 of NC_079383.1, read as the reverse complement.
CCAGGGCAGGAGTGTTGGTATTTGCCGACCTTTGGGGTTTACCACCCCCAGAAACCTGGAAAAAAAAGAGTTGTTTTTGACTCTAGTGCTGAGTACAAGGGAACGTCGTTGAAGGATGCCCTTCTCAGTGGACCCAATCTCAACAACACACTAATTGGTGTTCTACTAAGGTTCAGGCGGGAACAAATAGCTGTCACTGCCGATGTAGAACAGATGTTCTATGCGTTCAAGGTCAGACAGGATCACCGCCATTTCCTTCGGTTTCTGTGGTACAAAGATAATAATCCAGACAAGGAAATCATTGACTACTGGATGACTGTGCACGTGTTCGGGAACAGCCCGTCCCCAGCTGTGGCAACATATGGGATGAGGAAAGCTGCAGAACATGGAGAGACCAAACAGGGTACAGATGCAAAGCATTTCGTCTTCAGTAGTTTCTATGTCGATGACGGACTTGCTTCAGTGGCCAAGGAGGATGAAGCTATCGATCTCCTGCAGCGAACCAAGAGCCTTCTGGCTGACTCAAACTTAAGACTTCACAAGATAGCTTCAAACAGCACAAAGGTCATGGAGGCCTTTCCTGTGGAAGAACGAGCATCTGACTTTAAGGATCTAGATTTGGGAGCAGACCCCTTGCCCCTCCAGAGGAGTTTGGGTTTAAGCTGGGAACTCCAGACTGACAGTTTCACTTTCAGAGTGTCAAGAGACGTTAAACCATTCACTCGGAGAGGCATGCTGTCCACGGTAAATAGTCTTTATGATCCCCTTGGATTCGCTTCCCCCATCACGGTCCAAGGCAAAGCATTGGTGAGAGATATTTCCTCAGAGCAGCATGAGTGGGACACACCTCTTCCGCTGGAGAAAGAGACACAGTGGAAGGCATGGACTGACTCTTTAACAGAGCTTGAACAGGTTTGCATTCAGAGAGCATACATTCCAGTCTCTATTTCATGTTGTAAATGGATAGAATTATGTGTGTTTGCTGATGCTTCGGCTATGGCGATAGCTGCTGTAGCCTACCTGCGTGCCTTGGACTTTGATGGAAAATGGCATGTAGGGTTTGTAATGGGAAAATCAAAGCTAGCTCCATACCCCATGCACACCATACCACGCCTGGAGTTGTGCGCAGCAGTCTTGGCGGTCGAGCTGGCAGAAGTGATCCAATCTGAAATAGATGTAGAGTTGCAAGCCGTTAGGTTTTTCACAGACAGTCGCATTGTGCTGGGCTACATCCACAACAGTTCACAGAGGTTCTATACCTATGTAGCTAACCGAGTAGCTCGCATTCGGAGTTCCACCGAACCGAAACAGTGGCAGTATGTGTTGACTAATGAAAACCCTGCAGACCATGGAACCAGGTCAGTTCCAGCGGCTCACCTGGTCTCATCCAGTTGGTTGCTTGGCCCTCCTTTTCTCAAACAGTCAAGTTCCAGCCAGGAAGATGAAGTGGAATCGTTTGAGCTTGTGCAACCAGATTCAGATAAAGACATATGGCCCCAAGTTACCTGTCTCGTAACCAAGGTCACAGAGCAGTCTCTTGGAGCTACAAGATTTGAACGCTTCTCTGTTTGGAAGACTCTAGTAAGAGGCATGACAAGTCTTGTTCATGTAGCCAAGTCATTTTCCGGAGAGACAAAGACTGATGGATGTAAGGGATGGCATCAGTGTGGCCAACCACTCACCACAGAACGCTCTCAAGCGAAGGAGCACATCTTCAAAGCAGTGCAGGAGGATGTGTATAAGGAGGAGCTAAAATGTCTAACACAGGGCATCAGAGTTCACTGCCAAAGTCCCCTTGCAAAGCTTGATCCCTTCATTGACCAGAGTGGATTGATTAGAGTTGGAGGACGGATACACAGGGCAGATTTGGAAGACCAAGAGAAACATCCACTCATCCTACCAGCTGGTCATCATGTGACCACTCTCCTGGTCCGACACTATCATGATAAAGTAGCCCACCAAGGTCGCCACTTGACAGAGGGTGCATTGCGGACTGCTGGTGTCTGGATAGTAGGAGGAAGGAGACTCATCTCTAGCATCATATTCAAATGTGTCATCTGTAAGAAGTTGAGGGGCAAGAGAGAAGTTCAAAAGATGTCTGACCTGCCGGCGGACAGGTTGACAATGGACCCGCCATTTACTCATGTAGGGCTTGACGTTTTTGGCCCGTGGAGCGTCACCACACGGCGGACACGAGGTGGAGCTGCTGAGAGCAAGAGGTGGGCGGTCATTTTCGCTTGCCTAAGTACAAGAGCTGTCCACTTGGAAGTTATTGAATCGATGTCAACCTCGAGCTTCATCAATGCCTTGAGACGCTTTCTGTCCATACGGGGACCTGTGAAACACTTGAGGTCGGACAGAGGCACGAATTTCATTGGTGCATGCAGAGAGCTTCAGGTTAACACAGACGACCCTGAAATCAAGAACTACCTGCAAGACCAGGGCTGCACGTGGACCTTTAATGCTCCCCATTCCTCGCACATGGGAGGAGCTTGGGAAAGACTAATAGGAGTGGCAAGACGCATCCTGGATGGACTGCTAGTGAAGGATGGACCTATCAGACTGACTCATGAAGTCCTATCAACCTTGATGGCCGAGGTTATGGCCATCATGAATGCTCGACCTCTGGTCCCCATCTCGTACGATGCTGAGATACCTGAAATGCTCTCACCTGCCACTCTGCTCACCCAAAAGGCAAGTGTCACTCCTGCACCCCTGGGAGACTTCAAACTGGACCATCTATGCAAGGTACAGTGGCGCCAGGTCCAGAGTTTGGCAGGCTCCTTCTGGAAAAGGTGGAGACTGGAGTACCTGGCAACTCTTCAGCCACGAAGGAAGTGGACCACGGAGAAACCTGACATCCAGGAGGGTGACATTGTTTTGATAAAGGACGTTCAAGCAAAACGTAATGAGTGGCCTCTTGGTCGGATAAGTAAGGCCATTGCCAGCTCAGACTCCAAGGTCCGTAAGGTTATGGTAAAGACTCTTAGCCAGGGGGTTCTTAAAGAGTATCTTAGGCCCATTAGCGATGTTGTTTTACTTATGTCACAGAAGAAAGAGTAAATAGTGGTATAACATATGTATACCAAGCGGGGAGTGTTCTGACTCCTGTCAGTGTCTAAATAATGTTAGTGGCCCCCTAGTGGCATGTCAAGGCTTTACACCTATAAAAGGTCTGACTTGTGAAGTGACCTGCAGAACACATGCAGACTGTGCTACACCGCAGTGGTTGTTGTCGGAGCCTTGGAGTAGATCCATCAGTAAGTATGGCTGAATCTAGCACATTTAAGTTAAGTTTAAGGTTGTTAAAGCGCATTGAAGTAGAAAACCTTTTTTATATCTTTGGTTTGTAAAAAATTCTTACGATGCTAATGTTAACAATATCGTAGCTAATAGCATAGCATATTCAACTCATTAGCAAGCCTCATTTACATCGTATTATATGTTTGTGTAAACCACTGACATTTACTGTGTTTATGCTGTTACGTAACCGTGAAAGGATACTTATAAAAGATGTGTTTGCTTTGTTAATATTGTGTTACTTACTTGATCTGTAACCTGAAAAGGGAAAGAAAGTGTGACCAGTGTTGTTGCATGTATTTATTTCAATTGTACATTCTGTGTATTTCATTCTGTTGCAGTTTTACAACAAATACGAAAGGTCTCCGAAGATTTCAGTAAACAGCTTTCAACCTGGAATCAAGCCTACGGGGTCTTTTGTTGTTAGCTATCTGTCTACGATACAGCTCACGTATTATCCAGGACAGAATAGTATCATTAATGTATAGATCAGCCACTGTTTGGATTTTTCTATCCCTCCACTCCCGCAACACTGAGTCAGTGATATGGTGTGAGATGTCAGGATTACCCCACAGGGGTGTCCTTCTAAGAAAAGAGATATTTGTATCCAGAAGTGAATGAGATTCTTGCCAAGCAGTGAACGTATTCAGTATTATTGAATTGTTTGTGAGTGAGGCTAAACATTTCTAATAATTCTATATAGTTATATATAATTTTATATAGTTCTGTTTAAATATATGTCCATCTGGTTTGCCAATTTGTATACCCAGATATTTGAAACCACTGTTGCACCATTTCAATGGGTCAGTGAGAGCTCTAATATTGTTGTCCTGTATATTTAGTGGTAGAATCTCGCTTTTAGTGTAATTTAATTTGTATCCTGAAACTGCACCATATTCTTTGAGACATTTCAATAGGGGAGGGACTGATGTGTATGGATCACTTATATACAACAAGAGATCATCTGCATATAAAGAAAGTTTGTGTTCACTTGTGCCAAATTTGATTCCAGCTATGGAGGTGTCGGAGCGGATAGCGATGGCTAATGGTTCGATCGCTATTGCGAAGAGCAGGGGAGAGCTTGGACAGTGTTGCCTGCAGCCTCTGGATAAGGAGAAAGTGTTAGACAGGACATCATTTGTTAAAATATTAGCTTTGGGAGCATTAAAAAGTGTTTTGACGTATTGAGTGAATTTCTCTCCAAAGCCCATAGCCTCTAGAGTCCGGAAGAGAAAGCTTGGTTCAATCCTGTCAAATGCTTTGTTTGCATCCATAGATAATATTAGCATAGGATTTTAATTTTTTTGAGCAGTGTTCAGTATGTGGAGCAGTCGACGTACATTATCTGCTCCGTGCCTGTTTTTAACGAAGCCTGTTTGGTCCGCGTGTATTATCTTTGGTATAACGTCTTCCAATCTGAGGGCTACTAGCTTGGATAGTATTTTATAATCTGCATTTAAGAGACTGAGGGGTCTATATGAGTCACATTTTTGTTTGTCCTTACCTGGTTTTGGAAGCAGTGTGATTGTTGCGATCTCCAATGATTCTGGTAGTTTTTTATTTTCTAGAGCTTCTTTAATCATGTTTGTGAGGGGGGTCAGTAATTTTTTTGAAAAGGCCTTATAATATTCGACAGGAAAGCCGTCTGGCCCAGGAGTCTTGTTATTTTGTAAGGAATTGATGGCTTGAAGTACCTCCATTTCTGATATATCTGCATCAAGCAGCTCCCTATCCTCATCTTGTAATTTAGGAAGGGTTATTCCATCCATAAATCTTTTTTCGCCAGTATTTTCGGCATCCTGTCCAGTCTTATATAGGTCTTCATAAAATTGTTTGAATTCTGAGTTTATGGATTCTGACTTGTCAAGAAGTCTGCTGTCCTCTGTTAATATTGAGTGTATGAACTTATCAGATGTTTCTTTTCTAATTTGCCAAGCCAAGAGTTTACTTGTTTTGTTCCCAAATTCATAATAGTGATATCTAGTTCTGGCCATGGCTGCTTCTTCTTTGTTGGTACATAGGTTATTATACTGCATCTTGTTTTTGTTAGTGTATTTAGGTGTTCTTCCTTTTTGGTAGCTATATAGTCCTGTTCCAGCTTTTTAATATCACTTTCAAGTTTAGTTAGTGTCTCCCTGTTTTTTTTTACCTTGTGGGCACTGTATGATAAAACCTGACCTCTCATATAGGCTTTAAGAGCTTCCCAAATATTGGCATGTGAGGAAGAATTTAAATTGGCATCAAGAAATATTTCGATATTAGTGGTCATATATGAAATAAATTCAGGATCTCCTAACATGTAATTTTTAAACCTCCACCTACGGGTTGAGGGCTGCGGGTTATGAATCATTCAGGAGAGTTTGATAGGATTATGATCTGAGAAGGTGGCTGCTAAATAGGAGCATTCTATCACTGTGGATGCCATATCTTGTGGCACTAGGAACATGTCAATTCTAGAGTGTGTATTATGTGTTGGTGAAAAGAAAGAAAAATCCTTCTGGTTTGGATAAAGATTTCGCCACACATCAATTATGCCTAAGTCTTTCATACCTTGGTTCAGTGCTGTTGCTGCCTTTGATAGTCAAGTAGTTTTAGGTGATGATCGGTCCAAATGTGAGTTTAGGACCAAATTAAAGTCTCCGCCCACCACACATTGACCCCCTATTGTAGCCAGTTTCATAATCATGTTGTTAAAGAACACCGGGTCATCATAGTTAGGCCCATATATATTCACCAGGGTTATCTTGTTCCTATTTATTTCACAGTCTACGAGTAAAAATCTACCGTTTTTATCCTTCTCAACTGAATTTAATTTAAAGTTCAGGTGTTTATTAATGAGTAGGGCAACACCTCTTGCTTTTGAGGAATAGGACGAGTAGAAAACATTACCCACCCAGTCCCCTACGCAGTTTTAAATGTTCAGTGTCGGTGAGATGGCTCTCCTGAATAAAGGCGATATCTACCTTCTGCCTCTTTAAGTATGTCAACATTTTCTTCCTCTTAATTGGTGAGTTGACCCCTCTAATATTCCAAGATATACATGTTAATTGACCCATAATATAGGTTTTTCATATAGATGCCTCAGCAGGATAGATATCATGGTATTTAGCTTTAAGGATGACTGGTTGTATTCTTGTACTGAGTTTAAAGGTGGTAAAACAATGCTCATGGGCAGGGCATTATAATAAGATTCGACCTGGACCAAAGAGTATTCTGAACATATGTGTAAGTAGAAGTTCGAGTTTTAGCGAGAGACCATACATTACCCCAAAACATACACACAAAGTAAAAAACCTGCCTAGTAAAACCCCTGTAACAAAACCACATTAGGTAGGTAACACTCTTACATAACAGTGGTGGCTCCAGCAACTGCTGAAATTCAAACTGGCCACTCATAACATCTGTATGGCACAATTTTAAATGTTAAGGCGGTGTTAGTGATGACACAGATAAAGGATAGAGAGGTTGGTTGAATAAAATGTGATCCCATACTACCTTTGGGGTGTAAAATATGACATGCTCATAAGCCTGCACACAGGGTCTGCAGTGTTATAAATCTGGATACAGTCATACTTGATTAATGAACAGTTTTCCAGTATATCAGTGATCAAATCCAGGTTTATCATCAGTCATGGTCCCTGTTATTCTGAACATTTGAACATAACAGGATCACTATGTCATGGCTTGATCATATAGCCATGTCTTCCTTTAATGACACTTTATCCCCCTTTCAAATTAACAGTGGGAATCACACCTCTTCTCCTCAGCGTCTATAAGGTGGACTGTATGCTGCAGTCTCATTGGTCATCTTTAGGTTACTCACTTGGCAGATCTTTCAGAAATCGTTGCGCTTCGGCAGGAGTGGAGAAAAACTTGACAGATCCCTGATGTTTAATGCGAAGCTGGGCTGGGTAGATCAGCGCGTATTCCACCTCCTTCTCTCGCAGCATCCGCTTCACGTCAAGGAACGCGTCTCTCCTCTGCTGCAGGTCTGCGCTATAATCTGGGTAGAAGGATATCTTTTTATTCTCGTATGTCATCTCTCCTTTACATCTGGCCAGCCGCAGGACTTTCTCTTTGTCTCTGAAGTTCAGGAACTTGGCGATAAGGGGCCGCGGTCTGTCCGATTTCTTCCCGATGCGGTGCGCTCTTTCCAGGGTGACGGGTGATGTGAAGTTGTCATTACCCAGGATTTCTGGTATAAACTTTTCCAAAAATCCTGCTGCATCCCGACCTTCTGCCTGTTCTGGCACGTTCAGTATCCTAATGTTAGACCTCCTGCTGCGGTTTTCTAGGTCGTCAGTTTTTTCTTTGAGGTGTGTTATCAATATCTCCATTTTGTCAACTCGGTCGCGTGTATCTTTAATATCGTCTTCATTTGCGCCCACTCGCGTCTCGATCTCCTCGACCTGATCCGACAGCGTAGAGAGTGAGGATTCAATTTTCGTTGTTTCGTTGTTATTTGTATGTCGGCTGTTTTTTTGTCAATATGTTTTGTGAGCTCTTCTTTAGTTTCTTGAATAGCATCAAGAAGCTTGCTGAATGGTATTTCCTTTTCCCCGTCCGCCATGTTTCTTGTGGTCACCGCGTGGGAGAGTCGTGATGTTTGGGTAGTTTGTCGAAAGTTGTACCTTGCCATACACAAGTTTTCTTAACGGGTGCGCCTCTTCCAATCAGTTCAAAGTTATGAGAGGTTAAATCAGGATAAAAGGCAGAAGCTAGGGCCTACCACCGAGAGCTCACGAATACACGTCTGCACTCCTCCGCTGCATCCGGAAGTCCCGCAGCGTCTTTTTCCGTAATGTCAAGATCAGTGACGGCTGATTGTTCCAACTTGGCTTCACCAGTATGCGACATCATTAGTTGCTTTCTTCCCAAGATGTGTGAGAAGAGGTGAGTATGAAGACCTTTCAAGCATAAAGTTGTGCCTGCACAGAACCTTGTTTTTCTTGATGCTGTAGTGCCCGCTGGTGAAGTTGCTTTTTACTATTCTGTCCTGTGTGCTGACACCACTGACAGATAGCGAACAGACGACTGGATTCAGAGAAAGTCTTACACAGTAGTTGATTTAAAGCGTTTTACTGAGTCCTTTTTCTCTTCTTTCCATCAATTTTTGTAAACTGAAATAAACACAAATGACAGGCTTTTGGTTACAAACAATTCTTGAAAGTAAAGCACAAATGAATTTTCATTGCTTATGTATAAATGACAAGAAGCTACATTTTGCTTTGCTTAACCTGTTTTTAACTTTAGCATTTTAACATGAAATTATCATAAAATAGTTCATTTCTTTAACTCACACATGAATTCTAAATTATATTTAAGCACGGAAAGGTAACAAACTTACAAGCAAAGGCTCTCTAAGGCACAAACGTGAAGAAAACACAAAGGGAGAGGCAATTTCTGTCTGGCAGACCGCATGTAGCAATTGTGTAGAATCCCTTTTCCTGTTTAACTCCTAACCTCAGTCACCTGATCAGAACTGACCACTCAGCAAGTTTTAGAATTAACAATGTTTTTTACCACGAATTGCCACAAGGTGGTGCTAAAAAGAATGGATTAAAGGCCACAGAATGTGAGCCATAACAAACAGGGTAAACGCCCATTTTTGTTGTGTGACCTAAACTGAGACCATGCTCTCAGTGATCCCTTCACAACTGGTTTGTTTGCCTTTTTTTTACTGAGAGGTAGTGGTGCACAAAGCACTGATGGAAATGACACGGGATTCCAAGCAAGCTGATCCATCTCAGCCCGTAATGGTCCAATACCCTGATAGAAATGTTGTATCCAGTAGATAACTTTGTGAATGTTAGTAGTGAAAAAAATTTCCTGCTTCTCCTGTCTCTCTAGATATGATATTTCTGTTCCAAATAAAGGAAGAAATGCATTTGTCTAAATTTAAAAGAATAAAGATTTGGGTACACACACAGGAACCATTTGAAACAGGAACAGAAATCTAGACAGGATGGTCTGAATTTATCCTTCCTACTAGTGAGATAGGAAGTAATGTCCATTGGTTTATATGTTGTTTGGCCTTGTCTAAAGCTCAGATCATATTGTGCTTTAACAGATCATTATATTTACATGTCACTGAAACACCCACATATCTGAATTTGTCTCTGACTACTTTAAATGGGAGCAGGTCAAAGTCTAATTATTGTGCATGATAATTTATTGGAAATATTATACTTTTGAAATGGTTTATTTTATAACCAGATATTTTTTCAAATTCAGAGATTCAGTCCAGGGATTTTGGGATAGATGTGTCGGGTCTTGAAATATAGAGAATAAGATTATCTGCATACATTGATAGCTTACGAGTGTGTCCACCCCTGTTCACACACATCAAACCAACCTCTCAAAGCGATAGATAAGGGATTTAGGGCTCATCTCACTGTGAACACTCAGTAGGAGGATTCCCCACGTACTTGAGAACTGATGATTGATTACCCTCACCTGTGTTAGAGGGTGGAGAGGACCATGCCAAATAAAAGTGGGCAATAAACGGCTGGCAGTGCGTGAGAGAGACTGAACTGCTTTGTTCGGGGCTGGGCTGGCTGTGGCACTGTGGCGGGAGGGTGCTGTTTGCAACTTTTAGTGTTGCCAACAGTAAAGACAGCTAAGTAGGGTATCTGTTTCCTGAGTTAGGAGGGGAGGCTGGTTGCCTATGGGGCTAAAACAATGACAGTACAATGTTAACATCGAAAATAAAATTTTACTTTAAATTTAACTAAGAGTTAACTTCAGCGCAGCCCGGTTTTATGTGAAAAACAACAAAAAAGAGTGGCAGAGAGAAACACTTAGTTGTGGCTAGGGAGTTCCAGGTGAACTAAACGAGGCCATTGTCTACATATGCGGTCATGTAGGTGAGGGGACGGCAGGTTATGCCAGAGTGACGAGATTTCTTAGTATGCAAGTTATATTCAGATTATGTGTAGATCACGCGCTCCTCACCCATCCCATCAAGCCCACCCAACCCTCTATGCCGAAACTTTGACAGAAAGTTGTCACCAGAGATAAGCCTCAATTATTTTCAAATGTAAAGTTTATATATTGTTGTTTTAAGAGCTCTTTGCCCTTATTTATATGCCATGTATTTTAAATAGCTTTTAGTAATCTGACGTCCTGCCAGGGACTCCTTCAGTGGTAACGCTGGGAGTCAAGGTGGCCCTCTGCCTCCCCCTATTGGTGAAATTGGTTTCGACCGGCCTACAATTTGGAGTGGTCCTTATTGCTTGCTGTGCACATTTTGTGTGACGTTTGGGTAGTGTGTTCCATTAAAAATTGCAGTGTAGTGTTGCTGTGCGCAGTGTTTTGTCCTATGTGTGTACAGAGTTTATCCGTATTGCGTAGAGGTGTCTAGCGCTAGTTTTAATGAACTTATATTTTCAATAAAGGTTATATTTTTTTTGTACCATATCTGCCTCTCTTTGTACTACTTAAGTTTAGATAGATAGATAGATGATACTTTATTTAGGGGAAATTCACATGTCCATTAGCTCATTGTTGATAATAATAATAAAAACAGTTAATAATAAATAAACAATAATAATTAGATGAGTCCACTTCCTTTGGCTGAGGTGTTGTATAGCCTGATGGCAGTGGGATACCTTCCATAAGGTGTTATGAAGGTGGTTAACCTCTGGCTGTCCTTGTCTAGAGGAATCTGCCAGAACCCTGAAACTGCATCCAGTAATGAGAAAACTGTGGAGCTGTTCAGCTGAGCAATCATCTCTTCAGTCTCTGCTTAACCTGTGTCTTTGTTTCCTCTGACTGCCACACCTCGAGAAGTGGAACGGCTGGTCCTCTGGTGTGGTCAGAACAACCTGGAGGTAAACACGCTCAAGACTGTGGAGATGACAGTGGACTTCAGGAGGAGCCCCCCATCACTGCCCCCCATCACCATACACAACAACACTGTGTCTGTTGCGGAAACATTCAGGTTTCTGGGATCCACTATCTCCCAGGACCTGAAGTGTACACATAACATAGTCACCATCATAATAAGGGCCCAGCAGAGGATGTACTTCCTGCGTCAGCTCAGGAAGTTCAACCTGCCTCAGGAGCTGCTGAGCCACTTCTACACTGCAATAACACTGCACTTTTGTGCCTTTAATTCCTCAGCAAATATGACAAGTCACACTGTATGTCCCTTGCAGGACACCGTAGTTTCGAAGTTGCGCTGCGTAGGATGCCATGTTTTTTAAAGTTCACTTTTACTTGCCCTGCAAAGTAAGCATTGTAATGCTTTCCTACATCTTATTAAAATAACAGTGTTAAAACCAATTTATTTAGTTTGACTCATAATTAACCATGTCTTTTACTGTTTGATAATTATGGCTAGCATGCTGTTACTGAGTAGACGATTGATACTGTGTGACCCGGGCAGAACTGAGCATTAGCTGTTTTGTTAACTGTTAAGTTAAGTTAACATTTGAGAATGTTTGTTTTATGTAGGTAATTTATTCCTTTTAGAGCTGTATTTAATTTAACCTGAGAGTAATATTTATTGTCATATTTTTTTAATGTTAATTATTGTTTGAGTAAGAGATCTATATCCTAAAAGGGGTTTACTTTCACTTGCTCTGCAAGACCATGAAGCCAGCAGCCACTGTGATAGCAGGTAGCAGATATGAAGAGTTTTATGGTGAAATAAAGTATCAGCCACAATCCTGAATCCTGAGTCTGGTGCTTCCTTCTCTCCGCACAACACTCCATTACCAACATAAAAAAAAATCACAATACAGAGTCCAGGGGAGGTGTAGAGAGCCTGGCAACGGGCATGCCGAGGCAATGGGCTACATGTGTTTAAATAAGAGAACCCAGGGTGCTGTATACACGATACACATACATACACAACATGTCACAAAGAAGTTACAACATTCTAAGGCTGTATTGTAATGTACTACCTGACTTATCCCAGAGTGTATGCGTTCTGTGCACCCTTGTATGTTGGCATGTTACTCTCTTGACAGTGTGCCCTTAAAATAACAGTGAAATAGACTTAAGACATGGGGCCCTATCTTACACCGGACGCAAAGTGGCACAAAGCGCAACGCAAGTGTATTTGCTAGTTTCAGACCGACGCAGTTGTCATTTTATCATCCAGCCCCTACATTGTTTAAATAGCAAATACACCCCCCGCCTATCTGTGCGGCCATGGGCATGTTGGTCTTAAAATGAGGTGTGGTCAGGTGAATTGTTGGTGCATTGTATGCTGCTATCTTGAGACAATGGAAAGTGATTGACCTGCAAAACTCTGTGTGAAATATTGCATCGTTATAATAGCAATAATATAACAGCAATACGCCATGGGGCAAGTATGCCTGGCTTTTAAAGTGAATGGGAGAAGCCACTGTGATTGGTTTATTGGATGGTACGCCCAAAACCATACACCTGGGACAGCAACTGTTTTTACCGTCAATAAAATGAACACACCATGCACTCTGGATTATTAAAATAGAGGCCAAAGACTTTACATACATTCATGCTGTGATAAAACTCAGTGGAAATGTAAATAAAGAGAGAAAGTATGGCAGTAAAGCAGAAGGCAAAGTGAGGAAAGTATTAGAGTATCAGATGGAGTCTACTGTACCCCTCCCTTTCAAATAAAGAGAGGTTATCTGGCCCTTGTGGTTTAAGAAAAAGGGAGAAGAGTGAGACACAACAAAATATTCAAAAATCCAATAGATGAGGATGACTAAACAGCTGAGAATGAGGCAGTCTGTTAGTTAAGAGCTAGATACAACCTGACCACAGGCGAAAAACCAATAACATGTCAAAAAGGTTTACTTATTTAGACATTGTTCCTTTGTCAACAAATACATGTTCATACTTCACACTCATATACTGTAGCTGCAACGTCACCGTTGTGTTTCTTACTTATTGTAATTACGAATTCCAAAGTTAGTAAAAAAATGCCATAATAGTAGAAAATATAATTGAAGTTTTCGTAACCTTACAGCTCAGAATAGAATGAAAAAGACTAGAAATACATGACCACAAGCACATTCGTCACATGAACCATAAACTACTTAACCATGTAAGGTATATGATCATGTATTGCTGTTTAACCTAAAGATCTAAATGTACGTCTAAAGCTGTTCAACTAAATCACAGATAGGCACTCAGAGGGATTGTCAGCAAGTTATTTTTGTCCTCAAGGACAAAAGGAAAGAGACAATGACCAGGAAAAAAGACGTGTTGGGTCACGCCTCATTGTCACAGTGAAGGATGGCAACAGCTTCAGAGCACTCAACGTGTATGGACAGGATATAAGCTACTGCACTGTATGTCAGGTTCAAGTTTAATTGTCATTCCAACAGCACATAATACCGCAAAAATTTCTCTGAGTGAGAAATCCTGTGTAATCATTTATGTATGGTGCTGTGGTACATATCACACTCAGTATATAACGAGGTAAGACTTTTCCTCTACAACTGTTAAAAAACAGTTCTTAAAAACTAATGTTATGATTCAGTATTTGACAACTTCAAAAGAAACTGAAGGAGCTACAGGTCAGCTGACATTAACACAGCCTTAATTTTTCTCATTTAAATGACATTGTTGTGCTTGTCACTCTGCATACTTAATGGAAATTGTACATCTTAGGCTCGCATTGAAGAGCTGGAGGAAGAGCTGGAGGCAGAACGAGCTGCCCGTGGCAAGGTAGAGAAACAGAGGGCTGACTTGGCCAGAGAGCTGGAGGAGATCAGTGAGAGGCTGGAGGAGCCACTGCTGTCCAGATTGAGATGAACAAGAAGAGAGAGGCTGAGTTTCAGAAGATGCGCAGAGACCTTGAAGAGGCCACTCTGCAGCATGAAGCCACTGCTGCTGCACTGAGAAAGAAGAATGCAGACAGTGTGGCCGACCTCGGAGAGCAGATTGACAACCTGCAAAGAGTGAAACAGAAGTTGGAGAAAGAGAAGAGTGAGCTCAGACTGGAGTTGGATGATGTGGTCTCCAACATGGAGCAGATCATCAAGTCCAAAGTGAGTATGGAGTACAGACTGAAAGGCATGATGTCAGTTTTATTCCATGGTTAAAGATGTCTGAGTGAAAGAGTTCCTTCAAAAGTTTTGTTTTACAAAATATGTGAAAAATGTAAGGGACAAAACCATTATGCTAGAATGTGTCTCTCTAAGAAGAAAGGGCAGGGTGTACACACAGTGCAGGAAGACACTGATGACAATGATGATTTGAGTGAAACGTTTTTCATCAAAATGGTGTCACATGATGAAGATGACAGCACACAGTCTTCAAAAATAAACAATACAGGCCAGGCTGTAAATACAGTAACAGATTACAAATGGACTGCTCCACTGTTAGTCAATGGGACAATTGTAACATTTAAAATTGACACAGGAGCAAAAGCTAACTTGATCAATGAGAGTGATTTCAAGGCACTGACTGAGAAGCCTAGAAGATTCACAGAAAAAGTCACACCTCTGAAGGCTTATAATAATCAGTCAATAAAAACAAAAGGTGGATGCAGACTTAAAGTGACAGCGAAAGGCAAACAGCATAACCTGTTGTTCACCATTGTGCCTAATGGACATGAGTCACTCCTAGGAGAACAAGCATCTGAGGCCTTAGGACTAGTGAAAAGGATCTATCAGATAAACACTGACAACATAAAAAGGATCAAACAAGGCAAAAGACTGGACCACCAACAGTGTGAGGGAAGTACAGACATAGTCAATAAATTTCCTTCTGTCTTCAAAGGACATCGGCCATCACCTTACACTTACAAAATTCAGCTCAAGGATGATGCCAAGCCTGTAGTGCATGCTCCTAGAAGAGTACCAGCACCACTCAGAGCTGGCTTGAAAAAAAAGCTTGAAAGAATGACTCAAATGGGCATCATGGAACGAGTGGAAGAGCCCACAGACTGGGTGAACTCGATCACATGCATCAAGAAGAAGAGTACAGGTGCTTTAAGAGTCTGCCTTGATCCCAAAGATCTAAATGAAAACATTAAAAGAGAGCATTATCAAATCCCAAAATGAGAAGAGAGATAAGTGAAATGGCTGGTGCAAAGCTTTTCAGCAAACTAGATGCTTCACATGGGTTTTGGCAGCTGCGGCTAGACCCAGAAAGCAGCAGGTACACTACCATCAACAGATCATTTGGGCATTACTGTTTCTTGAGGCTCCCATTTGGCATCAAATCAGCACCAGAGATCTTCCACAGAGCAATGGAGTCATCATAGAAGGTTTGGAAGGCACCAGAGTCTACATTGATGACTTGGTTGTCTGGGGAAAAACACCCCAGCAACATGAGAAACTCTTACAGAGAGTTAAAAAGTATGGACTAAAACTGAACAGGGAAAAGTGCCTGTTTGGGGTCACAGAGATGACTTTCTTGGGAGACAAGCTCAAGAGTGAAGGAGTGGAACGTGACCAGTCGAAAGTGTAAGCCATATTGGACATAACCGCCCCCACTGACAAAAAAGGAGTGCTGCGAGCCATGGGAATGATTAACTTCCTGGGTAAGTTCATTCCTAATCTTACCTCCAAAACAGCATGTCTCAGGGAGTTGCTACAGCACAACACAGTGTTTGAATGGACTGCTCGACATGAGAAAGAGTGGAAAAAATTAAAGGAAAATGTAACTACAGAGCCAGTCCTCACATCCATCAAAAGCAACAAAGATCCCCACTGATGGCTCAAAAGATGGCTTGGGAGCTGTGCTGCTCCAAATGAATGGAGACAAATGGCAGCCTGTGGCGTATGCGTCCAGATCAATGACAGAGACCGAGCAACGCTATGCGCGAATAGAAAGAGACTTTGGGCTTAGTGTTTGGATGTGGAAAGTTTCACAGTTATGTGTATGGATTGCCAACCTTTACAGCAGAGACTGACCACAAACTACTCATATCTATCAGAAAGAAGAACCTCAATGACATGTCACCCAGAATACAACATATGATGATGGCGTTACAGCGTTATGACTTTGAGCTAATTTACACGCCAGGGAACATCGTGCTGGCGGATGCTTTATCACCAGCACCAGCACCAAGCAGTGACATGCCGGTCAGCTCTACAACTGATGATGCTGAAACACAAATCAACATGGTAA
The DNA here is from genome assembly GCF_021018895.1 of Seriola aureovittata. NCBI lineage: Eukaryota > Metazoa > Chordata > Actinopteri > Carangiformes > Carangidae > Seriola > Seriola aureovittata. The sequence goes on along the minus strand of NC_079383.1, from coordinate 7,791,510 downwards.
CTGCTTCACTCCCAGCATCAGATGTCATGTTGCAGAAAATTGTACAGGAGACTGCCAAAGATCCTCTGCTGCAGAAAGTGTCCCACCATATCCAAAATGGTTGGTCAAAAGGAGTTTGCCCGCGGTTCTACTCTGTGCATGCAGATTTGTGTATGGCTAATGGTCTGGTGCTGAGACAAGACAGGATTGTCATCCCACATTCCATGCGCCAGGACATGCTTCAGCGTATCCATGAGGGACATCTTGGCATGGAGAAATGTAAAAGGAGAGCGAGAGAAGCAGTTTATTGGCCAGGCATCAACAAAGATATTGAGGAGATGATACAGAAATGCGAAACATGTCTCAAACATCACTACAAACAAACAAAAGAGCCGATTCTAATAGCAGACCTACCCACTGCACCGTGGCAAAAAGTGGGCACTGATTTATTTCATCTGCATGGCAAGGACGATCTTCTGGGGATTGACTATTATTCTAACTATCCAGAAGTTGCACAGCTTTCCAGTACATCAGCACAGTCTGTCATCACACACATGAAAGGGTTTTTCGCCAGACATGGAATCCCACAATGTGTTGTCAGTGACAACGGTCCTCAATATGACTGTGGTGAATTCAGCGAGTTTGCAAAGCAATATGGATTTCAACAGATCACCTCTAGTCCCTTGTATCTGCAGGCAAATGGACAGGCTGAAAAAGGGGTCCAAATTGTCAAGAGACTGTTAAAAAGGCAAGTGACAGTAAAACTGACCCATACCTAGCTTTGCTAAGCTACAGACCTGCATCTTTGGAGTGTGGAGCATCACCTGCTGAGCTACTCATGCATCGCAAGCTGCGCACCACACTGCCACACATTCTAAAGGACAATGATGACAAAAACAACAACAAGCTGACTGACAAACGGATGACACTCAAGCACAGACAGAAAATGAACTACGACAAAACAGCGAGGTGTCTGGAACCTCTTCAGGAAAAGGATGTTGTTAGGATTGAGGGTCCGGATTTCTGGGCCAGAAAAGCAACAGTTCTCAGTGAAGTCGGACCCAGATCATTTGTCGTTAAGACAGAGAATGGACAAGTGTTAAGGAGAAACAGGAGGAGTCTGTTGAAGACTCAGGACACTGAGAATCTAACCGAAGAGACTGAATCAGAACAACAAGATGATGCTGCACAGGATGTGCAACACAGTGAGCCTCCTTCACCTTCCCCAATGACTGAGACACTGAGAGGGTCTACCAGACCTAGGAAACCTCCTGAGAGACTCATAGAACAAGGATGAACTGTTACAACTAACTGTTTGAGAAAAAAAAAAAAAGAAAGACAGAAAGAAAAGAAAAAGAAAGGCTTTGTAACACTTGAACACAATGTGATGTTGTCACACCGTGGTGGGGTTGTCTTGTCTTGGGTCTTTTTTGTCTTGTCATTTCCTGTTTTATTTTGAAAGAAGTAACTCTCCTCTTGTTTCAGGTCACTTGCCCTTCCTCATGTGTCACCGGTCTGATTGTCTTCCCTGATTCCCGATTGTGTTCACCTGCTCCTCATTACCCTCATGTGTTCAAATAGTCTGCGTCTCCCCTTGTCTTGTGCCAGTGTGTTCGTCTTGGTTCATGTGCGTTCACCCCAGCCGTCTTCACAGTTTTGGATCACAGTCATTGCCACAGTTCTTGTCGGTTTCCTCCAAGTGAGAGATTTTTTGTTGTAAGTTTTATATCTTAGTTGAAGTTCCTAGTTAATGTTTGCATAGCCTTTTGTTTCCTCCGTGTGGAGTGATTTTTATTTACTTACCTTTTTATATCATAGTACCTCCAGTTTTAGGAGAGTTTTTTGTCGTTTCTATTTCTTTTTTTTGTTACTTTTTCCTCTGAAGCTAGAGTGATTTTCTGTTTATGTCCCATGTAGTCTTTTTCCTCCCTTATTGGAGTGATTTTTATTTTTGGTATTGATTAACCCTGCTTCTTCGTGAAGAAGCACGTCATAGATAATATTTCATAGCCTGCTTTTTTTTCTCTGCCTTGGAATTAAACCTGAATTACTAATAAAGACTCTGATACCCTGCATCTGCGTCCTGTGTATAAGCCTGGTTGTGACAGTACACACTGGCAAGTATGGAAGCAGCAGGGTCCGAGGAGCTAACCGCGGCTCTCAGGTCACAGGGAGCCCGCTTCTTCTGTCAGGAGGAGCAGATGGAAGCGCTGGGCCAGGGAGTCAGTGGCCTCGCCCATAGCCAAGAAGACTTCAAGGCTGTCATTAATGCTCAGATGGGGAATCTCGCGGAGCAGATGCAGCGACTTCTCAGTTGCTGGGATCAGACCGAGACTCAGGCCGCCGCGACAGAGCCCACACCCGTTCCCTCCATTTCTAATGCCGGAGCTGGAGCCAGGCTGGCTTCTCCTGAGCGATTCTCAGGGGATCTAGGACAAAGTAGATCATTTATTATAGACTGTGAGATGCATTTTGAACTTTCTCCTCACACATTCCCCACAGATCGAGCCAAGATTGCCTTCATGATCTCCCATCTGGCGGGGAGGGCGAGAGCGTGGGCCATGGCTGAGTGGGCGAGAGATTCCCCGCTCTGCTACTCGCTTCAGGGTTTCAAGGAGGCTCTTCATAAGACCTTCGACCCGGTCTCTACAGATCGAGAAAAGGCAAGGGAACTGAGTGGGCTGAGGCAAGGCCGAGAGTCTGTCTGTGACTACGCCATACGCTTCCGGACTTTGGCCACAGAGAGCGGTTGGAACGCCATGGCTCTCTGACGTCTTCCTGAAGGGGTTGGCCGCTCCTGTTCAAGAGTGACTGTTGCCCTTGGATCTGCCTCCAGATCTGGATTCCCTCATCTCCCTCGCTGTCCGAACGGATAATCGACTTAAAGAATTCAAGACTCTCCATGCACGGCACCAGCAGTGGCCAGACCACCCACAGCACATCCCCGCTTTCCCCTGGACTGCTCCCTGTCAATCGGACTAGCGCGGCCGGTCTCCTCTTGCTGGAGGAGAGGAACCTATGCAGTTGGGCAGGGCGCAGCTCTCTCAGGCGGAACGACAACGCCGCCTCAAGGAAGGGCGGTGCTTCTACTGCGGGGAACCTGGACACCTGGTGGCCGTCTGTCCGGTCAAGGCAGCTCAGGTGAAGAGCCAATCCACAGTTTCAGGTCCTGTTTCCTGTAATTTGACCTCCATCAAGGTAACACACAATGCCACAGTTATTGAATTGAATGTTTTAATTGACTCTGGGGCTGATGAAAGCTTAATGGACTGGGGAATAGCCAAAAGGCTGGGGTTGAAAACCAAGACTCTTTCACAACCTATCCAGGCTAGTGCCTTGAATGGTACGGCACTGTTCATCATTACACACATCACAGAACCAGCAACTCTTACTGTAGACAACCACTCTGAACGGATGAACTTTTACCTCTTCCACTCACCTGCACGCACTCTGATACTGGGACATCCGTGGCTCGTCAGCCACAACCCTCACATAGACTGGCCTATGGGCAAAATCCTGGGGTGGGGGAAAGACTGAGGGGAAGTGCCTGGGGAACAAGTCTCATGGACAGGTCACCACAATTATAAACACTGTTTCTACTCACCCTGTCACAGAGTTCCAGGACCCAGATCTGACCTCTGTACCCTCCTGCTACCATCACCTCAAGGAAGTTTTCAACAAGGTCAAGGCCACGTCACTTCCTCCGCATCGACCGTATGATTGCGCCATCGAGCTCATCCCCGGCTCCACCATCCCCAAGGGACATCTGTATTCGGTGTCGGCGCCAGAACGTCAAAAAGCCATGAAGGACTACATTGAGTCGTCACTGAAGGCAGGGCTCATCCGCCCATCTTTGTCACCAGCAGGTGCCGGATTTTTCTTTGTAGCCAAGAAAGACGGGTCTCTAAGACCCTGTATTGATTACAGCGCCCTCAATAACGTTACAATAAAGAATCGCTATCCACTCCCTTTAATGTCATCTGTGTTTGATCAGCTTCAGCAGGCCACAGTATTTACTAAACTTGATTTACGCAACGCTTATCATCTTGTTCGGGTTAGGGAGGGGGATGAGTGGAAGACTGGCTTCAATACTCCCAGTGGTCACTACGAGTATCGGGTCATGCCATTTGGTCTCACAAATGCGCCTGCCGTCTTCCAGGCCATAATCAATGACGTGCTCAGAGACTTTCTTGACCAGTTTGTCTACGTTTATCTAGACGACATATTAATTTACTCATCGAATCTAGACACTCACAAACATCATGTCTGCCAAGTACTTAAACGTCTCCTTGACAACCACCTGTATGTCAAAGCAGAAAAAAATGAGTTTCATGCCAACACCATCTCCTTCCTGGGCTTCATCGTAGCCCCTGGATGGGTGCAGATGGATCCGGCTAAAGTGAGCGCTGTGGCCGACACCTGATAGCCGCAAGAAGGTTCAGCAGTTCTTGGGGTTTGCTAACTTCTACAGGCGGTTTATCAGAGGCTTTAGCGCAATAGCTGCTCCTCTCCATGCTCTGACCTCCCCCAAGGTTCGGTTCAACTGGGTCCCAGAGGAGGAGGAGGAGGCGTTCCAGACCCTCAAGCGCCGATTCACCTCTGCGCCCATCCTCACCCTGCCAGATCCACAGCGTCAATTCGTGGTGGAGGTTGACGCATCGAATGAGGGAATCGGGGCAGTCCTATCTCAGCGGTCAGAGGAAGATGGCAAGATGCACCCCTGCGCCTTTCTGTCCCGGCGACTTAGTTCCGCGGAAAGGAATTACGACGTTGGCAACAGGGAGTTGCTGGCGGTCAAGGTTGCCTTGGAGGAGTGGAGACACTGGCTGGAGGGGGCACAGCAACCGTTCATTGTGTGGACTGATCACAAGAACCTTCAATATATTAAACAAGCCAAGAGACTAAATTCTCGCCAGGCCAGGTTGGCCTTGTTTTTTAACCGCTTTGTTTTTACATTGTCTTACAGGCCAGGGTCCAGGAATGTCAAACCAGACGCCCTGTCACGTATCTACGAGCCTGTTGCCAAGGAACCAGAACCCATCCTTCCACTGACCCGTGTGGTTGGAGTGGTTACCTGGCCAATAGAACAAAAAGTGAAGCAAGCAAATGGTGAGACGCCTCCACCTAGTGGGTGCCCAGAGCATTGTTTGTTTGTCCCTGCTGATCTGTGCCCGCAGGTGATTCATTGGGCTCACACCTCGCTGCTCACTTGCCATCCGGGAGTACGGAGAACCATGTTCGTCATTTCCCAGCGATTCTGGTGGCCGTCCATGGAATCGGGGGTCCGGGAGTACATCGAGGCATGTTTGGTATGTGCCCGCAACAAGACGGCCTCCGGGTCACGCATGGGACTCCTGCAGCCGTTGCCCATCCCCTCCAGACCATGGTCGGACATTTCCATGGACTTCGTCACGGGGCTCCCGGTCTCGAAAGGTAACACCACGGTCCTGACCGTGGTGGATCGTTTTTCCAAAATGGCACATTTCATTGCTTAACCTAAGCTTCCTTCAGCTAAAGAAACGGCCCGTATTATGATGCAGAATATCTTCAGGATCCACGGATTTCCTAAGGACATCGTGTCGGACCGGGGGCCCCAGTTCGTCTCCCGATTCTGGAGGGAGTTCTGCCAACTCATCGGTGCCACAGCAAGTCTGACCTCCGGGTATCACCCGGAGGCCAACGGCCAGACTGAACGACTGAATCAACAGCTGGAAACCAGTCTCCGATGCCTTGTGTCCCAGAACCCGACTTCGTGGAGTACCCATCTGGTCTGGGTGGAATATGCCCACAACTCACTGCCCACCTCTGCCACAGGTTTCTCCCCTTTCCAATGTGCCTATGGCTACCAACCTCCTGTGTTTTCTGACACAGAGCAAGAAGTATCGGTTCCCTCTGCCCACGCTCTGGTTCGCCGCTGCCGCCGCATCTGGGCCACCGCCCGCCAACTGCTCATCCGTCAGGGGAATAGAGTCAAGAAGACAGCAGACCGAAAACGCCGTCCTGCACCCGAGTATCGGCCTGGGCAGAGAGTGTGGTTGTCAGCGCGAGATCTCCACCTCAAGGTCCCCTCGAAGAAACTGGCACCGCGATTTGTGGGTCTCTTCCCCATTACCAAGGTCATCGGTCCTGCAGCTGTCCGGCTCCGCCTGCCTCGCTCCCTCCGTGTTCACCCCACCTTCCATGTCAGTCAGGTCAAGCCGGCCAAGGAAAGTCCCTTGGTTCCGCCCCTCCCGCCCCCTCCTCCTCCTGAGGTGATAGACAGGGGTCCGGTCTACAAGGTTAAACGGCTGCTGGCTGTTCGCAACAGGGCCCGGGGCAGACAGTACCTGGTGGATTGGGAGGGGTACAGCCCGGAGGAGAGGCAGTGGATCCCATCACGGTTTATTGTGGACCGCACTCTAATTACTGACTTCGACCGCGACCATCCTGGACAGCCTGGACCGTCTGGTAGCCGGTCCTAGGAGGGGTGGTTCTGTCACACCGTGGTGGGGTTGTCTTGTCTTGGGTCTTTTTTGTCTTGTCATTTCCTGTTTTATTTTGAAAGAAGTAACTCTCCTCTCGTTTCAGGTCACTTGCCCTTCCTCATGTGTCACCGGTCTGATTGTCTTCCCTGATTCCCGATTGTGTTCACCTGCTCCTCATTACCCTCATGTGTTCAAATAGTCTGCGTCTCCCCTTGTCTTGTGCCAGTGTGTTCGTCTTGGTTCATGTGCGTTCACCCCAGCCGTCTTCACAGCCACAGTTCTTGTCGGTTTCCTCCAAGTGAGAGATTTTTTGTTGTAAGTTTTATATCTTAGTTGAAGTTCCTAGTTAATGTTTGCATAGCCTTTTGTTTCCTCCGTGTGGAGTGATTTTTATTTACTTACTTTTTTATATCATAGTACCTCCAGTTTTAGGAGAGTTTTTTTGTTGTTTCTATTTCTTTTTTTTTTTTTTTTTTTTTTTTTTTTTGTTACTTTTCCTCTGAAGCTAGAGTGATTTTCTGTTTATGTCCCATGTAGTCTTTTTCCTCCCTTATTGGAGTGATTTTTATTTTTGGTATTGATTAACCCTGCTTCTTCGTGAAGAAGCACGTCATAGATAATATTTCATAGCCTGCTTTTTTTTTTTTTTTTTTTTTTTTTTTTTTTTTTTTTTTTTTTTTCTTCTTTCTTCTCTGCCTTGGAATTAAACCTGAATTACTAATAAAGACTCTGATACCCTGCATCTGCGTCCTGTGTATAAGCCTGGTTGTGACAGATGTGTCATAATTGTTATTGACTGTTTCAGTTTTGTTAGATGTGATAAGCTATAATGTGTCACTTGATTAATAGTTGAGACTCATTTGGTTTGGTCAGGGAGATTTATGTTGTGAAGTTAATTGTTAGTGTTTTCTTTTGGTCTTCTAGTCACCCTCCTAGTTTATTTTCTTTCATTTAGTTATTTTTGGGTTTTTGGTAACTGTTCCTCTCTGTCTGCTTACTTCCAGGTGCTGAGGGCCTCACTGGTGACCTGCCCCTCTATTTTGGTGATGGTGTCCTATTGTGTGTAGTGTCGTTCCACCCCTTTTTGGGTGTGTGTGTTTGGTCTGTGGTGTTTTACATGCGGACTGTGGTGCTCCCATTTTAGTTGACGCCGTCACACACACCCCCCCCCCCCCCCACTCACCTTAACCATAGCGGCCCCAACCCTGGAGGAAGTTGTCTTCTTATCTTGGTTTTAAGTAAAAAGACTCCATTTTAGGTTAATTTCGCACTGTTTTAATATTTATGAAATAAACTTTTGTTCATTTTTTGATTGGAAACACATCTCCTGCCTGCTCAGTAAAACGAAATTGTGTTGTCCTTGGTTTAGAATATTTAGTTTATTGCTTTATTCACACTTCCTTTTCCTTTTCTTTTTTTTCCCCAGGGTTAAACCCCGGGGTGGTGTTGTTGGTTTTGGTTATTTTTTTAATTTGAGTTAAACTATAATTTAAGTACTCCCTTGCCCGCCACAATAAGAACAATAGGGAGTGCCTTCGTCCATGACAAACCTGTTTCTTCACAACATTTTGCCAATTTGTTTTTAAGGGTGCCATTTTCTCGCTCAACAGCACCACCGGCTGGATGATAAGCACAGTGTTGTCTCATATCAATGCCAAAATATTCACCAACTTGTTTTAAAGCAGTACTCACAAATGGTGTTCTGTTATCACTGCTGATTCTTCGGGGAATTCCCCATCTGGGAATAATCTCAGTGATAATGGCTTTGGTAACAGCATTCGTATCTTATTTTGCTGTAGGGAAAACTTAAATCCATTTTGAATACATGTCAACAATTACCAGGCAATATATATATTCTTTCTCTCACTTGGTGTTAGTTCAATGAAATCCATCTATACGTGATCAAATGGTTTTTCTGGTGGAGGGGGTGTGGCTCGTGGTGTTTCAATACCTCTGACAATGTTGTTTGTGGCACAGATAACACATGATTGACAACATTTCTGAGCATAGTTAGTAAAACCCTTTGTGAACCAGTGTTGTGAAACAGCATCCATCACCCCTCCTTTTGACACATGGTCCAATCCACGAGTCAACTTTGCATAGTGAGGAAACAAATACTTTGGCAGACATGGTTTGTCATTGGGGCTGTACCGTACCCCATCTTTGAAAAGACCACCACTCTTTTTCCACACAGCCTTCTCAGTCTGATCAGGTCTCCACTGGAGCTCCTGTAAGTCTGCTGTGGGAGAAGAGTATGTGTCAGAGTCATCATGTAGAAAAAATTCAGAGTCGGTAAATTCTTGTCATGCTGCAGCCCTGGCAGCTGCATCTGCTCTGGCGTTACCTTGTGAAAGCGGGTCAGAGTTAGAAGTGTGAGCTTCAAATTTACACACAACAATCTGTTTTGGGAGTAGAATAGTATCCAGCAGCTGTGACACGAGAGTGTGGTGTGCAATAGGTTTACCAGATGATGTTAAAAAGTTTCTGTGTTTCCCAATTTTGCAAAAATCATGCACAATGCCAAAAGCGTATCTACTATCTGTGTAGATATTCACTGTTTTGTCCTTTGCTAGTTTACACGCTTCTGTGAGAGAATCCAATGTGATTCTTTCCTGTGTCAAGGTCGCGTGATGCTGATCCAGCCACAAACAGTGCAAAGTCTGGATTTTGCAAAGGTGTTGCTTGCAAATCTGGTCTGGGGGAACAAACTTCAGTTATTGCAGCAACACATTTGTGTTCTCCATCTCCTTCTGTGGGGAGAAGAGTTATAGGGTTAAGAACATTGCATCTTTTCACAGTGATATTTGGTATTTCAAGCAAAATAGTGTTATAACAGAGCCATTTCCTGCTGAAAGATGAGATGTTTTCTGTTCAAGTACAATCAATGAAACAGCATGTGGAACGAGCAGAGACAGGTCAGAGTAACTTACAATGTCAGCTACAGGGTCAAGTTTAGCTGAAAAATAGGCTACAGGTCTCTGTCTGCCTCCATGGTCCTGGAGTAGCACTGAGTGGCCCCCACGGCCACCTCTGAACCCGCCCCTGCCACGGCCACGGCCACGCCTTCTGGCATGTGCTTGGAACAAAGTCAACATAGCCATTTGCAGATCTTTCTCTCTTTTTTTTCCTTTCCTCTTCTGGCCCTATTTGAGAATTTTTTCAGCATGCACAGCTTTTGCCTTGACTTGCCTGAGTCCCAAGTGATGCATGTACGTTTCACCATGCTGGAAATCTCTGGCTCTTGTCCATTCAGGAAGCTGTTTCTCAGATGAGCTTCCCATGCTGTAACAACATTATCATTTGGGTAAGCCGGAGGTGTCAGCCCACTGTGTGTGTTGTGGACTTCTGTGAGACAAGTGAGATAGTCGTGAACACCCTCATCGTCTTCTTGTTTACATGAGGACACATGTCCATTCTCACAGGGAATGCTGTTTCGATGCGCTCACAGAGATCTGCAATGTCTCCTCTGTAGACTGTGTTGTCATTGTGAGCCCAGTTGGGGTTATCCAGTCTCACCTCATTATCTGGATATCCTGCTGGTACTTTGGCCCAATTATTGCCCATTTTTACCATCAGGAGTCGTCTCAGTTCAGACGTTGTTGGGCGGAACTCTCTATTGAACACAGTCAGCTCAGCGTCAAATTTCACACCACCTCCATCTGATGGTGATGGGAAGTGAGTCACTGCCTGTTTAATGTCCTCCATAGTCCATGGTCTGTGGAATAGCATTGGATGTCCATCAGCACCTGCTACCTCCAACATGGGGAAATTCAGGGCCTGGTGTAGGTTGCCCTCTGCGTCACATCTCACTTTTGTTGCTGTTTCCCCATCCAAAAGTTGTTGTATGTATCAGGATAGAGGAGGGGAACAGGGGATGGGGGAAAGCCAGGGTTATATGGCAGTGGTGCCCTCGGCTGTGGATCAGCCACCTGATGAGCCTGGATTCGGGCTGCAGGTTCATCATGTTGTTGTGGTGGGTTTTGGCGTCTTCTTGGCGGAGCACAGTTGAGGTTGGAATCCTGCATTTTGACACACTGAGACACAGATGAGATTTTATCTGTCCCTGCCTGTGTTTTTATGTCCCACCTTAGTGCTTCTTCCATCCATAAACTAAATGATTTCCAGTCTACAATGAATTTACTCTTGCCTTTTTTATTCTCAGTCTCTTTTTCCTTCTCCTGCAGTTTTTCCCTCAGCAGATTTAGCTGTCTGATACTGAAACTTCTTGTCCTCAGAAAACCACATTCAGTAACCCAAATTTTTAATGTAATTTATGTTTGGAGTGGAGAGATCCACATTATCATGTTTATCTTTTGTTCGATATTTACTGTTGATGATACCCATTTTGGTAGATTAAAAATTTAGTAGGAGATTTAAGTTATGTCTTCAACTAATCTCCAAAGTACACCGTTAAGAATATCAGAAAACTAATCAATGTTAGTATGCCCAAAATAATATGACCAATTTCAGTATGTTGTCTCATTACTGTCAAATTCCCAATTTCTTTTTCTTTTTCTTTAAATACTCAAGATGATTAAAAACAGAGTGATTAGAACAGAGGAATTGTCTACTTTTCCTTCACACAATATAATTATTATTCAGTAATAATTTTTTCCATACACTGTTGTGGTCTTAGTAAACTCTGAGTCTTACTTCACACAATATAGTACTGTGGTCTTACTAAATGCTTCTGGGTCTACTTCACACAATATACCAGTACTGTGGTCGTAGTAAACTCTTTTAAGATGGACTCGTCAGTGCACCTCGAGAATTCTACTAAACCTTGGTTAAAAACTGTCCAGGTTTTACCTCAACCTTGGACTAGTAGACCAAAATCTCTCTCTTATTTCACCCTTTATATTTTTACCATCTCCAGTATCCTGATTTTTTTTTTCTTTTGCCATTTTTTTTTTCTCTTTTTCAGAAAACAATTGTCAGATTCTCACCAGTTACACCTATCTCTACAACTATCCTACCTATCACAATAAATCCATGACTATTTGCTACTCACTGGTCTTGTGTTTTGCTTTTGGGTCCAACAGAAAACCAAACCATAACAGAACAATCTGGCCAGTATGGACCCAGCAGACATGGACCTCTGTCAGGCTCTTGCTAACCAGGGTGCTCTTGTGGGCCAGCATGAACAAGCAATCCAAGGTATTGTGCATACACTTAATATCAATGTTTCCCAGCTCTGTAGTCAGATGGACACCATTACCACTCACCTCAATGATGCGTTGCCTGCTGCTCCAGCTGCTGCTGCTCCGATTCCTCCACCCAATGTTCCTCCAACTGTTCCTGTTCCACTTCCCCGTGAGCCTCCTGTTGTCACTTTCTCCTCCAGTGTTCATTAGTGTTTGAGCAGCAACCTACAACATATGCCACAGATAAGTCATGTGTTGCCTACATGATTCAGTTATTAACTGGCATTGCCTCCCAGTGGGCCTCAGCTTTATGGGAAAATGATTCTCCAGTCTGTGATTCTTATGATAGCTTTGTGTCAGAAATGAAAAAAGTTTTTGATCATCCTGTTTGGGGCAAAGAAGCTGCTAAACGGCTCCTAACTCTGTGTCAGGGCTCACAGTCAGTGGCAGAATATGCTGTCCAGTTCAGAGTGTAGGTGGAATGATGAATCACTGCAGGGAGTTTTTCTAAACGGCTTAAATGATAACATTAAGGATGAGCTAGCTGCCAGAGATGAAACTGAATGTTTGGATGCCTTAATTTCTCTGTCTATCCGGCTGGATAACCGTCTTAGGGAGTGCTGTAGGGAGAAGTCAAGCCGCCTTGCACTTACCACCTCCCAGAGTCTGCCACGCCAGTTTTCTTGGTTCAGCCCACAGCTGATGGCCACTCCCGAGGCACCTCGCAGCAGCTCTCCCCCTGATTCTTGAGGTGAGCCCATGGAATTGGGTCGAGCACACCTTCTGAGCGCAAGCGCCACATGAATGCTGGTGTTTGTATCTATTGTGGTCAAGCAGGTCATTTTCTTTACCCTGGCAGCAATGATAAGGCATTTGAAGTCGACTGTCCATTTCAAATAATCTAGTCCCAATGGTAAGCTATTGGAAATGGACAGTCCACTTCCAATACCTTATGATTGGGCCCAGGGTAGTTGAAGTGGACATAAAAAAACCTTAGGTGAGGCACTTTCGTGTAGATAAGGTTAGTTACCTTGATATGGCCTGAATTGGCTGTTCTGTGAACATGTAACTCTGTTTTGGGGCCTCTAGGGAAAATGGTTGTCAGTGACAAAAATGATTATAGGCACGAAGTGGACAAAAAGTGGTCAAAATGGACACAAAAAGTGGTCAAAATGGACACAAAAAGTTGTCAAAATGGACAATTGGACAAGCGTCAAAATGGAAACTTGTCCAATTGGTAGCTTTTTGGACTGGACGAGACTTCCTTATGGACAAATAATACTCTAGTGCCACCTAGAGTAATTTTCCATTCAACACAATTGCGTGTCCACCGTTGACAATTTTGCATTGCTATTGGACGCGTTTGGCAGTACACGCGTCCAGTGAGATGAGTTTGGGCCATTGGCAGGAAGATTAATATAAAATTTTTGTCCAAAAAGTGGAACTTTCCCTAGGCGCACATCTCTCTATTTTCTTCCAGTCTCTCTCGTTCCCTGCCCTCGCTCTGAATTAAGTCCTACCCTCCTAAGAATCCAGTTGGTTACAATACTCATCTGAACTTTTCACTGTTTGGCTTATCAAACATGGTAATACAGAAACAGAAAACGGACCTGAAAAGTTCAAGGTCTGCTCAAAACATGAGCTATTAGAACACCTCTAACCACAAGGCCAAAATCCTTAACTACTAACCTTTAGGTACCAAAATCGAACCACTTTGTGTTTGAGTCCAGGTGAATGTTGGCAACAAATTTAAGGAATTCCCTCAAGGCATTTCGGAGATATCACATTCACAAGCCAAAAACAGCATTTTGTGAGGTCACCGTGACCCTTGACCCATCAAAATGTAATCAGTTCATCGTTGAATCGAAGTGGACATTTGTGCAAAATATGAAGAAGTTCCTTCAAGGCATTACTGAGATATCGCTTAGATGAGAATAGGATGTACGTGTAGGATGGTGTGTAGGATGGACAATACGAAAACAATATGCCTCCAGCTTTGGCTGTTGCCTGCGCAGAACTTAAAATCATAAAAGATTTCATAATTGTAGTAGTAGTACATCGAATCTTTTGGTTATTGTCACTGCAAAATAAAATACATAAGATTTTGTCATGAGAAATTTAAAAAATCATAACGTATTGTATATGATATCTGATTACTGTATATACATAGTTTGGAAAAGGTGTAAGAAATCAGTATTGTTAAATTAGAAGTTTTCTATATTTTTAGTAACAGTTGTACTCAACTTTTTTGACATTACAGAGGAATAGAAGAAGGAATAAATATATGAATTAAATATATAAAAAAGGAAAAAAACAACACAAAAAAACAAAGAAAACAAGTTAAAGAAAGGAATGGAGGTCATTCATACATTGAATAACAGTCCAAACTACATGACCAAGATGCAATAATAATGATAACTAGAAAATTCCAGGGAAATTTTGAGTGCCACGGGGGCTACTGCCGGGATGAGTACATGATTTATTTCCAGTGTTCAAAAGTCACCCTGATCATACTCTGGTTTTGAGAAATGTCTTGATATAAAAGACTCTGATATAAAACAATGTCACATCCCTCCATCATGTATTATGTGGGAAATATCTCATAATCTGTGTTGTTTTTTTTAATAAAACAAGAGGCAACATGTCTTCAAACTGGCATTTAAAGGGTTAAAATCCCGAAAACTAATAAACATTTGATAGGTTTGAGCAGAACTGAAGTGGTTTAAGAGATGTATGCAAAAAAAGCATAAAAAAATATTGATATATGATGATTTTATAGCATTTTCTTTGTGTGTCCTTTTTTGGACGCGAGGAACCCCAGAGGATACAAAATGTGTTACCAGTGTATAATAGACCTGTAACAGTAACTGACATTAGATTTTAAAAATATGTAAAAAAAATAATTTCTTGCAGAAATCCATACCTTCAGCTGTAACACAGCCAAAATGATCAGCAAATCAAAAAAGAAAAGTGAAGAAAATGTCCAAAAAAGGACAGAGGGACCCCTGAGGGTTAATAAATCCCATGAACCGCTATTTAAATTACCACTATTATGTTTTTTTCTGTGCTAAATTTAACATTACTGGGGAGGAGAGCAACGCGACTAGAAGTGACAGCGAGAGAGGGCTAGTAGCTTCTCCTCTCCTCTGTCTCAGCGGAGACCGTCACAACTTCATTCACTCTTTTAACAAAACAAAAAAAAAGCAACGAAGGAAGCAGTAAATGGTCTTACATATTTAAGACCTAACTAAATGTAATTTAAGACCTAACATGCGTCTAATGTAAAGCTAGCAGAGCTTGGAGAGTTGGTTATCTGGTTGCTAGGCACACGCACGCACGCACACAGGTCAGGAGCTGCCGTTGCCATGGCAATGTGAAAATCTGCCCAGAATTTGGCTTCTACATGGCTTCAAAACAACTGCAAATTATGAGAAAACCGTTACTTCTTTTCAAAAACTGAAAAGACCGTGCCAGACACTGAAGCCAGAAGTTTCTACAGTCTCTATTTTATTCAGATATTCCTTAAAATAAGTGAGTAAGCTCAGTGCGAAGACAGAGTGAGATTCTTTTGAAAAAAAAAGACAATTACATTAGGTGTCAATGAGAGTGAGACAGGTATTGCTGCCGGACTCGGCACCCCGTTTAAATTTTGTGCAGACCCTGCCTATCAAAGTTACATTTTATGAATCCCAACAACTATGTCTACATTTTCAGAAATAATTATTTGTCTCCTTTTTACGGTTTGGCCGCGAGCTCAAGTTAAAAATAAAAATAAAGGTTATTTTTTACTGCTTCACGCACTCTAGCCAACTGACGCTGTCACTCTAACTTTGAAGAAAAAGTGATTTGCACTCCTCCTTTGAGTGCTCACAGTTTGAAAAGTTTACATGTTATGTAAAAACAGTTCCTGTCTTTTTGAGAGAGCAGAAGTTTTCCTCCGTTTTATAGTTTGAATCACATTTCTACGTGCAGGTATGAGAGAGCTGGGTGACTCAGAAAAAAGGTGCAATTTTGTAGAAAAAAGGTGGGTTTCTAAAGAAAATTCCAATGCATTTCTAATGCATTATTTATTGCCAGTTTTTTGGGAATAACTTTGGGAAAAATTGGAATTTTAACACCAAACGTCATAGCACCCCTTTCGGGATCAAGACGCACGTTTTGATGTATATATTACCAGGGTTTTCTCAAAGCTGCGGGACGAGTTACGCGCCGAAATTTGGCGGAAGAATAATAAACCCGAAACAGAATATTAATAGATGCCTCGGGGCTCCGCCCTGAGGCACTCCTCTCAGCTATTCTAGCTGTAGAGGAGTGCCTCGGAGCTGAGCACCCGTGGCATCTAATAATTACTGAACTCTGCAGCTATTTCTTTTGAGGATGATGACTTAACATGGACTAAACATTCTGAAAGCACTGACACTCACACAGTGAGGACAAGGCTTGGCCACCAGCTGGCAGGACAACACCGAGGACAAAAAAAAAAAAAAAAATTAAATTGCTCCTGATCTACTTTTAAAGTCTGTCACTGATGTCCAGTGTGCTGCTCACACTGCACTTAAAAGCTGATTCTGAGAGGACACTGCTAGTGGCTGACTCTCTATATCCATATATTTTCCTGCAGATGACTTGCTCACACTACTGTGTAAATATCCCAGGAGTCACCATGTTACTTATGCTCAATGCAAACATTATAAAATCCACCCCAGGAAAAATTATAATCAGGATACAGATAATACTGTGTGTGTGCAGTTCTTTCATGTATTCAGTGAGTCAGTAGATTTAACAAATGAAAGCCTAACAATTAGGTTAACCAGACATGAATGTGATGTCATTGATGTGGTGATGCAGGCAGGTAGCCTATCAGCCATAAATCGACATGATTGCTCCTGGAATGACACCTCTGCTCCATTAAAACACTGAAGGTTTTGAGAACAAGTGACCCACTGAGCCACAACATATAGAAAACTACAATTCAGTTCAAGTTTCCGACCTCACCAGTAGCAACGGTTTTGCGGTTGATGTCGAAATATAGTAATATTTAATTATCAAATCTCATTCGTAGACGTTGTATCATTAGCTGCATAGCCGTAGTGTATAGCTATAACATATTCTCTCCCACCATTGCCAACTCATCACATGTCAGGCCGAGACTCAAAGCAGGACTCAGATGCAGAGATATTAGAAAACCAAAGGCTTTTATTGAATTCACTGGCGACCTCAGACAGAGTGATAAACCAATGGCTATGAAAAAACTAGACACTAGACTCTGAATCTAAGGAACAAAAAACACTCCAGGAGGAGGAAAAAGGTACTACTCAAAATAAACAAACCGATAAACACAAAAAAATAGTCAACTCACGCTACTAAGCGGAGGATCTAGAATAATTAAACAACTGAGCTACATAAAATGAAAATCACTCTTAACAAGGAAAAACAAAGATCTAAGAAAATATGCTAAGAACTACAAACAACAAAAAAAAAAAAAAAAAAAAAAAAAAAAATCACTCTTAACAAGGAAAAACAAAGATCTATGAAAATATGCTAAGGCAAAAACTACAAACAAAAAATCACTCTTAACGAGGAAAAACAAAGGGCTATGAACTTTAGCTAGGGCAAAATTTACAAACAAAAAATCACTCTTCTCGAGGTACATAAAGCTTACTTTGGCGACTCCTATGGCTGTGGACATGGACAAAAAGGCTCAGGTGCAGGACGAGAACGAAGACACTCTGGCACAAGACAAGGGGAACAGAGACTATTTAAACACATGGAGGGAAATAGGGGACAGGTGGAAACACTTAGGGCAATCAGACTGAGACACATGAGGAAGGGCAAGTGACCTTAAACGAGAGGAGAATTACTTTTCAAAATAAAACAGGAAATGACAGGACAAAACAAACCCATGACAAGACAACCTCACCACGGTGTGACATCACACGGCTCATTTAATTATTATTTTCATCTTAATGATTATTACACCTTGCATTTACTCTGTAGATAGTAGTATAGTTAATAAACTCCTTTATTTACATCCAGTTGTAAGCTATAGCTTAATGTGAGACTGTCAGTTCCATGTTGTAAGATTTAAAGAAATCTAAGTATCAAAATAATGTGGCGGGCCAGATATTATTGCTTATTTTTTTGTTGATATTATTTTAGAGTGCGGGCCACCAGTTCACGACCACTGGAGTAGGGGGAACATACAAATTAACATAGAACGTGAAGACAGGTGAGTGTAAAAATTTATGTGTACAATTATTCTCTATTTGTGCCTATGGCTAGATCACAGCCATGGGGAAATCCTCTACCAACTTCACTTTAACTCGTGTCATATTGCTTAAATATAGGGTAGTTATTTTTCAGTGACAGTTATAACTACGTTTTCTTAGCGGTTGCTTAATTCGGTATAGCTGGTTAGTGACTGACTTTGGGAGGATTAGTATATTACAGTTCTAATCCCTTCACTATAAATCTTGTTTAACCAGCGTTATTTTGTGATTATTATTTTTATGGCACACAGTGAAATCAGAAAATGTTTAGGCCTGGATCTGGGCATATTGACCATGCTAGTTTGTCAATTAGATTTTCTGGGGGAAAATTAATAGTTAAGATTAAACTTTATTTGATTAAATAGTAGATAGATTAATCATTAGAAAAATAATTGTTATAGTGGCAGCCCTGTAGTTTGAAATTTGCTGGAAACGTGGGATAATGTAAGTACATATATTAAAAAATTTAAAGAAACACATTGCTGGAATCTGGGTTTACGTGTGCCTGATTCAGTTTCAGTCTTCCATTGCTTTACTGAACACAATCAAACATAATTATAGGAAAACATGATGTTAACCTTCATGACAGTTCCTCTGACAGCAGAAGAGAAGAGAATAATCTACAGGGATCTCAGAAAGGCAGCTGGTTGTTTTAATATCTTCAGCCTCCTCATGGAAGAAAAGATGATGGTACATCTAAATTGAGGAGCAAAAAGAGGGGATTTATCAAGCTTGTTGTTTTTGTGAATTCTGCCTTCTCTAAAGAGCAACCACAAGTTAATGTTGCTTTTGGGCAGCATTAAAATCTAATAAGACAAGTATAGACACAAGGTGAGTGTCTGAGGCCATGATGAGATCATTGGTAACCTTAAGCAGTGCTGTTTTTGTGCTATGATGGACTAATTGAAAATCTCCAAACAAACCATTCCTGTGCAAATAATCATAACTGGTTTGCAATAACTTTTTCAAAGATTTTATAAATTTTCAGAAAGGAGAGGTTGGATATGGGTCTGTAATTGGCAAAAACAAGTGGATTAAGAGTAGGCCTTGTGTAATTACTGCAACCTCAAAAGCCTGCAGTTTGTTAGTAAAGATAAATTGATCAGATCCTTTATACAAGTGTTGATTAAAGGAAAACAGACCCTCAACAGCCTAATTGGAATAGGGTGTAGAAGACTAGTTGATGGCTTAATCATATAGAGAGGTCTATAAGACAGAAGCATTCTAAATATAGATAAGGCATTACAATTGATTTTGAGGCTGCGTCACTGGACAGTTGGGGGGGTGGAGATGGTGAATTTTCTCTTTAATAGTAACAATTTGATTTGTAAAGAAGCTCATAAAGTCTTTACTACTGAGGGGTAAAGGAATAGAGGGCTCAATAGAGCTATGACTGTCTATAAGCCTGGCTACAGTGCTGAAAATTAAGATTGGGTTGTTCTTATTTTCGTCTATTAACAATGAATAATAGGAGATTCTAATACTATTTTTCTAAGCCATGTGAAATTCTTCTACATTGGTGTGATGCCACTTCCTTTCCAGCCTTCAGGAAGTCTGCTTTAAAGCATTTCTTTGCAAGTTGTACCATGGAGCTAGTCTCCTGATTCACTATCTTCTTTTTCAGAGGGGCAACAGTGTCTAGTGTTGTACGCAGTGGGGCTGCAACATGACCAGAATCATAAAAGATCCTCAGGAGTGCCCCCTGCACTCCAAAAGACCAGAGTTATTTTTTAAGCTCAGTGTATTTCATAATATGTCAACAGGAAGAGGAACTTGAGCGATTGTGGCGTGAACACCACGATTTAGAATTTGCTCTTGTTGAAAGGGGACACCGGTCCTCAGGGAGGACAACAATGAATGAATTAATTGATTTATGTGATCAATCTCATATCAGAACACCGTGTCTTTTGGTAGTTTAGTCAGGGACTCGTCTATGAGTGCTGACATTATTGGTTCGAGGTCCAAAGGGTTAGCGCTTTGGATTCTAGTTACATAGCCAGGTAGCAACTCTTCAGTCATGTCCATCAATGCAATCTCTAAGTTTTCAAAGGGGTTGTGATAGCTTGAAGCTTCCAATGCAGCTGAAGCTGCCATGTCTGATTAGCGAGGATTTTAGTTACTGAGTTTAATTTATTATGTCAAAGTTCGAAAAGATTGAAGAAAGCGTCGAATGATGGCAAAGCTTCTTGTCGCTCAGTCAGTAACATTGAGTTTATAGGGAAGCTCTTGAAATCACAGATTCTGAGCCAGGCTGTCATGCAGAGCTGTACCAAGAGACTCTTACAGAACCAAGATGATGAGTGTCTGGAGTGTCTGTACAAGATCTTCAGGGTTATCAGTAAGGATCTGGAGGTGGTCACAGCAAAGCGGGTCATGGACTTGTACTTTGACAGAATGGATGACATTAGAAAAGAAAGGAAATATGATCCTGGGTTTCACTCATGCGTAAGGACAAATGTGGACTTGAGATGAAGAAACTGGTTGCCTGAGATCAATCTGACCTGGGTGAATGGTAAGAGCACTGAAAACCAATCCTCAGTCCTGCAGCCAGCTGATCCTGTAACATCCTCCGGGAAAACTGGCTGCAGAGTTCCTCAGACCAAGGATATTGCCTCAGGTGCTACTGCTCAGCCCAAGCAAGTGAGGCGAGGAAAGCGACAGCCAACTACAACTGAAGAAAAAAGAGACTGGCTCCACTTGCTCTCCTCATATTAAACACAAATGACTTTAAAGAAGCCCTGCACTGCATGGCAAAGCAAACAAGCCCCTCTGTCCTCCAATGTGTTTGCTAGGTCGGCTGTGGACTTGACATTCCAGTGCAACAGCAACACTTGAAGGAATATGGGCCTGTTGTTGCTCAAGATGCACAGGTCAGGGTCCTGCCAGCAGAGCAGATCTTTAAAGGTCTGTAAGAGATCTTGGAAGCTGCAGACTATATCACTGCTGACATGTCTCAGCACTCTTAAACCATTTGAAGTCATTGTGCTTTTGGGACACATCGTCTCTGTGATGTCTGACAACAATCTACCCCAATTTCCCCGCCTTGACTCCCCGCTAACCCCCAGCTCT
The DNA here is from genome assembly GCF_021018895.1 of Seriola aureovittata. Taxonomy (NCBI): domain Eukaryota; kingdom Metazoa; phylum Chordata; class Actinopteri; order Carangiformes; family Carangidae; genus Seriola; species Seriola aureovittata. The sequence continues at coordinate 7,770,585 of NC_079383.1, read as the reverse complement.
CCGAGCTGGCTTCATCATGTCTGAGCAGTGTAAGTTAATGGATGACTCTAAATTTCACTTTCGTGAATTACAGTGTGACTGGTCGTCTGTCTGTTAAGCTGTTCACACAGATATTTGCCCTGCGTTAAAAAACAATGTTGGTGAGGGTGTGTTGCACCGTGCTGGGGGAGCAGATTTATGAATTTAAAGACCCCCTCCGATGAAAATCAAGTTTTTAACATTGTTAACCTCGTGCTTCGGCCTGCTCCTGTATTGTCCATGGAGTCTGCTGCTGTGTTTGCTCCTGGAGTTACCAGTTAAGTCCTTGTCTTCCTCGTGCATTTGGGTCCAGCTTACCACAAATCGTGACAGTAGCATCTATTTCAACAAACAAAGGATGATACTCTGAGAGTATTTCTATTTGGCTGGTGCCTTGTGCTGTCGTAAATACATGTATTCTTTCCTCAGCTTGTACAGAACAATATTTTACAGAAAGATCGATGAAGTGAAGCCAACATGTCTAAAACCTTTATGAATGTTGGGATAATTCCGTCATGGAGATGGATGTATTAATGATAATTAAAATCAATTTTACATACAGCAGCCACTGGACTGCAGTTGCTATCGTTATTGCTTAACAGTGTTTCATTATTCTTAAAGAGAAAAAGGTTATTTTTCAGAGCCGGGATCTGAAGAATCAGGATGATGAGAAGCATGTGGTTATGCGTCAGATTAGTTTTGGCTGTATACTTACATGGTTGGTAGCAGTAAAATAAAATAGTCATAGGCATTTACATACTGTAGCACTTTTATTCAAGAGAAATGGGAGGCACCTACAAATTTCAAATGTCATAGTAAAGTGTCTGTGTTAATTGATTGATTGGTTGGTTAAGTGTTTAAGTGTGTTCCCAATTATTGTGGATTTCTTTCAGGTGTGTTGTGTCATGTGACCATGCCATGTGATGCCTATTTAAGCTGCACCTGTTCCAATAAACAAGTGATATTCATTGTTTGCACCGCAACCTATCTCCCAGCATGTTATTTCCAATCTTGCTAGCTGGTATCTTAAGCTCTGTTTAATAGGTTATTGGCCCAGAGGGTTGAAGTTGTGCAGATACGGCGTGAGTAGCAAGAACGTTTGAGTGCGTGTCTCAAAGTTTGGAGCACCAGCACCATGAGTGAAAGGATAAGTTCACGTTGGTCCCGTCTTGTGTTTGACGGTGACGAGAAGAAATATGAACTATGGGAGACTGTAGTATTCTGAGCATGTCTGTTGTAACCACTGTCTATTGTGATGGCGTAAGCAGGGTGCACCGGGGAGTAGTTGTATTACACAGACAATAAAGATGGAGGCATATGTTCACCCCAGTGAGACCAACATACCTGCTCTGTTTATTTAGACAGTTAACTGTCAATAACACAGAAATAATACATGATGTCAGATAATAGTATGCATCGACCTGCCGATGGAAGATGGAGAGGACAGGTGTTGCCACGCCACGGATGGATTGGGACTTGTCTAACCTTCCCGATACCTGGAGAAAGTTTCGCCAGCATGTTGAGCTGATGTTTTCCGGTCCCCTCTGCGCTAAAGAAGAGGAGGAGAAGTGCAGCTAATTGCTACTTTGATTCGGTGAGAAGGGCCGTGATGTATTTAACACATGGACTCTTACAACGGATGAAAGGAAACTGCTAAAGACTTACTACGACAGGTTTGAAGCCTATGTGACGCCAAAAGCAAACCCCATTTTTGCACGATATAAGTTCCACAAAAAGACACATGGGGAAAATGAGAGTTTTGACCAGTTTGTGACTGAGCTAAGGCTGCTAGTGAAAGACTGCGATTACCCTAAAAACGATGAGATGATTAGAGACCGTATTGTTTTGCCCATAAACTCACCAAGAGTGCGCGAAAAGCTACTCTGCCACGGTCCAGACCTCACGCTGGAGAAAGCTATTGACATTGCTCGTTCAAATGAGCTATCACAGCAGCAATTAAAAACAATGGTTAGCCCTGTTGCTAATATGGCTAGTCAGTCCGTGCATGCAGTTAGCAGGAGGACAACCAAAATGGAGAAAACATGCCATGGACGTAAAACGACCATCGGGACAGACGTTGACAGGAGCAGAGAGTGTGGTGCATATGGACGAGAGCACAGCCGCACAGAAGACTGTCCAGCAAAGGACGTCAATGTAACAAATGCAAGAAACACACAAACACCACAGAGACAGACACAATTTAAGCCCAAAAAAGTGCATGCCGTCTCAGACTGCACAGAGCAGACAAAACCTGAACTGTATATTGACACTATAACAAAACTACATGCAAACACAGCCAGAGAACAGGCATTTGCAGAAGTAGAAATTGGCAAAGCGAGGCACAAATTAAAATTCAAAGCTGACACAGGTGCCCAAGCTAATGTGATACCAGCAAACACGTTCCACAAAATGTTTGGAAGTGTAACGCTAGGCCCACCAGACATCTCGGGACATGGAGGACAGAGGCTTAAAGTCAAAGGAGCTTGCAGGCTAACATGCAGATATAGAAATGAAACAGCCATGTTAGATTTTGACATAGTATATGTTAAAAATGCTCCCCCTGTCTTAGGTCTGAGAGCATGTCTAGACCTAAACATAGTTAAACTGGTACACACAATCGAAGTTCAGTCAGGAACACACACAAGCATCACAACAGAGTTTGCTGATGTGTTCAAGGGCATTGGACTATTTCCTGGAGAATGTGTCCTTCACCTCAAGCTTTCAGCTACACCAGTAGTGTGTCCACCTCGCCGCTTCCCATACGCTCTCTGCGGCAGGCTCAAGGATGAACTGGAGGAAATGGAGAAAATGGACATTATCGAAAAAGCAACAGAGCCGACTGAGTGGGTAAATGCTTTAGTAGCAGTGGAAAAGCCTAAAACTGGAAGGCTTAGGGTGTGCCTTGATCCCCGCCCCCTAAACAAAGCCATACAGAGACCACACTATCCGCTTCCCACTCTAGATGACATCACACCGAGACTAGCTGGAGCACAATATTTCAGCGTACTAGATGCCAGATCCGGCTACTGCACAATCAAACTAAGCCATGAATCATCCATGTTGACCACCTTCAACACCATCTACGGCAGGTACAGGTTCAAGCCACTCCCTTTTGGAATAATTTCTGCACAGGATGAGTTTCAAAGAAGGGTGGATGAGGCTTACGAAGGGCTTCAGGGCGTCGCAGCCATCGTGGACGACATTGTGGTATATGGCCGCAACAAGGAGGAGCACGATGTAAACCTGCGTGCCATGTTGGACAGGACTAGAGAGAAAGGGATAAAGCTCAATGAGGACAAGAGCGTCATGTGTGCCTGAGGTGAGCTATTTTGGTCACAGACTGACACGAGAAGGTATCCAGCCTGACCCTAACAAGGTCAAGGCGATCAGAGAAATGGCTCTGCCACACAGCAAGGCAGAGCTGGAGACCATACTGGGCATGGTCACTTACCTCTCCAAGTTTGCCCCCAGACTCTCTGAGGTAACAGCTCCCCTCAGACAACTGTTAAAAGAGAGCAATGCGTTTGTGTGGGACTCAAATCATGACATTGCTTTTCAGCAAGTGAAAGACCTGTTGACACAGGAACCTGGCCCTGTACTCACATACTTTGACCACACAAAGGATGTTAAGCTGCAGGTCGACGCATCAAAATGTGGATTAGGAGCAGTGCTACTCCAAGGAGAGAAACCAGTCGCATACGCATCCAAACCACTGACTGAGACTGAGGAAAACTATGCACAGATAGAAAAGGAGCTGTATGCAGTGCTGTTTAGATGCAAACGGTTTCATCAGTACCTCTATGGTCGACAGGTGGTTGTCAAGTCAGACCACAAAGCGCTGGAGTCAATCATGCGAAAGCCTCTGGCAGCGGCTCCCCTACGATTAGATTAGATTAGATTAGATTCAACTTTATTGTCATTGCACAGAGTACACGTACTAAGACAACGAAATGCAGTTAGTATCTAACCAGAAGTGCAAAAGAGCAGTTAAAGTGCAAGTGTGTGCTGTACAGGTATGTAAAGTGAGGGTGTGCATAAGTAAAGTGGAGATGTGCATATGTAGGGTACAATAAATTACACTGTGAATTACAATGAATTACAATGATGAGGTAGCGAATTACAATGATGAGGTAGCGGGAATAAATACAGTGAGTGCTAGACAATGAGTAGAGACGGTTCAGAACAGTTCAGTGCAAGGTTAGGTGGCTGAGGGGGTTGGTGTGGCAGTCACAGTCTCTGGGTTGTGTGTGTGGGGGGGGACACCGGGGTTGTGAGTTCAGCAGGGTGACCGCTGCAGGGAAGAACCTTTTCCTGAACCTGCTGGTCCTGGAGCGGAGAACCCTGTAGCGTTTCCCTGAGGGGAGGAGGGAAAACAGTCTGTGGCTGGGGTGAGAGCTGTCCCTCACGATGCTGCGCGCCTTCCGCAGACACCTCTTGCTCTGGACAGCCTCGATAGAGGGGAGGGGAGAACCGGTGATGCGTTGGGCGGTTTTCACCACCCTCTGGAGTGACTTCTGGTCCGCGATAGAGCAGCTACCATACCACACCGAGATGCAGTTGGTGAGGATGCTCTCGATGGTGCAGCGGTAGAAGTTCACCAGGATCTGAGGTGACAGGTGGGCTTTCTTGAGTCTCCTCAGGAAGAAGAGACGCTGGTGAGCCTTCTTGACCAGGGTTGAGGTGTTGAGAGACCAGGAGAGGTCCTCGGAGATGTGGACACCCAGGAACTTGAAGCTGGTGACACGCTCAACCTCCGTCTCGTTGATGAGCAGGGGGGCGGGTGTGTCACTCCTCTTCCTGAAGTCCACAATGAGTTCTTTGGTCTTCTTGATGTTGAGGGCCAGGTTGTTGTCGGCGCACCACTCTGCCAGATGCTGGACCTCTTCTCTGTACGCTGACTCATCGTTGTTTCTGATGAGGCCAATCACCGTTGTGTCGTCTGCAAACTTGACGATGGAGTTGGAACCATGTACAGGTGTGCAGTCGTAGGTGAAGAGGGAGTAGAGGAGAGGACTCAGCACGCAGCCTTGAGGGACGCCGGTGTTCAGGGTGAGGGTGGAGGAGGTGTGGTTTCCTAGCCTAACAGACTGGGGTCTGTTGGTCAAGAAGTCCAGTATCCAGTTACAGAGGGAAGCAAAGAATGATACTGGAACTACAGCGGTATGACATGACCATTACACAAGCCTGGAAAACAAATACCAGTTGCAGATACACTTTCCAGAAAGCCCATCGAGTGCATTGAGAGCTCACTGAGTGAAGGTATGGACTTGCAAACACATACTGTGGTCAGCAATGCGCCAGTAAGTGACAACAAAATGGCAGAGATCAGAGCTGCCACAGCACAAGATGAGCAGCTTTCAATGTTGAGGCAAATCATCACCTCAGGGTGGCCTGAGTCGCACAAGAAATGTCCACCTGCAATTTCAGCGTACTGGAATCACAGGGACGAGATATCAGAAACAAACGGCATCCTGCTAAAAGGAGAAAAGATCATCGTGCCCCACTCACTCAGGGCAGAAATGCTTTCACACATTCACACAGGACACTTAGGGATCGAAAAATGTAAGCAATGAGCAAGAGACGTACTTTTCTGGCCCAGAATGGGAAAACAGTTAGAGGTGTTGGTAGAATCCTGCAACATCTGCATGGAGCGATGCAATTCTGTCCAAAAGGAGCCAATGATATCGCATCCTATTCCAGAGCGACCTTGGCAAGTGATCGCCACAGATCTGTTCATGTGGAACAACACCGACTACATCGTTACTGTCGACTACTACAGCAGATATTTTGAGGTGGAAAAAATCACCAGCCTCACGTCCAACAGTCATCAAAAAACTCAAAGCCATGTTTGCTAGGTTTGGAGTACCACAGACACTAATCAGCGACAACAGACCCTGTTATAGCTCGCAGGAGTTCAAAGACTTTGCTCGTGCATGGGACTTTGAGCATGTTTCAAGTAGCCCACTATACCCACAGAGCAATGGGTTAGCGGAAAGGACTGTCCAAACTGCCAAAGCCCTCATGGACAAAGCGCACGCACAGCGGACAGACCCCTACCTGAGTCTGTTAGAATGCAGAAACACCCCGGTTGATGGACTGAAATTACCAGCGCAGCTGTTGATGAGCAGGTGTCTGTGTTCAATCCTCCCGACCACTGACAAACAACTTGAAGCAGAGCTTGTTTGCCGCAGCACAGTTCGTGGCAGGAGAAAAACCTGCCAGAAACGACAGAAATGGTACTACGACAAGACTGCAAAGACACGGCCTGCCCTGCCAGCAGGAGCCACAATCCGTTTCCAGCTGCCTAGTGGAACGTGGGAGCCTGCAACAGTTATAGATTCAGCAGGCACACAGAGGTCATACAACATCCTCACAGGTGAAGGTCATGTGCTCAGACGCAACAAATGCCACCTCCTAAAGACTGAAAACAGCACAGATCGAGAAGCACCAACGTGTGACCATGATCCTGAAAATGCTGAGCCAATGACTATGCAGCAGGACACTGTGGGCCAAACAGGCCTCAAAGAACCCCTGCACTTTACCACCACTAAGTCAGGTCGCATAATGAAACCAAGAGACAGATTAGACCTGTAAGAGAAAAAAACTAAAAAAAAACAAAGTTGACATGTGACAATGTGTCACATTGTTGATGTTGGAAGTGTTTATTTGGTGTTGCAGTTAAGAAATGCCAGAGTTAACAGTGCAAATGTGACATATGGTATTGTTAATGTTTACAGAAATGTTCTAAAAAAAACTGAATCTACTACCGGTATGTTCTGTTTCAGTTATATCCTGCCTATACACATTGATGGGAATAACTTCCTTTAAGTAGCTGACCTACATCTAAAATGTTTGAAATAATATTGCTATAATGTTGTTGGCAGCTACAGCTACTTGTATACTCCGTCATTTTATTTTGAAAGAAAGGAGATATGGTATTCTGAGCATGTCTGTTATAACCACTGTCTATTGTGATGACGTAAGCAGGGTGCGCCGGGGAGTAGTTGTATTACACAGACAATAAAGATGGAGGCATATGTTTGCCCCAGTAAGACGAACATACCTGTTCTGTTTATTTAGACAATTAACTGTCAATAACACAGAAATAATACAGGAGAAGTTTTTGGGCCATCTGCGGTTGCAGAAATTAAAAGACACAATTCTGAATGGGCTAGCCGCGGGTGCGGATGAAAACGAACTGGCTGAGGATGCAGCAAAGAATACTGAAGCGTATGCTGAACTGATCCAATTCCTCGATGACAAGAGTTTGTCCCTGGTCATGCGAGAGGCTGCAGATGACGGGCGTGGCACACTCAAGATTTTAAGGGACTATTATGCTGGCAAAGGAAAGCCCCGCATTGTGAGTCTCTATACAGAATTGACTTCCCTGCAATAGTTGAGTGGTGAGAGTGTAACTGACTATGTCATACGTGCCGAGACTTCATTCACAGCGCTGAGGAATGCTGGAGAGGTCTTAAGTGATGGACTATTAGTTGCAATGGTTTTGAAGGGGCTGCCAGAATCATTCAAGCCATTTTCCATTTTTGTCACTCAAAGTGATGAGACACTCTCTTTTGTGGACTTTAAGACAAAGTTGCTGAGTTACGAGAACACTGAAGGTATGCGCACAGCTGTGGCCGAAGACAATGACATGGGTGCCCGGGCGCATCCAAGCAAGGGCAATGCACCGGCAGGCTGCAGCGCACTGAGAGCGGGGACATCGAGTGTTTCCGTTGCAGCCAGAGAGGAGGCAAGACAGTGTCAGAGTGGTCAACGGTGGTACAGCCAGGGGAAGAGTACCACACGGCGAGGAGGACCGAAACAGTGGCGGCAGGACAACGCACACGGGGTGTACGAGGAGACCGACAGCACCTTTGTCTTCAAGGTGGAGACCAGCGATCGTCAACCAAGAAGCAGTGTCATCAGGACGGGGCTGATGGTGGACACCGGTGCGACATCGCACATCATCACCGACCTGGCAAAGTTCAAGAGCTTCGACGATCAATTTCAGGCCGAGACGCATTGCGTGGAGCTGGCCTATAGCACAATATGCAAGGGGGTTGCGGAGCGCAGAAGAGAAGCAGAGGTGTGTCTGGTCAACACCAGGGGGCGGTACCTCAGTGCCACACTGAAGCAGGCGCTGTACATCCCCTCCTATCCCCAAGACATCTTCTCCGTGAGAGCTGCAACTTCCAGTGGGGAAACAGTGATATTCAAAGAGGGTGAAGACATCCTGCAGTACAAAGATGGTACACGTTTTCTCATTCATGTACATAACAGACTGTTCTATTTGCCTATTGTGCCAGTGAACGATGACTGTGGTGATCAATGTATGAGTTGACATGATATTCAGACGTGGCATGAGATTTTGGGACATTGCAATTTTAATGATGTTCAAAAGTTAGAGAATGTTGTGGATGGTATGTCAATCAAGGGTAAAACAAAGTCTATGCAATGTGAAGTGTGTGTTCAAGGTAAGTTCACCCAGAGCAGGAACAGGAAGACTGATGTGAGGGCCAAGTCAGCTTAGGAGCTGGTTCATACTGATTTGGCAGGCCCCATTGATCCAGAATCCAGAGAAGGGTATAAGTATGCACCTTTCCTTTACTGATGACTACTCAAGTGCAGTGTGTGTGTACTTTCTGAAGCACAAAAGTGACACAGTAGACGCCACAGAGAGGTTCCTAGCTGACATAGCCCCATATGTGAATGTTACATGCATCAGATCCGACAATGGCACTGAATTTACTGGACAGGGTTATCAAGCACTACTTCACAGGAACAGAATCAGACATGAGACATCAGCACCATACTCACCACACCAGAATGGCACTGCTGAGCGTAACTGGAGGACACTTTTTGATATGGCTAGATGTATGCTCTTAGAAAGCCAGTTACCCAAGGAGCTATGGCCATATGCAGTCCAGACAGCAGCAGTGGTAAGGAATAGATGTTTCAATAACCGTGTCATAATGTGGTGTTCTGAACCAGTGTTTTTTCCAAAAGGTGGATGTCTTTTATTTTCCCTACAGTGGCAGTGCACCTGAATGCACCGTGAGGAGCTTGAGGTGACAGGTGAATTTAATGAACTAATCAGTGTGAAGTGGAGTGGCTTGAAAACTGTGTTTCAGACATTGTGGAAGGGGGCTGAGAAGAGGAAGCTGCTGTGCTGGACTGTGTTGTGCTGGGCTGTGTTGGGCAGAAGAGGACTCCCTACTTACCTGGAACCCCCCCACTTAGAGGATTGCTGGCACCTAAAGGAAGAGGACTTCCCAGTTACCTGAAACTTACCCTCGGAGGATCACTGGCAAATGAAAGAAGAGGAAAGTCAAATAATTTTCTCTGTGTATCTCTCCCTCTGACTCTAACTCTCTCCCAGACATCAGGAGGCTTCCGATGGTGTGAGGCTGTGGAAGAGTGGGTCCCTCTCCCCCCTGATTGAAGGCTGTGCTGCTGCCATCTTAAAGCCCACCAGAAATGCATCCTTGTGATTCATTGTAAATAAATAGTGTTTGACCCTTTTTTTTTTTTTTTTACCAGAAACCTGTGTTTGGTTATTTTAACCGGTCCAAGTTCCAGAACCTTTTACCTTTTATTCTTAATTGTGTGTTGTAACAACCGCACCAACCAGACACCCTACTTTATGCTGACTGGAAAGAGACCCAGTGTGTCCAGGATGCAAAAGTTTGGTACTGTGTGTTATGCCTATAGGCAGGACAGGAAGAAGCTAGACCTGAAGTCTGACTGAGGCATCTTTGTTGGGTATGACAAGAACAGTCCAGCCTATATGGTCTACTATCCTGACAGTAGGAAGGTGATGAAACATAGACTGGTGAGGTTCATGACCAATGTTGACGGACAGGAGACTGATGACGATGACGTTGGTGTGCAGTATAGCACAACCAGACCTGATCCTGACAAACCCAAGCAGTGTGACATCTCAGAGACTGAGCCAGGCCCAAGCCAGCTAAGCCTACAGCCAGCTGAGGTCAAAACAGAATCACATTCTACAGATACTCTGAGTAGAGAGAGAGAAGGAGACCAGATTTCTATGGGGTGGAGAGTGATCAAGCACAGATCAGCATTGATTATTGCTACAAGATGGTTTCTAATGTACCTAAGACTTTCAGAGAAGCTGTAAATTCATCTAACTCAAGAGAGTGGCTAGATGCAATGGATGAGGAGATGAAATCACTGAGGGATAACAACACATTTACTCTAACCACACTACCTGAGGGCAAGAAGGCAGTGGGGGGTAGATGGGTGCATGCTATAAAAAGCAATGCTGATGGATCTGCAAAGTACAAGGCCCGCTATGTCGCCAAGGGTTGTAGTCAAGAGATGGGTGTAGACTATGGAGAAACTTTTTCTCCAACTGCCAATTTTACCAGTGTAAGAGTGTTAATGCAGAAAGCTGCTCAAAAAGGTCTCATTCTCCATCAGATGGATGTTAAAACTGCCTACTTACATGCACCGATTGATTGTGAAATTTACATGGAACAGCCAGAGGGGTATGATGTAAAATCTCAGACAAGTAAAAAAATTATGTGTTAATTGGAGAAATCTTTGTATGGATTAAAGCAATCGGGTCGAAACTGGAACAAAATGCTTCATGGCTATCTGTGTGAAAATAACTACAAAACCCAGCTGATCATTGTGTTTACAAATTTCAAATGTCATAGCAAAGTGTCTGTGTTAATTGATTGATTGGTTGGTTAAGTGTGTAAGTGTGTTCCCAATTATTGTGGATTTCTTTCAGGTGTGTTGTGTCATGTGACCATGCCATGTGATGCCTATTTAAGCTGCACCTGTTCAAATAAACAAGTGATATTCATTGTTTGCACCGCAACCTTTCTCCCGGCATGTTATTTCCAATCTTGCTCTTAAGCTCTGTTTAACAGTCTGAATACTTATGTCAATGTGACATTTCAGTTTTTCCTTTTTTTTTATAGTAAATTTGAAAACATTTCTGAAATTCTGTTTTCACCTTGTTATATGGATTATTGAGTGTAGATTGATGAGCAAAAACATTTATTTTTTATTTTGGCATAAGGCTGCAACATAAAATGTGAAAATTTTGAAGGGGTCTGAACACTTTCTGAAAGCCCTGGATACACTTGCCAGATTGTATATATCTCAGTGCACGGAGAGAAGACTTTGATATCACCTGCTCTAGTTTGTCTTTCTGTAGCCAAAGATGCCACAATAGGAGAGACGAGTATAAAACAGCGGACAGATTAGTATGTTCCACTGTGGCAGCAAAGTAATGCCCTCAGGCTTGGAGTGGCATTGTAGACGCAAGGTGTGGAGCTGTGAAAGCTGTTGTGAGGAACGCAGGGTCAGATGGTATACGGGTCATCATACTTTCTCCTGTCATGTAGGACCACGTTATCACCTTGCAGAGAGAGTGGACACTTTCCCTGAAACACATTATACTGACCGCTCTCTTGACCTTTAAGATATTCAGGACCTGCACCACTGAGCTCAGCACCTTGTTATTTACATCATGACTGCTTGTTATAATCCAGGAGCCAGCCTGAAATATCTTGTATGACATAAATGTCTACACACTTACCTACACTGTTAGAAGTCGCTGTTAATGAATGTGAAAATGTCAACAGCATAATCCTGTTATCTTTAATTGTTAATTTTTCTAGGTTAAATTGATTACAGCGGTATTTTACAATATTATAAAGTGCAGCAGGGATGACATATTTCCGTTGGCCAACCTGGAAGTTAGGGTCCCTGGTTCCCTCGACAAAAAGCCAATGGGATTTTTCCTATGGCTTTTATTGCAAAAAATAATCTGTGAGAAACAAGTTTATGATACTTACACATTTTGTTGAACAGGATAATCTTAACCAATGACATCACTGTTTTGAATTTTGAATCCTAAATACAACTGCCACGAGTAAAAAGCTAATGTTATAAATGAACCACAGTTTCATTAATTCAGTGTTCCTGGCACTGTGCTTTCATTTTGTCATTTGATTTTGTGTGCTTCAACAAAAACCTTTTCTCTTTGAAAGTTAATAGTTTGCAAGAGTATGGGTATAAACACAAATGGCATGTAAAGGTGGGCTGATTAGATCAGTTTTCTTGTTCAGTGTGATGATATTTAACACCCCCCACAACCTCTCTAGCCTCATTTAGCCACTTGTTAGCATGAAATGTTGGTGATACTGGAATGGTAGCTTTTTGATCACCTGTTTCAGTGGCAATTTCACCATGTTATTGTGAAGCAAGACTTCTGATCCTCCAAATTACAGGGTGAGTTTCATCTTAAGCTTACTTTGTGTTAACATCTGCTAAGTGCACATGTCCAAAGAACAAGATAACGAGATAATGCTACTTTACTATTGGTGCTGAATTGACAGGGAGCTTGTTTGCTAATATTCGCTAACTAGCTAAACTGTTGTCATTTGTTACTTTTGCAAATATCATAATGAACAGAGCAGACATAAAGTGGCTGTTCAACATGGCTCAGCTCTACATTACACCACTTTAATATGTATTGCAAAAAGAGCAGGACTGAATTGGTAAAATGATTTCAGTTTCCCTGGCATGCATTATTTTCAGTGTAACAATGTCACCGCTGGTTTTTTGTGGTGGCTGTGGCTCAAGAGGTAGAGCGGGTTTTCCATATATCAGAGGTGGTTGGTATCAGTTGGCGGTCAAACCTGGGCTCTTCCAGCCCACACGTCAAAATGTCCTTGTGCAAGATACTGATACTATTTGCTGCACTCTTACTACACCTCCCCAGTCTACTAAAGAAATTAAGGACTTTGAGTGGGACTTCATTTAAGTCAGTGAACCCAGCCATTCACACACACACACACACACACACACACACACACACACACACACACACACACACACACACACACACACACTCTCTCTCTCTCTCTCTCTCTCTCTCTCTCTATCTCACACACACACACACACACACTCACTCCCCTGGTGACTGTCAAGTCATTCACCCTATTTTTTTAAATGACTGAAATTTCATTTTATTTGCATGAAAAGAAACATTCTTCATGTTTCTTTTCAAAGGCTTTTCATAAGCTTAATAAAGAGACATGGTTTGAAAAAACACTTATAAGCTGTATTATTTCTTAGACCTCCAATGAGTAATTTATCAAATCATTATGTTGTACTGTAAAAGTAGAAAGTAACAGCTTTTTGCTGTGTTTACAAAAACAGGAGCAAACTGAATTTCAGCAACAGCAAGACACCATTCATTTTTACTAATATTAAATTTGTAAATTTACCATAATCAGAATGTGGCCATAATTTCTGCTCTGGATGTCAGTGTTGGTAAGCCAACCGCTTTGGTCCTGAATGAATAATTTTGTTAACTATTGAAATATGAAATTTGGTACATACATATCCATGATGTCCAGAAGATGAGGTTTAATAACTTCAGTGATCTGCTGACCTTTCCTGTAGCATCACCAGCAGGTCAAAGTTTCCACTTATCCTGTGAAATATCTCAACATCTGCATAATAGCCTGGCACTAAATTTACAGACATTCATGGACCCTACACATGTTATGACTGTAGTCATTCTCTGACTTTGGTGGTTCTTATCCAGCATCACCATCAGGTCAACAAAAAAACAAAAAAGACAAACAAACAAAAAAAGAAAAACAGGTCCAACACTCGCTGTGTTTACTACTAATTAGCAAACATTATCACACTAAACTCAGATGTAGATGATGAACTTAGTAAACATAAAACTTGTTAAACATCAGAATGTTAGCATTGTCATTGTGAGCATGTTAACATGTTGACATTAGCATGCATTAGCTTAACATGTTGGTTCTTGTTTTCTTTTCTTTCTTTTTTTTTTTTTTTTTTCTTCCCCATTGTCACCAAGTGCTGTTCACTGTGGGAACTATTGGGTTTTCACTCTACAATATTGTAAGGTCTTGACCTTACCCCATAAAGTGCCTTGAGATAATTTATGTTATGATTTGGTGCTATATAAATAAAATTGAATTGAATTAGCATTTAGCTCATGACAAAGCCCAACAGAGTTGCTATGTCTGGAGACTTGATAATTATTTTGGGTTAAAATTTAAATCTTACGTGAGGATTAAAATCTATGTTATTGTAATTTTTGCATTTCAGGTCACATTAGTCAGTAAGCAAATATGTTCAGATGTTAAGACTGCTCTTCAGTGTAATTTGAGCTACATTTCATACTATACCAACACGTTACTCCTAAAATTTGGTCATACTGCACAACTTGAAATCTCTTTCAAACACCTTGTATCTTATCAGTAAATTGACACTTTTCTGAAGGAGGGGTCTATCTTTTTTTTACCATTCTCCATCAACTCTACTGCTTTCTTTATCCAACTCTCTTTTCCCATCTTTTTTAGGAACGCATGGGGGCACAGAGGGACAGTAAAGGCCTTCCATAGAGACATATCCAGAGTCCAGCCTGCAACCCCTAGCATTTCAGCATCGGCATGCCTTCTCTCTTCCTTGTAGTCTCAATCAGTCAATGTGTTTGCTCTTCAGGCTGTCTAATCAATCAGAAGAGTGTGTCTGCAACGGGCTGTGAACATGTAGTGGACAGAAAAAATCAGGTGGCTGACACAAATCAAAAGCCAGCTCTCCATACAACAGCTGAAAATGAGGCTGCAGACAGGAAAGTCACTGTATGTGAAGACTAATCAGACTGCTCAAGGTTAGAACCTGAAGCAGGAGTGTCAAATGTTGAAGGGTTCATGTTACCTCCACTGAGGAGGTCATGTTTTCACCCGTGTCTGCACTCTTCTAGTTACACAATGCAGAGGAAAGATTGTTTCGCTACCTGTGTCTGAGAACAATTATCACTTTATAGAGATTCTTACACTTTGCATGGTACAGAAATAGCTGCAATGATTGACTGCGGATAAATATTTAAAGATGAAGATGAAAAAATAGTTTCAGTCAAATGACAAAATGAGATGTTTGTCTCTACCACTGTCACAGGCTGACCTTATACACATACCTGCAAAATTCCCCTTTCTGCTGTGTATCATTAAATTAACTTCAAAGATTATTGAATGAATAATGAAGCATGTCCTCTGCAAGCACATGATGTTAGAGTATATTGTCATATGAGGACAACACATTAAATTTAGATGACTTCACTTCAAGAACAAAACCCAAATTTACAGCAGCAATAATTCAAGACAGCTGACTTCAGAGCTGCTGACATGGATCAGTGTGTTCCAGTTCTGAGGCTAAATGAAGAATGGAAGTGGGGGATTCTCAGACCCTGCTGCTGTTGACCAGCAAAGGTGTTGGAGGAGTTCACAATTTGCCAAAAATCTCCCTCCCAAAATGATCACCTCACAGATCTCTTAACACTTTCCTTGTAGCATCTAACTTGACTAATATGACACCTCAGATGAAAACGTATACAAACAGTATATGTATAGACACTATGATAAGAAAATCAACCACAGACTGTTAACACCATGTTTCTTTTGGATTTAATAGCAAACACACACACTGTCAGTGGTGGTCACTGCTGAGTGGGACAGATCATCAGAAGGAATTCTTAAACAATTTCACAGGTTTATCTTTGTCCTCAAGGGTAAATGGAAGGAAATATAGCCAGGCCAACAAGATGGAGTGTGGAGTTACAGCATGAAGTGGCACGTATATAGGCTGATGGCCTGACCTTAACAGCTGCAACTGTAATGTTGGATTTATCCTCTCAACGGCACAGGCAAAGAAAAAAAACCCCATGAAACTATGGAAGGGGATTTACTTATTTCCTCCATTCTACCTCTCCTTACAGTTTCACTCACAAACTGTCATGTCCATGAAGAAACGTTAAGTTATGTTTAGTTTTGTCTGTCTCGTGACTTCTTGTTTTATTTTGAAAACCTAACTCTCCTCTCGTTTCAGGTAACTTCCTCCTTTCCCTTGTGTGTTTCCCACTGGTCTGATTGTTTCCACCTGTTTCCCATTACCTTGTTTGTGTATATAGTCTGCGTTTCCCTTTGTCCTGTGTAGGTTCGTCTTATCTTGTCGTCAGAGAACCACGCCAGCCACTTTATCCCAAGTCAGGTTTTGAATTCTGTGTTATGTTTTTGCCATAGTCTTACTTTACATTATTTTGATACTTAGTCTTTGCCTTTGTCCTGAATCTTTGTTGGTTTTCCTCGAAAGAGTGTTTTTTTGTTCTACAGTTTTTCCTCTCTGTGAGTGATTTTTATTTGGGTACTTTGAATATATATTCCTCTGTAAGAGTGATTTTTCTTTGCTACTTTGTTATTAAAATATTGTTAATTGGTACCTTGTCTCAGAGTCATGCATTTGGGTTCAAGTCCTAGTTCAGTTGTGACACAAACATCTTGACATCCTGCTGTGACATCGGACCACCCCCATTATCCTGGTGCTCTGTGACTGAGCTCAAGGATAAAAGCAAGGAAACAATGTGCTGTAAACACCTCGTGGCCCACCCTGCTTTCTTTTCAAGACATTGTGCTGGTGAGCCTTTTGGCTGACATTTGATCACACTCCATTGTGTATAAATAGGAGATGAACTGATGCAGAAGACCGTCACATAATGTATGCTAGTGTTATCATGTATGTGATTTAAAATGTTAGAGTAATGCAACATTTTTAAATATGACACAAGAATAAAGTCTGAATAGTCAATACATTATTAGTAGAAATATAAAAATGTTTTCCTTGTGCTTCAAATGATTAATGTCCACTTTTAATATAAAGTTGAACTGTACGTTTTTGACAGTTACTTGACAAAAAATGAATGTTAAATGAACATTAAATATCAACATCTGAGCATTGTGTTTGATTTAAACTTACAAAAAGGTATGAGCACATATGGTAACTGAATTAGAGACAATAGAAGGCTGTTGATGTATATAGTTCTGTTACCTCAGCAGCATCAGTTTGCTTTGTTTACATTTTATTAAAGGGTATTCTGAGATTTACAACTGAACTTTCATAAAGTCTGGAGGAACTGCGAGAGGCTGACATATCCTGACTTTTCCTTTGAGGGATAGTGTGCTATTTTTAGTTAGATAAGAAGATTGATACGACAGTCTGTATGTCTCTCTATAAACATGCTTATTTGCTTTCATGCTGAGGACTTATACCTGATCCCTTTCACATAGTAAATATGAAGCTACAGCCAGCAGCCTGTTATCTTAGCTAAGCATAAACACTGGAAACAGGTGGAAACAGCTTGTATGTATTAAATGAACAAGATACAAAATGTTAATCATGAGCCTTAGTGGCAGTGATAAGTGGATTTTGTTACCTTTGGCTAGCTGTTTCCCCTTGTTTCAAATGTTCTTGCTCAGCTAAGCTATCAGGCTTTTGACTTGAGCTTTATATTTACTATGTGAAAGGTATCAGGTATCAGTCCTTAGCATGAAAGCAAATAAGCATATTTTCCAAAATGTCAAAGTTTCTTTAGACCATCTCTGCATGGAATGCTTATGTACAATGTTTCAAATTCCAGTTCAGAGCAAGAGTGAAATTTAAACTCTTTGTTGTTGCAGTGGTTAACTAAACGTGGCTCCACAGCTGCTGGACTTTTTCAAAATGAATGCAGAATTTAACAGTGAACTGATTTAAGCTGCTAATTCTGCTTAATTCAGATTGTAAGATTTTCAGCTCTCACTCGCCATTAGCGGCTCACGTGCCCCACTAACCAAATTTTTAATTACTGTACAAAATTTGGATGATTTGACTTTCTATCAAAGGAGCAGATATTTTGTTCTTTAGTTGTACTGACAAACGAAGCAGGAGAGTTTCATTCTGATCCAGACTTTGAGTCAGCAACATTATCTATGGGAAAAATGAATGGGAACCAGAGTATCTGGAATAACTCCTCACACATCACAGCTGAATGTGTAATATGTCTTTGTAAACTATGCAAAGATGATTAATCTACAAAACAACAACAACAACCAAAAAAGTAGAATTGTCACCTAAAATTGGCTTTTAACTACCTTCAATATCTGTCCAAGTCCCAACTAGAACAACTGAACAAGGCCCTTCTGCATATAGGAAGGCTTGTGAATTACCATCATAAGTGTTGACTGTAGAAGGACACAAGACAGCTGGGAATTACAGCCTCAGCGCTGCCCTTGATGTGCTGAGGAATGGTACGCTGGGTGCTGACAACCAACTGTTAAGACTTACAAGGTCATGGTGAACCCTAGGGTGTGAAGTTGTTAAAGTCAAAAGGGCTTGTGTGGTTCTTGAGGAGGTCTTCAGGTGGTCTAAGTGATTTAAGGATCTCTTCTGTTAATGTGATAATTATTACAACCATTGACCTGTTGTCATTAATGATGTGTATGTGTGGGAGGTGCTAAGTGTTCTGTATGATAAATGTATTTATTTACAGTATGGACACTGAAGCCTTTGAAAGCAAGCAACTGTCATACTTGATCTTTTATTATAGATGGAGGTGGGTCAGCTGAGGTCCATTCGGAGTCAAACAAGGACCAGGAGTAGGAATCCAAATAAAAAATTCACAAGTTTATCTTTGACAATACTATAGTTTGCAGACACCCAGACAGTGCTTAATGTTGTTGTGACAGGCCAACAGGCGCAGGTCTTACTGTAGTTACTATTAGAAAATGTTTCTTGAAACTCAAGGCCTTTGTATAGTTTCTAGAATAAATATATGTACACATTTCTAACTGCATAATATGCTGGAAATTATCTCCAAATATTTCATATATCAAAAATAACTGAGACATCTTACACACACACACACACACACACACACACATATATATATATATATATATATATATAGTTTCACATTTTTATGATTTTGGTGGCTTTTCAGCCACTTAAGGGAGAAAACTAAAATAGATGCTGATCTAAGACCAGAACATAACCTTCAGTTAGAATAACCAATCGTTACATGACTCTTCTAGTTGTCCACACCTTTATTTCCAAATACAGATGTTCTTTTTTTGATGAGTGTCCTTTGTTTTCTCCCTGTTTCCTTACAGGGCGGCTGAGTGTGGAAGCACTGCCTCCTGGATAAGTATAAAGAGGGGTTCAGGAGGATGAATAAGGACAGGAACACAGCACCTGCAGGTATATGCACATATGCTTTATCAGATCTTAACTATCATGTCAAATACTTAAAATAAAATGGTATCTGTCAATGCTTTCTAGACACCCAGGACACCAAATCTATCAAGCAGGAGAGGAAGACGAAACAGGTAAGTAGCTCCACGTTGTTTGGTTTCCAAAATAAAATTCATGAAAATGAATACTCTTTAAACTTTATTACTAGTACTGGTAGCTTCTAAACCCTCTGTGAATTATGTGTAAATGTCTTTCATTAAGCTGACAAAAAACACATAAAGACAGCTGATTTACTAACATTGTATAAGAAAAACATCAGGTTCAGGGAACCTAATTTCAGGGAAATTAACTTATAGATTCTACAAGTGCTACCCCAGCAACTATGAAATCAAAATACTTTAAAACCATTTCCTTGGTTCACAGCTTTCAACATGTCAAGTGATGCTATTATGGCAGAGTTTGGGCCCGCCGCTTCCTTCCTGAGAAAATCAGACAAGGAGCGCTTGGAGGCCCAGACTCGACCCTTCGACATGAAGAGGCAGTGTTTTGTGCCTGACCCTGAGGTGGAGTATGTTAAAGCCACAGTCACAAGTAGAGATGGCGACAAAGTCACTGTTGACACTGAAGAGGGGAAGGTATAGTGTAAACACAACTGTGTATTTTTTATCTACTTAGAGTATTGAACCTTGGTATAGAGCAAAGCAACACAGTTAACATGTATGTCTGATTGTAGACAGTAACTGTGAAGGAGGCAGATGTCCACCCTCAGAACCCACCAAAGTTTGATAAAATTGAGGACATGGCGATGTTCACCTTCCTCCATGAACCTGCTGTGCTGTTTAACCTCAAAGAGCGTTATGCAGCATGGATGATCTATGTGAGTAATGACCACAAACCTGCAGATCTCTCCACTGTACACAACCTGCAGTCCAATGAAAAAGACTTGTTGTGTGTATCTTTGTCTACAGACCTACTCAGGGCTGTTCTGTGTGACTGTCAACCCCTACAAGTGGCTGCCAGTGTACGATAAGGCTGTGGTCAACGCTTACAGAGGAAAGAAGAGGACTGAAGCTCCTCCTCACATCTACTCCATCTCTGACAATGCCTACCAGTACATGCTGGCAGGTATGTGGAGATCTTTGTAAAACATGACTATAGGTCCCATATTGTGTAAAGTGAGATTTCCATTTCTTTTGTTATTATAAAGCAGGTCTAGGTGCTATATAAATACTGTGAAAGTATAAAAGCGTCCAGTCCACAGATAAATGCACACAGCCTGTATTCAGAAACGGAGCCATCAGGACCTCTGTAATTTTGTGATGTCACAAGAAAGCAGTATTCACCCACAGCCATGCCTCAAGCCCTGCCCACCTGGATCCGCCATCCAACACTGCAGGACTCGGTTTCTCTGAGTGTTTACCTGATCTCTGCTATATTTTTATTCAACCACTCAGAAAACAGCAAGCCAATCAGAAGAGAGGCTCAGGCTCACCGACCTGATTTTACTAGCTCTCCAGAGAGAACTTTGAGAGAGGAAATGTAAAACTACATTGGGATGGTTTTTGGTTCTTAAAATGACAAATAAATCTTCTTATGGATATCAAATCTTCCAATAAAACACTCGACAAGTGTAGAATATGGGACCTTTAAGAAATTCTAACATCCTTTTTGACACTATCTAAGCATTTAAATACAACTGACCTAACACTGAACACTGTCTTAAATCTTGCAGACAGAGAAAACCAGTCTATCCTAATCACGTAAGTAATTTTTAAACATCATATGCTTTTTCAATTTGGAGAATAGAGGTCATGTTTTTACAAAATGTTGAATGTTTTTCATCCACAGTGGGGAATCTGGTGCAGGAAAGACTGTGAACACCAAGAGAGTCATCCAGTACTTTGCCAGCATTGCAGCTGTTTCTGGAAAGAAGGATGTTAGTCAGGAGAAGAAGGTTTGTTTCACTGTTTATGTTATGATCCAAATAAAAAATGAAGTTTTGAACTTTACGGCATAAATTTGGCATCCATTAAATCCACAGGGCACCCTGGAGGATCAAATCATCCAGGCCAACCCTGCTCTGGAGGCTTTTGGAAATGCAAAAACCATCAGAAATGACAATTCCTCCAGATTTGTAAGTTTGGTTAATTTCAAGGAACCCAACTATCAATTAGACAGTCCTATGTTCAAATTATCAAAAAACATTTTGTCATTACAGGGTAAATTTATTCGAATCCATTTTGGAGTCAGTGGCAAACTGTCTTCAGCTGATATTGAAACTTGTAAGCACACAGAACATATATAAATGAAAGTTAAGCAAAGATTTCTTCCAGCTCAAGAACTCACCCTAATAACAATAAGCTCTATGTTGTCAGATCTTCTGGAGAAATCTCGTGTCACTTATCAGCTAAAGGCTGAGAGAGACTACCACATCTTCTACCAGATTCTGTCCCAGAGGAAACCAGAACTGCTGGGTGAGTATTTAATGAAAAATATTTTTAACTCTCAAAAATATCACATACACACTAGAAAGAAGACTAGAAATTCTTTTTATTCACAGAAATGCTGTTGATCACCAACAACCCCTATGACTATGCCTACATCTCGCAAGGAGAGACAACCGTGGCCTCCATCAATGATGCAGAAGAGCTGATGGCCACTGATGTAGGTGAAACTGGGTGCTTGTTAAAAACTCCACACATACAGTTTACTACTAATTCATGTGTCATTTTGTTGTTATAGGAAGCTTTTGATGTCCTGGGTTTCACCCAAGAGGAGAAGAATGGCATCTACAAGCTGACTGGAGCCATCATGCATTATGGAAACATGAGGTTTAAACAGAAGCAGAGGGAAGAGCAGGCAGAACCAGATGGCACAGAGGGTAAAAGACCAGGACACAGTCACTTCCTGTATATTATTAAAATAAGAGTGTCACTATAACAAATTCTAGTCTCTTTCAAACAAAAAGATATAGTAAAGGCATGATCTAAACAAAATCCATTTTCAGATGTTGACAAAGTTGCATATCTGATGGGCCTGAACTCTGCTGACCTAATCAAAGGCCTGTGTCACCCAAGAGTGAAAGTAGGCAATGAGTGGGTCACCAAAGGTCAGAGTGTTCAGCAGGTGAGCTGAAGAAGCAAGAACTGCATTGAGTTCTGTTCAGTTCTTTTGGGAATTAAGGAAGTAAAATGAGTTCAAATGCTAATCTAATTACTTGCAATTTTTTAGGTGTACTACTCTATTGGTGCTCTGGGCAAGTCAGTGTATGAGAAAATGTTCTTGTGGATGGTCGTGAGAATCAACCAGTCTCTGGATACCAAACAACCTCGCCAGTACTTCATTGGTGTGCTGGACATTGCTGGATTTGAGATCTTTGATGTGAGTGTCAGAGATTTTAATGAACATGCTGCATTAAATCAGCTCTATCTTTGAGAGGATGAACATTGAAACAGGAAAACCTATCTTACGAATATATAATCTTCATCAAATATTTCCTTGAACATACAGTTCAACAGTTTTGAGCAGCTGTGTATCAACTACACTAATGAGAAGCTGCAGCAGTTCTTCAACCACCACATGTTTGTGTTGGAGCAAGAGGAGTACAAGAAAGAGGGGATTGTATGGGAATTCATTGACTTCGGTATGGACTTGGCAGCCTGCATTGAACTCATTGAAAAGGTTGGTGAAGAGTTAAATTGGATATCAGTGGTGATGAAAATTAATATCTAACAAAAGCAAAAGCTTACATTCAGTGAATTAAAATCAATTCCTTTTTTCAGCCCATGGGCATCATGTCCATCCTTGAAGAGGAGTGCATGTTCCCCAAAGCCAGTGATTCAACATTTAAAGCCAAGCTGTATGACAACCATCTGGGTAAAAGTCCCAACTTCCAGAAGCCCAGGATTGTTAAGGGGAAACCAGAGGCTCATTTCTCCCTGGTTCATTATGCTGGCACTGTTGATTACAACATCACTAACTGGCTGGAGAAGAACAAGGACCCACTGAATGAGACTGTGGTCGGACTGTATCAGAAGTCCACCCTGAAATTACTGGCTATGCTGTTTGTTGGGTATGCTGGTGCAGATTCAGGTAAACCATATTTTACCATATTGCTTATTATTGTCCATGATTTGTCCAAAATATCAGTGTGTAAGAAAATGACACATAAACTATTATATCACCCTTCCACAAAGACAAGGAAGCAGGAGGCAAGGGGGGAAAGGGAGGAAAGAAGAAAGGTTCTTCCTTCCAGACTGTGTCAGCACTGCACAGGGTAAACTATGTCTAAGGTTTGATATACTGCATGGCTTAGGTTTTGGCACACAGAACAAATTGATATTTATTTCCTACATGTACAGGAGAACCTGAACAAACTCATGACCAACCTCAGGTCAACTCACCCACACTTTGTACGCTGCCTCATCCCCAATGAGACCAAGACTCCTGGGGCGATGGAGAATCCTCTGGTCATGCACCAGCTGCGCTGTAATGGTGTGCTGGAAGGCATCAGGATCTGCAGGAAGGGATTCCCCAACAGGATTCAATATGGAGACTTTAAACAAAGGCAAGAAAAGCTGATTCTATCTATTATTCTTTCATGTCACAACTGGCAGGCTGGTGTAATGAAGTTACTTTAATAGAGCAGGGTTAGATGAAGAAGACCAGGTTTAAATACAGGCAGGCAGGTAACAGACAACAGGTAGCAACATACTGATAGCAGATAAGGTAGCTGGAATGAGAGTCCACAGCATGAACAACATAAAGGGAGATACACTGAGACCTGAAACGTGAAACAATCTGTCAACTGACAAAGGGCTGGTATAAAAACAGGGGAGGTAATGAGAGAGCAGCTCGGCACCCGCCTTTGGTTGCAATACTTGTGTTCAGTGCTAGGTGTGTGTAGACAGTGTGTACAGTCAATTCCAGCAGGAGTACTTGCATTACTGTTTTGGAAATCTGGACACACCCAGCCTGTGTGTGATCTCTGTGATGGTGTCTAAGAACTTCAACTGCCTCCCTAGGTCAGCTTTAAGTTTCAAACAGTGGCAAGAAGTAGGTTTTCCAATTCCTTATTTCCTTGTTGGTTGCCAGTGTTTTCCGTTGATAACCCCTGTGCTGCTGGTAACTGCTATTGCCCTAAGCATCTAGCCATGATGCCACTGGTAGTGCTCTTCCACCAGAGCCTTCAGACAACAACATGACTCATGACATCTTCCCTAGCAAATTGGACAAATTTGTGTGTCTGCTGGATCCCAGCAGACAAGGTTGGATCGGCTGTGAGAGAACATCCTAAACAGACTAAATCAGGAACTTGATCCAGACTGGCTTACCCTTATACTTTATTCAATAATATTAATGACGTCACGGCTATATCATTTCATTTCATCATTTCAGATACCGCATCTTGAACCCTAATTCTATCCCTGAGGGACAGTTCATTGACAACAAGAAAGCAGCAGAAAAATTGCTGGGTTCTCTGGATATTGACCATGAGCAGTATAAACTGGGT
Source organism: Seriola aureovittata (assembly GCF_021018895.1). Taxonomy (NCBI): domain Eukaryota; kingdom Metazoa; phylum Chordata; class Actinopteri; order Carangiformes; family Carangidae; genus Seriola; species Seriola aureovittata. The sequence goes on along the minus strand of NC_079383.1, from coordinate 7,745,966 downwards.
CACACAAAGGTCGGTTTCTGTCTCTATATTAACTAAAAAGAGCAGGGTTCATGTGTTTTATAAAAAACTGTTAATTCTGTCAATGTCAGGTTTTCTTCAAAGCTGGACTGTTGGGTGTTCTTGAGGAGATGAGAGATGATCGTCTCGCTCTCATCATCACTGGAATTCAAGCCAGAGCCAGAGGGATACTTGCCAGGATCGAGTTCCAGAAGATTGTTGAGCGCAGGTTGGTTCTTAACCCACCATATTTACTGTAAACAAAGTACTGTGAAAAATGGATTCATCCTTACTGATGTTATCCACAGGGATGGCTTACTGGTGATCCAGTGGAACGTACGTGCCTTCATGGGAGTCAAGAATTGGCCCTGGATGAAGATGTACTTCAAGATCAAACCACTTCTGAAATCAGCTGAGACTGAGAAGGAGATGGCAAACATGAAGGAGGAGTTCATGAAGCTTAAAGACGCATTTGCTAAATCTGAAGCCCGCAAAAAAGAGCTGGAGGAAAAGATGGTCACCCTTCTTCAAGAGAAGAACGACTTGCAGCTCCAAGTCCAATCTGTAAGATAAGTCATTCAGTTTACCCTAAAACTTGCAAGGATTTACTTAAAAATGTGATGAATAACAACATTTGATAAATCTACTGTCTGCAGGAACAAGATAATCTTGTAGATGCTGAGGAGCGCTGTGAGGGTTTGATCAAGAGCAAGATCCAGCTTGAGGCCAAAGCCAAAGAGCTGACAGAAAGACTGGAGGATGAAGAGGAGATGAATGCAGAGCTTACTGCCAAGAAGAGGAAGCTGGAGGATGAGTGTTCAGAACTCAAGAAGGACATTGATGATCTGGAGCTGACTCTGGCTAAAGTGGAAAAGGAAAAGCATGCCACTGAGAACAAGGTAGTTGAACTATTAACAATATTTTATGTGTAATGTGAGAGGAGTCTCATAGAGATAAACCAATGAGAATTATCTGCTGTTCAGTTTTAGCATCTTTGAGCTCATTGTTTTTTGGTTTTATGATTCACAATTTTATTATTTATTTGGTTAGCTCTCACCACTCTCATGGTGTTGTTTCAAGTAGCAGGAAACAGCTGTTTTCAGCAGAAAACTCCAATAAACATAAAACAAGCTACCCACAAGCAACAGACAGAAGGCAGAGAGTTAGAGACTAGCTGGTGAACATAAAGAGAAGAATTGGTGGAGACCAAAACAGAGGGAGGGAATATTGGGTTTACATTCAAAAGGGTGCCAGAGATATGACTACAAATGAATACCAACTTTGTCCGCTGGATGTGTAAATATACAATTGTTGGCTAACAAGTTCATCATGTCAGTGGAGTGCTGATGTTGTCAAAAAATCAGTTACTACAGGTTTGAAGTATTAATAATGAAGTTTAATATGTATTCATGAAGAATGTTTCTACATCCCTGATGTAACATCGACTTTGTAATTTATTTTTAAGGTTAAAAACTTGACTGAAGAGATGGCAGCTTTGGATGAAATTATTGCCAAGTTGACCAAAGAGAAGAAAGCTCTTCAGGAGGCTCATCAGCAAACGCTGGATGACCTGCAGAGTGAGGAGGATAAAGTCAACACTCTGACCAAGGCCAAATCCAAGCTGGAGCAGCAAGTCGATGATGTGAGTATAACCTTACATAAGTTCATCAGAATCTGGACTCAATAACTCTAACGTCTGAGGTATTATATAGTAAATATGTTTTTCTATGCTGTGAAATAGCTTGAAGGTTCTTTAGAACAAGAGAAGAAGGTGAGGATGGACCTTGAGAGAGCAAAGAGGAAACTGGAAGGAGATCTGAAGCTGAGCCAGGAGAGCCTAATGGACCTGGAGAACGACAAGCAGCAACTAGAAGAGAAGCTGAAGAAGTAGGTTTCCTCTTCCACCGCACAATTGACATTCAATGTCAATGTACAGTGCTAGTGCAGGAAGTGGGGTGACCCCCCAAGATTTGGGTTGTGGATGAATGTGTAACAAATCTGACATGAGACTAGAATTCCTGCCCAGTCACAGAGCTGCAGTCAATGGTAGCCCTTACACCAAGTTTCCCTTCCTTTATCCAATATTTTTTGTTGCCTTACCTTAACCATAGTTTATAACTACAATCTTTCCACCACTTGAACCATACATTTTATTAAATTAATAAATTTAATGATTTAATGTAAGCTGGGGTTTTCTAGATTCATACTGATGTTCTAGTCTGGTAATAGCGTTGCCCAATGAAAGGTCAGAAAAATCTCACGTAGGAATAATTTGCTGAATATATATCTTCCGTTAACAGAAAGGACTTTGAGATCAGTCAACTTCTCAGCAAGATTGAAGATGAACAAGCACTGGGGGCCCAAATTCAAAAGAAACTGAAGGAGCTACAGGTCAGCTGACATTAACACAGCCTTTATTTTTCTCATTTAAATGACATTGTGCTTGTTACTCTGAACGTTTAATCGAAATTGTACATCTTAGGCTCGCATTGAAGAGCTGGAGGAAGAGCTGGAGGCAGAACGAGCTGCCCGTGGCAAGGTGGAGAAACAAAGGGCTGACTTGGCCAGAGAGCTGGAGGAGATCAGTGAGAGGCTGGAGGAGGCTGGAGGAGCCACTGCTGCCCAGATTGAGATGAACAAGAAGCGAGAGGCTGAGTTTCAGAAGATGCGCAGAGACCTTGAAGAGGCCACTCTGCAGCATGAAGCCACTGCTGCTGCACTGAGAAAGAAGAATGCAGACAGTGTGGCCGACCTCGGAGAGCAGATTGACAACCTGCAAAGAGTGAAACAGAAGTTGGAGAAAGAGAAGAGTGAGCTCAGACTGGAGTTGGATGATGTGGTTTCCAACATGGAGCAGATCATCAAGTCCAAAGTGAGTATGGAGTACAGACTGAAAGGCATGATGTCAGTTTTATTCCATGGTTAAAGATGTCTGAATGAAAGAGTTCCTTCAAATGTGTTAAGTTTTGTTTTATTTTCAGACTAACTTGGAAAAAATGTGTCGCACTCTTGAAGATCAATTTAGTGAATTGAGGACTAAAAGTGATGAAGGCCAGCGTATCATAAATGATTTCACCATGCAGAAGGCAAAGCTTCAAACTGAGAATGGTAAGACGGTTCTTTGAATCTTTGAAATAGAATATATAATTAAGAAAAAAAGGATAATTTTCTTCCTTAACAAAAGGTGAGCTTACCAGACAGTTGGAGGAGAAGGACTCCTTGGTCTCCCAGCTGACCAGAGGGAAGCAGTCTTACACTCAGCAGATTGAAGACCTCAAGAGACAGCTAGAGGAAGAAGTCAAGGTAACTTAAATTACCATAAATACAGTTTCCAGATGGATAGTACATGATTTCACAGTATGTTTAACACAGCTTGGACTATCCCCTTACAGGCCAAGAATGCACTTGCCCATGCAGTGCAGTCTGCTCGCCACGACTGTGATCTCTTGAGGGAGCAGTTTGAGGAGGAGCAGGAGGCCAAAGCTGAGCTTCAGCGCAACATGTCCAAGGCCAACTCTGAGGTGGCTCAGTGGAGAACCAAGTATGAGACTGATGCCATCCAGAGGACTGAGGAGTTGGAAGATGCAAAGTAAGAACATCTGTTTCCTCTTTGCCATTATTTTAGAAATATGGAGAACAGTTGTAACAAGTCTTTTCTCAAATAGGAAGAAACTGGCACAGCGTCTGCAAGATGCAGAGGAAGCTGTGGAGGCTGTTAATGCTAAATGTTCCTCCCTGGAGAAAACCAAACATAGGCTCCAGGGTGAGATTGAGGATCTCATGGTGGATGTGGAGAGATCCAATGCTGCTGCTGCAGTGCTGGACAAGAAACAGAGAAATTTTGACAAGGTAATATGAGAAAGAAAATTATTGAATGGATTAATTAATATATAGAGTAAATCTAATTCTGATTATTGTTTAACTAGGTCCTTGCTGAGTGGAAGCAGAAGTATGAGGAGTCCCAGACTGAGCTGGAAAGTGCCCAAAAAGATGCTCGTACTCTTAGCACCGAACTCTTCAAATTGAAGAACTCTTATGAAGAATCTCTGGATCATCTGGAGACCATGAAACGAGAAAACAAGAATCTCCAAGGTAGGAAGATGTGAAAACATGATTTGTCTTATAATATCTACAGAGTACAGTAGGGAGGTTGGGACAGTAATAAAATAAATCAATATGCCACAACCAGAGGAAATTTCTGACTTGACTGAACAACTTGGTGAGGGAGGAAAAAGCATCCACGAGCTGGAGAAGGTCCGTAAACAGCTGGAGCAGGAGAAGGCTGAGATACAAGCAGCTCTGGAAGAAGCTGAGGTCCATAAGTATGCTTTTGATAGCAATATATCTAGTATTGTTAAAAAAAAGCATATTAATAGAAGAGACTGTTCTTCCAGGGCTCTCTGGAGCATGAGGAGGGTAAGATCCTGCGTGCTCAGCTTGAGTTCAACCAGGTGAAGGCTGACATTGAGCGCAAGCTGGCTGAGAAGGATGAAGAGATGGAGCAGGCCAAGCGTAACCAGCAGAGAGCGGTAGACACTCTGCAGAGCTCCCTGGAGGCTGAGACTCGCAGCAGGAATGAGGCTCTCAGGATTAAGAAGAAGATGGAGGGAGATCTCAATGAGATGGAGATCCAGCTGAGCCAGGCCAACAGGCAGGCAGCAGAGGCACAGAAGCAGCTCAAGGGACTCCATACTCATCTGAAGGTACGCCCTAGGTCCTACCAGTGATGAGGACATGTTTATGGATTATTTTCTTTGTTCTTTTAGTCACAGAAAGAATTTGATTTTCTCTTTTGACAGGACTCCCAGCTGCAGCTGGATGATGCTCTCCGTGCCAATGATGATCTGAAGGAGAACATTGCAATTGTGGAGAGACGTAACAACCTGCTGCAGGCTGAACTTGATGAGCTGAGGTCTCTGGTGGAGCAGACTGAGAGAGGTCGTAAACTGGCTGAGCAGGAACTGCTGGATGTCAGTGAGAGAGTTCAGCTGCTGCACTCCCAGGCATGTCAAGAGTTTCTTTAATCACTGTATTACAGTTTTTCAGCATACCCAAATTAGTCTATAATATTGCATACTAATGTTCCCTAATTCTCCCTACAGAACACCAGCTTGCTGAACCAGAAGAAGAAGCTGGAGGGAGACTCCACCCAACTTCAGAATGAGGTGGAGGAGGCTGTGCAGGAGTGCAGAAATGCTGAGGAGAAGGCCAAGAAGGCCATTACTGATGCTGCCATGATGGCAGAGGAGCTGAAGAAGGAGCAGGACACCAGTGGTCACCTGGAGCGTATGAAGAAAAACATGGAGCAAACCATCAAAGACTTGCAGCACCGTCTGGATGAAGCTGAGCAAATAGCCATGAAAGGTGGAAAGAAGCAGGTCCAGAAGCTCGAGGCCAGGGTAAGTACTTCTGATTCCCACTGTGTTATCTTGCATACTAGTGTACAATTCAGGCTTTTCTGCCTTGAACAAACTTGTAAAAGTGTGATTAATATATTATGCTTCAAGGTGAGAGAGTTGGAAAATGAGGTGGATATGGAGCAAAGGAAAAGTGGGGAATCAGTCAAAGGAATTCGCAAGTATGAAAGACGCATCAAAGAGCTCACTTACCAGGTACCCTCTACATGCATATTTTCTGTGATAACAATTCATCAAAAAGATGAAAATGTTGATACTGAGCAAATACGTCTTCTGAATTAATTAAACAGACAGAGGAGGACAAAAAGAATCTGAGCCGCCTGCAGGACCTGGTGGAGAAACTTCAACTCAAAGTCAAGTCATACAAGCGGGCTGCAGAGGAGGCTGTAAGCTAAAATACTACACCACTGTTTATTAAAACATTGTCCTTTTTCTTTTTATGGGTTAGTCGCAAGCTACAGTCAGAATTTAACAATTTTCACACACTAATCTTGATTTTGTAGGAAGAACAGTCCAACACAAATCTAAGCAAGCTGCGAAAGTTGCAGCATGAGTTCGAGGAAGCAGAGGAGAGGGCCGACATTGCAGAGTCCCAGATCAACAAGCTGAGAGCCAAGAGCCGGGACTCTGTTGCTAAGGTCAGTAATGATCCAGAGAGATGCTATATGTAATTAAGAATTATGTCATGGAATCTTTTCTAATCTTTTGTTTCCTTTGTACAGAAATCACATGATGAAGAGTGAAACCTTTAACCGGATCTTCAAGAATAGTGTTTAATTGTAGTGTTTAAGTTTCTTTATTCTCCGTGCAACATGAGTGGAATAAAGAATAAATGAGTTTTGAATGCACCACCATTTTCTGCTTCCTGTATTTTACACACTCACCCTGGAGGAGAACCGAAAAAAATCTAAAGAAGAGACTAAGAAGTGAATCACTAAACTACAAAGAAGAAAAACAGAAAATAAAGCCCTGCACTGTGTGGCAGTAACTGTAATCAAAGCTCATGCAGTACCTCCTGACAACATTTTCCAAAACACAAAATGAAAACATGTTTTGACATGAAAAGAGAAGAGCCCAAACCTTTGCTCCCTGGTACTGAAAGACAAAATCCTGCAGTGGTGGTAGTTTGAGCAGCTGACTGCACAGCTGAAAATGAGCTTCAACAAAGAAAGACTTATTACGCAGCGTGATGAATTGACAAAGAACAGATCAAGGTATTGAGTGAAAAAAGTCACATACAGGGTATCTGCTCTCTTCTGATTGTTGCAGTAAAAAGCTTCTCATAGCATTTCACTCAATAATCAAACTACTGTGACAGCGATAAGTCTTAAGATTCAAAGATAGTGTGGAATTGGCCTTAAACTCCTTCCAGATGATGAGTTTTTCTGTTAATACTGTTTCTTAAACTGTATGCTCATACAGGATAAATGCTTATTATATAAAATAAAATAAAATAAAAAATATATAATATATAATAATAATAAAAAAATAAAAAGAAGAAAAAACAAAGAAACCAAGTGACTGACATTGGACAGTGTAAACTTATAAGGCAGCACAAAAGCTCCACTCACAAGGATGTATCTCCCCATAGTCATGTTAAAAAGGGAAACTTAACACAAATAAGGAACATCAATAAAATCCTGTTAAATATTTAATATGGGATCCATGGTAACTGTAAAGATACTTAATAGTTCATTCAGAAAATCTAAAAATCATTTGAATTGATTTTTTTCCTCATCAATCTACACTCATTAATGACAAAGTGAAAAGAGAAATTTAGATTTTTTTTTTAATCTATTAAAAAAGGAAAAACTGAAATATCACACTGACATAAGTATTCACTTACACTTGAAATTTAGTTCAGTTTCCTCCCATTTCTTTTGATCAGATAGATTTAGCTGATTGTACATGATTTGGAAAAGCACACACCTGTCTATATAAGGTCTCTGTTACAAGGCTGCTCCTTCTTGCAATAGTGTGAACTTTCACAAATGTCACCATTTAAGGGTTTTATTAAGCAAAGCTAAAGGGTAGCAACAAACCAAGATATCAGCAGTGTCAGCAGTGTCTGGGTAACAAATAATGGAAATGTGCACCTAAAGCACCTAAAGGACTCTGAGAAACTGTGAGAAACTGACTGTGAGAAACAAGATTCTGTCTTGTCTGATGAAACCATTGAACTGTTTGGCTCCAATTCTAAGTGTCATGTTTGGAAGAAACCAGACACAGTTCATCACCTGCACAATATCATCCCAACATTGGAGCAAGGTGGTGGCAGCATCAGGTTGTTGGGGTGTTTTTCAGTGGCAGGGACAGGGAGACTTTTTCAGGGCACAGTACAGAGTATCGTTAATGAGGACCTGGTCCAGAGAATCGATTACCTCAGACTAGGCTAAGGGGTTCACCCTCCAACAGGACAATTACCAGATGAAATATCCTGATGTAGCTCTACCAGAACCCTGACGTGTACCCAATTAAACATACAGAAACATGTCCACCAATGGTCCCCATCTAACCTGACAGAGCTTGAGAGGATCTGCAGAGAAGAATGGCAGTAAATCCAAATCCATGTGTAGAAAGCTCGTCATGTCAAGAAGATTTGAGACTGTAAATGCTGCCAAAGGTGTAACTACACCTAAGTACAGTAAGTAAAGTAGAGTAAAGGGTCTGAATACTTATGCCAATGTGATATTTCAGTTTTGTATTTTTAGTAAATGCAAAAAATCGAAAATTCTGTTTTATCTTCGTCATTAAAGGGCTACTGTCTTAATAGCTTTTCTTAAAGAAAAACAAGGTGAAATATCCATACATTTGTGACTGCATCAAATGCATATTTTATTTTTTAATGTTTTATTTTGAATGAGTAGCACATCTGCCCAGTGTAGTGGTTAATGTTCATCAGTGGATTCAAAATCACTTATTACATTCAAAATACATTTGTTCCTATGTAACAAACTCAACACTTAAAAATTTAGTTGCCACCAAAATACAGTAGAACAGGAAAAGCCACTGTAACATATTAACTGATTACATGTCAAAATTATTTTACTGCCTTGTGTTTGATTACAGAAAATTATTACAAAGATGTAATGCACAGAAATAAAATACAAAAAAAAGACCAATTTTCTACTTTTGAATGTTTTGCTTTATTTAATATCTTTAAGTCTTAGAGTGTGTTTTAAGTAAAGCACTTTGTTGAAAGGTGCTATAAAATAAAATTGTACTGTATTTTACCTTGAAAATTAAATCATCCAGTTTATGCAGTTTATCCTCACAACGATGGTCTCAAACTAAAATTCACAGCACAGTGCTGTAGATTGCCATGAGGAAAAACTGTTTACTATGGAGTGAAAGCTGATACCACTGTCCTCTCACTGCAGAACCTGCAGCTTAACATCTTTATGTAATCAGATACACAGAGAATGACCTTTAAATCTAAATTTTTCTATTAAAAAGGGGCAGTTTTAAAGACTTTACATGGTTTCTGTCATAATGACAAAACATGATGTGGGCTTTACGTACATTTGGGATACAAAGCAAGTGCATCCAACACTACTCCCAAAGACCAAAAGAGGAAGCCCGTTGCAGCACTTCAATATCACTGCTGATTTTCACTGTAGAAAAGAGAAGATAATCTCTGTTTTCTCTCTTATTAGCCACACACTCATAGCTTAGTGCCTTTAACAGCGCTGTTGACTAGAGGAAGTGCTGCACTTTCCATAGGATGGCATAAGATGGAAAGACTGATTCAAAATCAGTGCTCAGAAGACTCATGATGACACATAATGAGAGGCTGTGCCTGTCCCAGATGATGTCATGGCAAATAATATTGACACTGACTGTACTGTCTCAATGTCTATGTGAGACTGTGTCTCTGGAAAAATAATTCATAGAATAGAAAGTCAAGGACACAATGTCCAAACACACAGGTGAAGTAATGATTTTACACCCAGTCTAATGGATGTTTTGTCCAAACAACACCATAACAGTTTGTGTTAACACAGCTAAGAACAGAAGGGAACACCCACTTGAACAATGTGAATAACTGTTGAGCAACTTTTGAACAGCCCCACCTACAACAGACACTATTTAGAGTACATAGCATTATGATTAATATTGGTAATTGAAAAACTCCCTGCAGGCAGGAATGTGCAATCACGGACTGAGTGTCTTGTTTGTCATGCCAACACTCAACATACTTTTTCACTTAATATGGCAAGTAAAGACTGTAATGGGAAACACAATGAGAAAAATCACACTGGTTAAGGCTGAATAATTTGACACAGCAAGAGTGTAATCAATTTACCACAAATAATGTTGGAAATATTATGTTTATTTATAAAATAGATTTATTGAGACTTTAGATTGTCACTGTCCAAATAAGCACAGGCACTGTACAGAGCACTTTATAATGTCTGATAGCAAATGTTAATAATAATGTGATTGTATCTCATCTCAGACTACAAAACTTTTTGAAAGCAACACTGTTTAAAAAGGTCACTAAGAAAATAAACTGTATTTGCATCATGCTGACAACATTTACCACAATTAATTTGAATCTTTAAACATAGAAGACAGATGATGAAATATCATGATAGCACATTTATCCACATTACCTGTTAAGTAGCAGAATGAAATGAAAACCTAAAGATAAGAGCCTAACCTTACACATTAGATTATTGATTGATTGACCTACACAGACGTACATCTCTCCCTAATCCCATGCAACTGTCAGAACTGTAAAATGGTTAACAATTATTATTTCTTATCCCTACACTGCAGATCCACAGTTATATACAGTACGCTGTACATTAAAACACCTTTAAACCGGGGCATCGTGTGGCGTAGTGGTCTAAGCAGGCTACTCGCTGCAGTTGGCCCCGGTTCGAGTCCTGCATCGGACGGCCTTTCCTGTCTCTCTCTACCATCCTGTCCAATAAAGGCACAAAAGCCCAAAAAAATATACTTAAAAAAAACACCTTTAAACCTATGCTGACAATATCATGCTTACTCATTTAACATGACGACAACGATCACTTTTGAAAAGCAAATCATGCAGGCAACCCATTGACCCCAGTAAATAACCAAAGCAGGTCACTGTACATGACAGATGACAGTGGATCTCTCTCCTCTTTCTAAATCTTTAAAGTCCAGGATCACAGAGACCCAAGAGAATGAATGACTTAAAACAGCTTTTGTTCTGCTTTCACAATTCTGTCTCCTTCTCTTCACCTTCACCTGTTTCTAAGTAATATTCATCATCTGTTGTTGTGTCTGAGCTGCTGTCGGAAGACTCCTCAAAGGTGCTAAGGCTGGAGATGTAACCTCTAGAGGGCAAATGCCCTCTGGAGGACTGGCTGTCCACTGACTGTGGTACTCCTGGTGAGCTGGGAAATGTAGGGGAGGAAAGGCTGGAGGGTTTAGACATGCGTCTAGAGAGTGGTGATAGGGGAGGTGTTGGAGGTGGTGTTGGGGGACCCTCTGTATCCCATCCAAAGTGACAAGTGTTAGAGCTCCGCAGGTGGACTGGCTTTGAGGCTTTGGTAGTTAAAGTTTGAGAAACTGAGACTCCTGAGCTCCAGTTTGCCAAGCGCCTGGTTAGTGATCGTGGAAGAGATCTTGATCTCATTTTACCAGGGTCACTACTACAGTTATTTGGAGGCTGGCAACCATGTTCCAATGTGGTCCAATCAGCTGTGAAAGACCACTGATCCCAGTCTTTGTCATTGCCTCCACAAGTCAAGGAAGATTCAGAAAGGTCACCCACACTCTTGAATCTGGAACCAGTGGAGATGCGTCCAGGCCCTGAGGGTCGACTGGAAAGTACAGAGCTCACAGAAAATGACCTTCCAGGCTCAATGCCATACTTTAAGTCTGCATATGAGGATGTCAAACGCTCCTTGTCCGGTCCTGGACCTGCACTTGGAGGACCTGTGGACACCCGGCTTCGTCTTGAACCCCCCAGGCTGATTCCCTCTCCTGGCTCACATGGTGAGAAGGATTCCCTGCGATGCTGCAGCTTTGGGCTGTAGAAGACACTGTCATCTGTTACGTCAGGTGGGGAATATGGGGAGAGTGGGGAAAGAGAGGAGAAGGGGGAGAAGGGGCTCCTGGGACTGGATGCGGATTTCCTGAACTGAGTAGGATAACCACCAGATGGGTCAGGGCTCCTACCAGGACTGGGATCTCTACATGAGGGGAACTGGTTTGTGGGTATATAATCTATCCTGTTGTTGTTGTAAAAGTCAAACTGGTAGGTTGTTGGGCTGTGGGCTGTTAGATGAACTTGTGTTTTACTTTCAGACTTGTGTCCCACACAAGTCTCCCACTCATTTTGTTCAGTTTCTGGAGTTGATTTGTCTGACCAAATGGAGAATTGATCTCCTGCCATTGTGTTACCAACAGCTGAGGGTGGTATAACAGTGTATCTGTTTGTACCCTCCGTTAGCCTTTCATTTTCCTTCAACACCATTTCCCCCTTTTTCTCTCGCTCCTCTAGTGTTTTGCTTCCATCAACATTGATTTCACTGTCACTCACTGAAGGTGTTTGGGAGGACCGTTTCCATTTCCATGGAAATGACAGATCGTCATCAGACCGTCTAGTGCTGAATGTTTGTCTCAGTCTGTTGAGGACCTGGTCCATTTTGTTGTTGGTCTTGTTGGCCCTCTCTGAGTCTGACCTTGGCAAAGTGGAGTTTGGTGTGCTGACACTTCTCTTCAGTGCAAACCGGCTTCTCTTTGGGCTTTGTTCACTGCTGCTCTCCACTGAGAAGAATCTGCCTTTACCCAGTACATTCTCCTTTGTTCTTCTGTTGCAGCCTTCGTCATCCTGGGACTGACTCTCTGTTGAGCTGCCACAACTGGAGCTCTGATCTGACTGACTACATGGTTCACCTGACGCTCCCTTACTCTGCATTGTGTGTGGCTGTTGACTTAACTTGGTCTCCAAAGAAACCACTGTGTTTGCAATATGTTGCAAAGGTTTAGATATGGTGTTCTTTGGGGAAGCTGTAGCTGTATCTACTTTTGATTTAATGCTGTAAACCAGTGTCTCAGTTACACATGTTGAAGAGGAGCTGTGTGGCTTATCACTTTGCAAACACTGTGAGCTGACATGAAATCTGTTGTTGACAAGTAATATTTGGCCATTCTGGTGATCTTGGCTGATATTCTTGCCGTGATTATTGTTGACTTGATCAGTTTCTGAAACCCCAAACTTTGAACTGTCTTGTGTGGCAGCTTTGTTTTGGAAAGGCAAAGATAAGATCTGGGGTGGGCTGATAGGTGACAGAGGAGGTTTGAAAGTTGGTATGGTCATGGCTGCACCTGGATCAGTATGTAAGGAAAGAAGTGGACTATAAATTGATTGAGAGGCTTGTTGGAAGAGGGGTGATCTGGGTGTTAAAGTCTTAGATTCTCCCTGTGTTGACCTGCTAGACATAAGAGTGGAGTAGGGTGTGGAGCTATAACGAAGTTTATAAGCACTTGAAAAGTCAGGAGGGAAGGAGAGAAGAGCAGAGGAACTGCATTGGACTGTGCCAGACTCCACTGATAATGTCCTCTCCTGCCTGGGTGTGGTTAGCTCATGTTTTCCCTGGTCAGAGATTGTAGTGTCACACAGTCTTTGATTGGACCTCTCTTGCTCTCTGGATGTTAAATCAGCAGAGTCAGATGACAGGGAACGATATTTCCCTCCTTTCCCTATCTCTATCCTGGAGGTTTTGGGGTTAGGGGAGCACAGAGATGTATTTGTGGTTGGACTGTTTGATCTTAGAAAGGAGAAAATGAAGGGAGCTCTAACACATCTGGGAGACCTGGAAGGAGATAGAGGAGTAGTTGGGGCTCCAGATAGATGTGGGTTCTCCACTGTGACAGGCTCTGAATGCTGCAGGTCCACCGAGTCCTCCCACGTTACTCGTCTCACTCTCTTTCCCTCTACCCAGGGGCGCGGTGTCTTTGGGTCTCTTTCTGGGCTGCCTGAGAATGTCCTCCCTTCCTTAGGGATGGGAGTTTTTGAGTAGATGGGGCTAGTAATGATTGGGGTTGGAGGGGGGGTTAGCAGCGATGGGAGAGTGGTAGTGGTGGGAGAAGATGCAATGGCAGAAGTAGTAGGAGGAGTAAGAAGTGATGGGCTGGGGTCAGATGTGGTTGAAGAGGTAATGGATGCAGTGGATAAATGGCTATACTTTGTTTTAGACAAAGCACTGACTGTGGGGATCAGGGTGGACACTGTTTTAGGCTGGAAAGGTTTGGGAATTGAGCCGTAGCTTCTTTCAAAGCCAAGAGGTGTGGTTGTGCTGGTGAATTTGGGTGTTTGGGGAGAAGAGCCAGTGTGAGCAGAAGTATAAGTACTGGCCTGAGAAGAAACTGGATGAGAATGGAAGGAGAAACTAGTATTGGTGTTTGGGGTTGGGGTTGCGGGGAGACCAGAAGTAGCTTTAGAAGTAATACCTTTACTGTTGTGAGTGATGGTCGTAGCAAGAGAAAGAGAGTGTTTGGCAAACTTTTCCTTGTTATGGGGAGATGCAAGGGTGCTGTTGTTTTGGATGAGCAGTGATTTTTACTGTATTTTCTGCTGCTCTCAGTGGGTGTATTTGAGCTCTTTGGATTAAGCAAAGTAGGTGGTGATACAGTGACATTGGCTGTAAATGAACTATTACTTACATCACGCTTGCTGAGATCTTTAAGATGACTCAGTGCTGTTTGTGGTGTAGCTCTGGTAATTTTAGACAAAGACAAAACATCAGGCACATGATAAGGCTTTTGTGGTTCTTGGATGTTAAAATTGGAATGATATTGCTGTTTGGAAAGCCTGTCTGATTTGTGGTCAGGTGAATCTTCAGAATTTCTTTCTTTGAGGTTGGGAGTTCCTCTCTGAGTCTTCATAACAATGTTCATGTTACCTTTGCAAACTGACTCTGCTGTGTTATTGTTGTCTCTGTTATTGGGGATTTGACTACTGAATCTTTTGTTGTCAGTTGGATCTGGCGAAACCAAGCCACTATTATCACTGCAAGGTTTGTCCAAGGTTTGGTATTTGATGTTGGTTGGATCATTGGCGGTTAGAGGGGAACTGTCTTCTGGGGTAACTTGTTTCCACCAGGAAGTAGATGTCAGGGTGGTCCCTCTAGGAAGGGAGCGGGTTTTTAGGAGGGCAGAAGGATCATATGGGAAATGTCTCGGTGAGGAGACTAAGCTCTTTGGGGATAGGTTTGTATTTTTATCTGAACCCCTGCAGTTCTGTTGCCTCTCTGTTGTTCCTCTACTCAGAAATGCCAGTTTGGAACCTGTTTGGGGTTGTTGGGTAAAGGATGTCTCTTCTGTGTCCCTTTTTATAGGTGTAGTTGAAAAGATGTGTGATTCAGATATGTTCCCATCTCTGTGGTTGGAGGATGACTGAGAAAGGACAGACCCGGTTTGAGTTGTCCTATAAGAAATGGACGATGGAGGGAGACAGGACTTTGGCCTCTCTTGCTCATTATTGTTGAGAAAGGTCTGACAGAGGTTTGTCGCTATCAGGTTTCCTTCAAGATCACTTGTCAAAGGGTTTTCCTCAGAGAAGGTGGAGGCTGCATTAGAGGTCCGGCCACTGGAGTTGATTCTTCTTAAAGACAGAAGCAGACTGCTAGTTGGTGGTTTGGAGCTTAAAGCTGAGACTGCTCCTTGATGGCCAGTTTGTGGATGTCTCCTTTGTTCATTTGGGCTACAGCACAGGGGAGATAGTGGAGATGCAGTTGTGACTAGAGGGCTTATAGCACCTGCATCTAGTTTCTTGTTGTCCATTCGCCCAGAGTTTACATCCAGAGGGACAGTCTGAATAATTTTCCTCTTAGAGTCATACTCCAGTCTTGCAGGACCACTCTCAGTTGACCGGTCCACTGTATTCCTCCTGGTACCCAGAAATGGGACTCTCAGTTGGGCCTGCAATTCATCTGTCAACACACTCTCCACACCATGTTGGTATTGAGTCTCCTGAAAGCATCCATGTGCATGGTTTGCCACAGTGTTTGTCACATCTTGTAAACTGCCTTGGACTTCTGAATTTCCAGTTCCCTCAAATCTTTTGGTCCGTCGTAGTCGGCCACTCCAGTGTGGAGCAAGAACTGTGACTACTGTGGAAGACAGCATGGTTACAGCAGGGTTGGATAATTCCTCACAATTCTTTTGGTACCCAAGCTTTGTATGGTCCTTTATATCTTCCTCTAGCTCTTCTGATTCAGAGCTAGTCCTTTTTGGTTGTGCCTCACATAGAAATATGTGCAAGCCATTATGCTCATGTGGTCCAAAGTCACCATGTGACAAATGATGATTTACATTCAAGTTCCTGTTAGTCTCCAGTTCATTGCAAACAACTATGATAACTTCTTCCCTCGAGGCTGGAAATGGTACTGTCTCTGGTAACAGGCAGTCACTGTCCGTCTCTGTGGGGGTTTCTGATGGTGATGTTCGTCTGTTAAACTGTTGAAAGGAAAAGAATTACTGCAGAAAAAAGATGTTGTGTACTAAAAAGCAATTTGCCAAACAACTGCAACATGAATTTTAAAATGAATTAACCATATTACATTCATTATATAACTAAGAAATAATGTTAAAATTAAGGTTTTAAATTTCATTTATGCGCTTTCTAAATAAAGTTACCCAGATAATGATTCATATGGCCACATAACCTCCCAGAGAAGATTTGTGTTTATAACCACAGACCAGGTATGTACAGCTCTGTCCATATCATTGTAGCTTAACTCTTTTCATACGTCAACTTCGGTCATATCATACCAACGCAAATTCTGTGCACAGCAAAGTAAAATGCAGTTACAGTGAGCATGCTATCAGAATTGTAAATTGTGTGCTGGCAGAAGCCACAGCTTCTCTAAAGCTCCTGTTCCCATGGTGCAACTATTTAAGAGATTCAGCCCTTGACAAACAGGTTATTTTGAAAGACGAGAGATTTCCAAGGACAGACACAAAGCACACACACCCTGCCCCTTCTAATACTTAAAATAATAACCAATCTCAGGTGTTGTATGCACTGTCACCTATTATGATTTCAGAGAATTTCAATGGCTTTGAAATTGTTGCTTTAAATTATGTACCTGAAGCACTGATACACTGAAGCACGGGAATATTTTGGATTAACATTTGTTCTGTGTCAGATTATAAACCAGTGTTCCATTTAGATTATGGTATATTATGATAAAGACTGTGGATGATCTTTACCTGACAGTAGCTGTCCCCAGTCTCAGCTCTCCATGGTTCAGTCGAACTGGCAAAACAGGAGAGAGCAGACACATAAAAACCATTAGACACACTAGTCAGGATTACACCGCTTACCACTTACCTGTAGACTGAACATTATGGACAGTATGCACAACTTGTTGCAGTTACCCAACATAGTGAGTTTGAACTATGGCTACTGAGCTTTGATTATATATTTGTTGACTGTCTAATTATTATTGGGTGAGTTATTCACACCAAAATTGAAGGCGAAGAGGAATAAATTTGACAAGGCAGTTAAATCACATAGACGATACAGAAATTTTTTTTTTTGTCATCATTTATGTTGAATTATAGTATGTATTTACAATAAATATACTCTCACTGATATTTGATGGGCACTTTACCTGTTTGACAGCCTGAGGAAAGATTATTTTTGATACTGAGATGGGGAAACAGGCAAGTGATCTGGGCTTATTGTTTTCACAGAGACTTTATGAACATGATAGTTAAGATGTGAAAATAAAGTGTTTCACGATTTTATGACTGATAACAAACTGTGAAAATTAATAAGGTATCTCAGCAGCAATAAGTGTAATATCTGCTCTCAGAAAACACACTCTCATATATCATTCAGACATACCCTGGCTTCCTGAGCTCTGCTGTAATGTTTTTGTGTGAAACATCTGAGAGATTAAATGTCTCACATTTGCCACAGCAATGTGGATCAACAGGATGCCCAGCATTCTTCTGTTCTGTCCCCCTTTACTAAATTGTTCTCACTGTCACTTGTGCACACCTCACAACCATTTATGAAAGCGCTTGCAGGGCATCTTTATGTTGGACATGGCAGCACATGGATCACATGTGTCTACTGCCAGACACGCACGCACGGACGCACGCAAGCACACTTTTATGTCTTTATAAGGTCATGTTGGTGTGACTGCAGGCGGCTCAGAGAGTTGATGAGGTGTGTCTCTTGAACCAATAAAGCCTCTTTAATCAATGATCTTTATTGACGAGTCTAATAAAACCTCTGGCACAGTGTGCACAACTCCCTGTTATGCAAATAAGTACAAGTGAAACTTTGCAGTACACACTCAACCAGTTTTTATGCAGTTAAGCAGTTATTATGTCATATCAGATCTGATCTAAATAGATCAGGTTTAACCTAAAGTAATCTCAAACACTGCGGTGCTGCTGATCTGTAGATGATATATGACAATTTATGACACTGTAAACTGTGAGAATGTATGGTCAGGGTTCCTTAAAGGGTGGTAATAGCTTTATATCTCTATATACTGGATTCACTAGAACATATTAGCCTTGGAGGGGGGATCACTGTTAGGTGCACTTCCTTGTTTATCCAAGGAGCTGACTCTTCCTGATAGGGTGTCACAGGCTAAAGTACGCAGACAGGGTTGAGTGGTTCAGTTACCGTTTGATTTAATGATGGAAAACCTGATTGAAATGACCTTAAATAGGACTGAGAACAACAGAAGCATCTTCCAATTCTGTTCAAAGTGGATACTGTGCACAACACTGCTGGCATGATAAAACCTGCTTTCTGTTGCACTGTAATGAAAAGCTCTGAATCTCATTAATATGTGTCTTACCCTGGCTTACCTGTGAGGACAGGAGCCAGACTTCAGTTTGAGTTTTAGTTCTTGTTTGTCAAGGCTTAGACTCTTGGAAAGTGTTAAAAAGAGAGAGGTGGCGAATCTGGGTCCAGAAGGCTTCTGGATCTGGATCTCTGAACCAGCACAGTAGGAAGATTCCTTCTGTTTTATTCTGTTTGCTCCAGATATCAGTGCTGCAACAGATTCAGAGCAGCTCATTAAGTGCTGGACATTGACATTATCAAGGTTTAATATATTCTTCATGTTTTTGTATCAGAAATGTTATTTGTGTCTATGTTCGTGTGTGTGTGTGTGCACGTGTTCAACCTCTGTGTGGTCCCTCCTGGCTGATGGCTGATAGGTGATGGTCTTGATCTGTTGTGGTTTCATCACCAGAGTGATCTTCTTGCTGGAACCTCTCAGCAAATGTTTTGTTCTGCTGTGCTCTTAAAAAAAAAAAAAAAAAAAAAAAAAAAAAAAAAACAAAAAAAAAAAACACAAAAAAAGTGAAGGAATTCATCTTCATTCATTTCTAATGATGGATTCATCATTTCAATCTTTTACTCATGTAAAAATGCTAAAGATTGCTTGTTCTAGCCCTTACACCACCGGTCCTTGTGCAGCCCTACTGAGGCAGCTGGTAGTGCCTTGATGAAGGAGGTACGATCAAGCATAGATACAACCTACAGCATTTGTCATCTGGGCTTATCATGGACAGTATCACGTGTAACTGGGCCTTAATTACATCCCCCACAGTGTCAATATCATTAGAAAACTGAGGGTAAAAACACGAGCACCCACAGTTCTTGTGGTCCCCACATGGTGTCCCTGTAGATGCCGTAGCGCTGACATGTGTTTACATTTCTGAAGAGGAGTATATCAGCTTTGATGCAAGCTCTGGTGCATCTTCTGTGTCTACCTGCAGAGGCTCCATAGTTACACCATAACCCTTGCATACACAAACATAAGTTAAATGTTAAGCAGCATTCTCTACCCAGCATCAAATTGGGGTGTTGCAAAAATGTATATTATCCATTACTGCTTCTGGTTATTGTCATGTATGACTAAGAGAGTCCTCACATTTGAGCAGCTGGAACCAGCACATTTGGTATTTTTGCTTGAAAAATGACTAAAACGATAAATAGTTTATCAAAATAGTTGCAGACTGTTGTGAAAAAAAAAAGAAAAAATAAGACCAATCTGATAAAACTAGAATGGATTGATGTTTTTAACCTTAATGTTTTTAAAGAGGTATGTAAGTCTGTGTACCTAATGTATCAAATGTATGGAGGCACAGCTGCAAAGTGTAATTTCTTATTGTAACTGTTTGAGAAAGATGATTGCTCTTGCTGTCTGAAACTATAACAGCCCCACTTGCAAGAGTGATAATAAACTCAGAAAGACACTGTCTTGATTGTGAGCCATTTTTATTACAGAATTCCCACCACACAGACTAATCAATTAATGATTTAATCATTAGTCCCAAGCATCTCTTAACCTTTATGCAATTCACTGGATTACAGAGAGTGGTTGTAATCTGACTGGTACAGTGTAGAAGAAGAAGAGGGCAGAAAACTAAAACAGCCATGCTTCCCTCTTCTTATCACTCTGACTGTGTTGCACAGATAGGATGTGGTTATATAATAATCCAAGTCTGCCCACTCCACACTTTCTCTTACAACCAGAGTAAAGCACTCACACACCCACTCACTCTAACATGCATATGCACATTTACTGCTGCAGCTCAATGCTGAACCCAAACTATGACCAAACCACCAACCACAATGGTGATACACAACAAAGATGAGGTGGAGCTCCAAATATGAATGTATGTGTTACTGCAACCTGTTTGATTAACATAACAAATGGTCTGTCACAGATGTTTCCAGGATCACTCTCTTTTATCTCATCTCAACAGTTGATGTGTGGATGGAAATCACTGATTAGGATCCAAAGGCCTGATAAAACCTGTGGTGCTTCATCACAGAGTGAATCATTTTGATTTTTCTTTTTCAGTAACATGGACCATCACACGGAGCTCTACCTCTCACTTGCCTTCAGGGCTGACTCACTGTCTTCATTAGAGCAAAATTTCTGTGAGACTATTATAAAAGCATGACATGACGGGACATGAGAGAGAAGCAGATAGAAATATGAGCAGGGAGGGAGATCTTCCTGTTCTTAAGCAGCTACCTCAGTGCCAAGACCAACACACCTTTCATGTGGATGGAACTGAGTGCTTTTAATCCTGCCTATGCTGGAGGCAACACAAGAAATCTTATGACATCACAGCCATATTAGTGGTTAGTGTAAACCTGTAAGTGACCATGTTTATTTAACCAGTAAGTGATAGGCCTGTGATGGTGGAGCATCAGGACCTGCTGTTAACATCATGTGCTACACCTCTTTCTCCATGATCACATGTTCACCTCATGTTCACCTGAGCTCAAAGGTACAGTGCATCTGCAATCTGTCATCAGTGTCTCACAGCTGAAATGATTATTTGATTCTGTTTACTAACACAGCTGGTTGGATCATTTTCTCCTTAGATAGATTGGACTGTAACTGCTCAACAGTAGGTCTGCAAATAAGGGTTACATTCATTGTTGCTGAATCTGTGGATTCATTTTACAATTAATCTTTAGTCTATAAGAAAAATCACAAGCCTGTGAAAACATTCTGTCACTGTTTCCCAAAGATTCTATCAACAATGATACAAAAAAAGTATATCCTATGTTTGGCATTTTTTCTTTGAGAGAGTGACTTAAATGATGGATTATGAAAACTTGTTTTTTCCCCTTTGATTGACTAATAAATGACTGGATAAACCGTTTCAGCCAGAACAGCAGAGAAACTGCTTCAGTGAAACCACACATCTGTGGTGGATCTGTGGCTGCAGATGTTAATCCATACAAAACACATTTACCCTGGAATTCTCAGTGTTTAGGCTTAGTCTTCTTTTTCTTTTCTTTTTTTTTACTCAAGTTTGCATTTGTACTTCCACCACCGTAACATCCAGTGTCTGTAGCTGGATGTTACAGCCCTTTATCCATCACTTTCAGCTAAAGCTGAAATTAAATTAATGTCTAACAATTTTGATAAATGATTGATTGCTTTAAGTAACTTCTGAAGCATAAATGCCAAGATTTCACTGGCCTCTTCCAGCCTCTAAATCAAGGATACTGCAGGTGTTGCAGCTGGAAGATTACTGATTTAATAACAATTGATATACAAAAGACCAGTATAACATTTTTTGGTAATTCTCTTTGTGTGCTGATTTTCCAGTGAATATAGTTTTACATATTTTAGGGCAGCATCTATGATCTACTCTCATAATTGATTCATCCTTGGATTTTTTTCTACATCAATTAATGGTTTGGTCTATAATGCCAGAAAATAGTGAATCACATCACCATCACAATTTCTCAGTGCCAACATTTCTTTATTTTATTTTAAACTTATAATGGCTAACAAGTAAAGATAGAGATCGATATTCACTTGTCATCAGAGAGGATGATGGAAACCAGAAAATATCCAAGGCTGAGAAGCTGTAAGCATTGAATTCTTGGCAGCTCCGCTTTAAAAATGATTGTACATTTAATCAATAACCAAAATGATTGCAAATTAATATTATGTTGATTGATTACTTGATTAATTGGCAGTTCTTTCAACTTCAAATATTATCAATAAAATCTTGTCTACTTTTTAAAAATTAGCTGAACTACTTCACGATCTTTGCCTTTTCTGTAGAAACCTCTACAAGTACGAATTCATCTCTCAGCATGCAATGTATCGGTTAATTTACTGTTCAAGTAAAAATATCAAATATTCTCCAGCTCATTTCTATTTTATATTAAATTGAATGTCAGTCAGTGAAAACAGGAATCAGATTTGTGTAATTTTTCACTATTTTCTGACATTTTACATTTAATAAATAATCTGAAACATTCAATTAGAGATGAACAAATAATCGAGATAATTGTAGTTTGTAGTAGTACTTAGGAGGTATTCTTTTTCAAATAAAAAAGTAAGAGTTCATTTAAATTATACTATGGACTGTTATTGCAAAAGTTCCCATTTTGAGAGTTAAATCCATAAAAAGGTCAGACTTTAGTGATCTCTGACCTGTTGATAAAACCTTAACACACTGCAGCCTGCAGTCAGGGCTGCAGCCATGTGACACATACGCTGTTTGTGAACTGTATCTCTGTTTGTTTTAATGCTTTGTGAGCTAATGACTGACTGTTATCTGCGAGAGACTCTCAGCTGCAGTGTGTGCTGTGAGTCTCATGCCTGGCTGTGGGCGTGTGCTTGGATCTGCCAGCTAACACTTACATAACCACAAGGATCCAGCCTGCACTAAAGTGTGGGTGTGTGCTCAGTACTGACAAACCCATGTAATGTTCCAATTACTGCAAACGATCTACACCCTAAACGTCTTTTCCAGCTTCATCCAGAGACAACTTAATGACTTTGCAGTGACTTCATGAGTTGTAAGAACAGATGAGGAGGACAGAATGAGACTTGTTCTGTTTGCTGCCACACCTTCAGCAGAGCTGTTTATCTTTCTATACATGGGTATGTGGGGGGGTTATTAAATGGGTATACAGGGGGGTGGGGCGTAGAGGGTAAGCTGTGGACATGCACAGTCAGCTGCACTGTGTATCTACAGTAGTAACAGGTCTGGAGTGGCCTGAATGTGGGCCTGCACAGCCACTGAAGCTGAACTGGACACAATCTTAACTGAACCAGATGACGCTAGTTTAGAGTAGCTTGTGTTAGTGTTACACTGCTAGTGAAGTGTATGACAAACTCATCCACACACACCAGCACAGGCTCAGGTATATTGACTATAACTTACATACGTCACGTTTTATGAGCGAGAGAAAGAGCATGTCACACAAAACCTTTTTTTTTTTTGGAAATAGCAATTTTACGCAAACCAAGAGCAGAAACACGCTTTTAAAATTAATGTTGGGAGACAAGTAACCATAATTTTGACACTGAATATATCTAAAATACTCTATTAAACACATTTAAGTAAAATTCTGGCTTTTATCATAAGTTATTTCCGGCCGCCTGTGCGGTCAAATAAGGTCTGAGCAGTATGATGCTGCTTAACCAAGAGTAAGATATGAAATGATTGGAATATTTTAATGCCGAATTTACTAATAATGAAGCCATGCATCGTTACAGGTATTCGTTTAGCTGTGAGACATGTATGTGATTTCAGACAAGCACTGCAGCGTTGAATATACAGATATTCAAAAGGAGTTCGGCTTTGGTTTATCTCCGTTCACCAGAACGTCTCGCAACGCGGCAAAAAGAGTCTCCAGCGAGGAAACGGAGACACAGAAAGTGCGCGACAACGTTTAACAGGTCGATGAAAACCATAACATACAGTACAGTTACAAAGTGGTTGATAAAATGACCTTTAAAGACAGTGTATTTACCTTGCAGCAGCGGTCCGTGCAGTTCGTGATGTCCTGCTCTGAAACCTCGCTCTCTCTCCTACAACTCTGGGCTCCAACTCTCCTGCGTCACTTGTTGACATGCTATTTGAACCGGTTCAGTCAGCCCTCGCTGCTCAGGCTCACAGGACAAAGCATCTTAAAAATGTGGCGTGGAACCCACAGAAACCGAACTGAGGACGATCCAAGTGCACGTCCATGTCAGTGTCAAGGTGGAGGTTAAAGTTCAACACATCAGACTGTCAGACAGGTGAGACCATGCAATCACTACCGGTTCCTGCGTCAGCCACATTTCCTTGTGCAGCTGCTTGATGCTCAGTGCTGCTCTGTTATGGCATTTTTTATTTTTATTTATCACATTCTTAAAGATAAACTGCTACTGCTAAATCTTGTGATCAGCACATGAAGATACATGAAGAAAGTTTCTGCAAAACCTTAAATAGCCTACAAACTTTTTTTTTTATCAATCACAAGATGCACGTGTTAATTCAAATGACAATTGCATTACATTACAATTCCCCATCCCTATCAGTAGCACATACATCTGATGGTCTTTATCCTGCATTTAAAGACAATGTGGGAACATGTCACTGAGATCACCTTTTGTCCCCATTCTGATGTTTAATGTGAACATTAGCTGAAGCTGACCTGTACCTGCAAGAATTTATACACTGTACTGCTGCCATATTATTGGCTGACTCAATAACTGCATGAACAAGCAGGTGAACAGGTGTTCATAATAGAGTGTGTTAACTGGTATAACTGTGTCTGTGTCTACCATAATTTAAACCGTAATGTCTTACTGGAATTTGTAGTTTCTGTCACCAATGTACACACTGATAAAACAAGACATCGTAAACTGTGATCATTTTGGTTAAGTGACTTCAACTTTAACCATTTTCAGTGCTGAATCCAGACGTATGCAGACTGATCCAAGTGCAGCTTTAAAGAAAACCACAAGAGGTCATTGTTGTTTCATAGAAAAAATATGTACTAGCTAGTCTACTAGCGGTTCCTCAAGACTGTCAGAGAAAGAAAGAAAGACAGAAACAAAGAGAGAAAGAAAGAAAGACAGAAACAAAGAAATAAAGAAAAAGAGTAGCCAAAACATTTCAGTATTTTTTATTTGCGCTGTTGCTGGATGCTTATTCTGTCTTCTCCATCAGTTTCCTGTGTCACATTTAAATGTCCGCAAAGCATGCTGGGAACTACCGAGGTTTAGTCTTCGCAGTTATTCAGTAAAGATAATCCATTATCAGTGCTTTGGGGGAACCCCTCCTCCCTCCTCCCCCGCAGAGGATGCGGGACAGTCTGACTGGTCCTGAGCTCTTGACTCCTCTCGGCTCAGAAGCGGTTGCGATCATCCTGAGAATCTCACCGGAATCTCGCTCTGGGATCAGGTTTCTTCTGTTTTTCTGGCTTTACCCCTCCGCTCCAAGTCTGGATTTGTGACATCATGACGGAATATTGAGGATAGTTTTAATTATGGTTCGCTTTAAATGTCCATGTTTACGGAGCTGCAGCTGAGGTTTCATTTGATGTCGGACTGGATTATTTCAGCGTGATGGATACACATGAGAGCGCAGTGCTCAAACTTTTTGTTGTTGGGATTTTGGGTGAGTAAGATTATTTTATGTGATTTTCTCTCTCTATTGTGTTATAGTCGTTTTTTCTTTTATAACAGAAATCTGTTCGCTTTATGCCAAGCAGTCACATCATCACTAAGTGCCTCTTGAAACTGGAGCAGTTCTAGCAGTTGTGGCCACTTTTCCATTATAGTCAGACATCTTTCACTAAACAATTTCATGCTGTTCTACAAATGCTCCACTGTATTACTGCACATTTACAGACTGCATGCCATGAATGCAGTCAGCTGTACAATGTGCACTGACTTCAGGTTGCTAAATGCACATAGTAAGGATGGCTATCAAATACTAGGATCATCCATCAAATCTCACAACACATACAGTGAACAGGAATATGCTGTACCATGGCATCATGCCCCAATGGACAGATCTGACCTATATCGGGGCCAATGGGAGTGGATCTGGCTCATTAGCTGGTGGTTCACGGATGAAATCATGTATGAAATTATGTTTCATGTGGTGTGAAGCTGTGACCAATGAAGCGCGTTGTTGAAACACACACACTAGTTTAACTTCAAGGGTTAGAAGCTTGTGTTGATGCTCTGTAGTAATGTGATGCTGGGCACTGACTGAGATGACTCAAAGCCTTAATCTTTTATTTTTTTATTTCAATCATTTATTTCACGTCATCACCAGCAGAATCAGAATCAGCAGAGCAGAGGCAGAGATGGTCTGTAGCACAGGGACTCTCTCCAGGATGTGTTTAATAAGGCTGAGGGATCTCAGACAGCAGTTGTTGAGCTGATATGTGGTCTTGGTGTCATCTTGCTTCTCCCATGTGGACTCTGAACCAGGTGACTGAGGATTTCAGTTTTCAGAAAGAACCATAGAGCCTCTGGAGGGGTAAACCTAAAGGTGGAAAAACACACTTTAAGAAGTCCTTTTACCATTTCAAAGAGTTTAGCGTATTGTAGACAGGAGGATGTGGCCTATATCTGGCCAAGACCTTCGGCCTGGACTCCCCTGAATCTCTGCCAAGTAACAGCTGTGGCCCTGTCTGGCCAAGCAGAACACTCACTGACAAGGTCCCTTTCTGAATTAAAACACATTCTATGTTCACTCTCTGTGAATGCAGATTATAGTGTCATGAAAAACAGGAGAAGTAAAACAATTTATGTGTGATCAAACTGAGTCTAATTTATGTTTGGAGCGAGAGTTCACTTTGATAACTCTTTTGTAGACCAAAAAAGAGTTTCCCCATCTAGATCCCCACTAAGAAGAAGTAAGGTGGAGGCCAGATGCAGGAGTTCAAAGGAAAGCAGAACTTAACACAATGATTTGTTACTTTCAGTCTTAGCAGGATAGTTGGTGTATAAGGTCTTCATCTGCAGCGCAGAGAAAGAGCCATTCCCTCTGACTGCGAAGCAGCTGGTTACCCGTATAAACATCGCTTGACCATTTCACAGCAAGGGAAAATGCCTCGGGGGTCCTGAAATTTTTTTTAACTTCTTTAAGTAAAATGCTATTCTTAGACCTGTGGTGAGATTTCAGTTTGTTTGGCTTTTCTCAGTGCATGTGGCTGATGTCCATATGATGGGGGTGGATGTGGCTTTATGTTTTATCACCTACAGTTATTTCAGAGTGATGAGAAAGGGCTGCTTTTGTGTTTGCACAGATCCTGGTTGTGTCACACTGCAGTTTAGATCACTAACACCATGTGATCAATAAGTTTACATGTGTATTGTCATATTTCGGTTTGTTCATCTACAATATGTCTTATTGTCAATAAATCCAATAAAATACCAGACCCAACATTTAATTTATCATCATGGTTCATTGCCATGGACATGTACTTTGTAATTCATTTAGGCTCAACCCCACACACACCACCCTGCTGCAGGAAATATTCATTACTGCATCAAATCCACCACTGGATATAGTCCCTCACAAATGGATCATTTACTTTGAGTTAGAAACTGAAGCATTCCTTTGTGGGTTGAGAAAGTTCTCCTGCTTCTTAAGCTAAACTCGAACAGCACTCAGACCTCAAACCTCTGATAATGACAAACAATCTGTCTGTCAGACCCAGATCTGGTTTTAATGGGTTCTTCTCGGGCCCATGCCCCAGATCATTGTCTTAATCTTCACTAAATTGTACAAACAAACAAACAAGAGACGGTTTAATAAATTATCTGACTTTGTTTTGTAACACAAAGCCAGATGTGTGATCAAAGGTCAGATAGCTTCCGTTAGACTCATTAGGTATATGTTTAGTCAGGATGAAGAAAAGCTGCCTGATCGTCACTACACATACGAACAAATAAAGAAACAGTAAAATATCATATGTGAGTCAGTCCAGACTGCAGGTGGTATCTGTGGCCTGTATTACAAAGCAGGATTTGAGGTTATCAAGGTAACTTCAGGTTTAACTCTGGGTTTTCAGTCCTACAAGGGTGGTTCACTTCTTACCGGGGTAAATTACCATTGTAACTTATGCTGAACTCCTAAACTGCTCCAGTGCAGGTTAACTTCAAAGGATCAGATCAGAACCTGTCAACAGCCAAATTACTGACCAATCCGATACCTGGAGAAACTTATCATTCCTACAGGAACCTGACGGGATCATAAGACTTTACAATTAAGTGATGAATGATAATGAACAGTAGACATTTAAATCAGTCAAATTGTTTTGCTGTGTCCACTCTCTGTTTTAAAACACAGCATGCATGGAGAGTTTATCACAATAAATAAATATATCATAACTATTATAGCTTAATTTAATTTTAATTGAACAAACATTCTTTAATCCGGTAGGATTCCTGACAATGTTTAACATGAGGAGACTCTTTAATGATAACTGGAAATAAAAACTAAACCTCTGATGTCTTTGATTGGAAAAATGATCCACACACTGTTGGATATTTCCCATGTCTAGAAATTTGAGTTATACATTTTAAACATTTTAGTGAACTACTTCTCTTTTCATTCTTCTTTAACTTTTTTTTTCTGCATCACATGTTCATATTAGTTCATCAGACGAAAGAGTGAAAATACAGAGTAAGAAACTTGATAATTGATAATTCATACACTTATTTACAATATATCGTTTGCCTGACTTCAATAGAAATTATATTTAGAATTTTTTTTATTCTAGTTATGTTCACATAACTTATGTTCACATTTCACCTTGTTGAATATTACTTTTAGATGTCCCTATAACTGAATTTGCCTGCAGGCATAAGCATTTCTTCTCATATCATATTAAGTACTTTATTCATGGCTCTGATGACATATAGCTCATAATTAACAACTCCGCCTCTCTCACAAGAACACGCTCCTAGCTGGATCCAGGGTTAACTGAGCAAGTTGATAACCAACTTTGTAGTACAGGTTATCCAGGACGGTCAATGTTAGGTTCACTTAAGCCAGATAACGAAAGGTTACCCTGGGTATGTTGTACTTGCTTCACACTACTGGCCTTCGGTTCATTCCTAAAATATTTAGAACATCTACAGCTAAAACCAGTAAAACACACATGATTTAGCAAGCCCACAGTAATACAGGTAAAATATGTAACTCATTCAGTGAAAGTATGTTAAGAGTGTTATTAATCTTTCAGATGCCTGTTAAAGATTCATGCAGCAAAAGGGGCTTGAACTTCAACAGTGTAATAATGCTGACTCCAAGTCACTGCATGCAGCAGAGAGCATCTCTGATAAAGCCCCATGGTCAGCACTGCTGAACTGTTTTACACTAACTAATTTCCTGTCTGTTATGACCACTCCTGATTCAACTGTGCTTTCATTCTAAATTCAATCTTAACTGTAGTTGGATTAAATCTCACTGAATTTAATCTAAACAGTGGAAGCCCCACCCCCAAATAGTGTTTACACAAATACACTATACTTAGTACTAAAATGTGCTTAAGTGCAGTGTCAGATTTCTAATCACAATGAGAATAGGTGGTGATTTGCACTACTGTAGCCTACTGGGAGGAAGTGTGATGACTGAAATGAGTTAATGATGACAGAAGATGGCCACACTTAATGATCAATAGTAATTTTATTCACAGCACAGGCAAAAAGTAATTTCCCCCTGAAATTAATAAAAGTCTTAAAATGGAACAGTAATGGGTCAGAGCTGTCTGACAAACTGGATGAGGAATGTGGGTGTGTGAGTTTGCCAGACACAGATCCTGGCTCGGGTGTTAGGAGCTGAGACTTTGGTAGATGAATAAAACTTTGTGTTAACATGTCTTCACCGCAGACACAGTCTGCAGCAGCTGAAAGAATTTGTAAAAACTTTAAAAAGGTTCTTCATGTTTCACACAGGCAGCAAGTCTTCAGTTTTTCTTAAATGTGAACGACCACATCAGTTTTTACTTAGGGAGGCTGTGTGAACCAGGGGGAGGATGTTTAGTCACTAAAGTTTATCTCTGTGATATTTTCTAAACAGGATGCTAAACAGGATTTGGTATATTTGGTTATATTGTGAAATTTTGTCAATTACGTGTCCCACTTCTATTGTGAAAAATCATTCCAGGAAAGAGGAACTGCACTATATGTTAGAGTATTCCTGCATATGTTCACAACATTAGTATTGGGGGAGTGCAGGGTCACAGGGGGCTAACACTTAACAAGCTGCTGATGATCAGTCAATGCCGCCAAACGTAATGTCTTGTTTTTTATTTCCGTAAGAGTTAAACACAAAATATATGATCTGCTTAAAGGCTCCTGTGAGTAATGGAAGTAACGAGCAATAAAACAAATTACTTTTGCTGTTGATTAATTAGTAAAGCAATGTAATTGCAGAGAGTAATATAATGAATAATCAATTACAGCACTGTCAATTTTATGGTTTGTATTTTTTCATCACCTGTTTGCTGTATGACACATCCAGCTGCAGCTTACTGTGTATTTATTCATGCATACACATTACTTGGTTATTATAAACTTAGTGTTGTTACCAACTTTGTTAGTTTTTATTTAATACATTGCAAAGCAAAGTGACTTTCAGAACAGGGCTGTAGTGATGCTCCTGTAGTTCTCTCTGGTGGTGGAACCTAACATAGACACAGTTAATGCCTTCAGTGACACTCCTGTCTGTCCTTTCTGTCTCTGACTCACTGTTGCAGCCTTAATTTGTGGCTGTGTCAGACTAATACCAAACTTTTCTTTCTCTCTGCCTGCCTCTTCTTCTTTTTCTTCCTGCTGTTTCAGACACAGGGAGATGGACAGCTTGTTGTTACTGTACTCATGCCTCAGAGGCATTGCTGCTCAAAAAACGGATGGAAAGGAGCCTGTTGTTCATGTTCTTTCATATGTTTGTAAGACATGTGTGATTAGACACCGATTGGA
Source organism: Seriola aureovittata (assembly GCF_021018895.1). Taxonomy (NCBI): domain Eukaryota; kingdom Metazoa; phylum Chordata; class Actinopteri; order Carangiformes; family Carangidae; genus Seriola; species Seriola aureovittata. The sequence continues at coordinate 7,715,308 of NC_079383.1, read as the reverse complement.
CTTTGATAGAAACTGGGCAGTTGATACTTCAGTATGGCCCTACCGTGCACAAACTTGTGTTATATTAGTCGTCACTGGTCCCTGCTCTATCCCATCCCTGATCAGACTGTGAGTCGGAGTGATACTGCATCTTATGGCTGTCTTCTGGTGTCTCTGAGCTGGGGCTGTAATTAATGGAAGAAGTTGACATGATAATTATCAGTTTTATTATATTGTTATCATCTCTCTCTCTTTCTCTCTCTCTGTCTCTGTGTGTGTGTGTGTGTGTGTGTGTGTGTGTGTGTGTGTGTGTGTGTGTGTGTTGTGGGAAGGTGGGGAGCTTCATTCTTTACTGCTGCTGTGTTTCAACAAGTTTTGACATTTAAGGAAAAGTGTGGTCGTTTAATGTGTCATTGTGACTGAGATGAAATGATGAGTCTGAGTTTAAAAACTGTCTTTATCTAAGAAGACAAAGTGACCCATCTCAACTAGACTTCTAAATTTACAGCTTTGTTTTCTTTTATGTAGCCATGCAAGTGTTACTCCAGTCAAAGGCCTTTGTTTTTCTACAAACAGGATAATTCATGCCTGCCACAATGTTCTTCCAAAATGCTGTTTGTTGGATGTGAGTGCTCCTTTGGTTTGTCATAGTGGGGATGAAACAAAGTGGTTCAGGTGTTTTTAGTTTTATGTGTTAGATTTAAACCCTTGTCTGGAGAGTGCATGGGTGCATGAGGCAATACTGATGAAAATGCATTGCCTCTCTAATGCTGTTATTCCAGTTCATTATCTTTGCTAACTTGGAATTTGTTTAGTGTGCTGACTGCCAATTCACTATCATAATCACATCCATGTTGCTTATCTGTCACTACCAGCCTACACTGTGAGCATACAACTGTTTGTGTTCATTTGAATGCACATTTTCACAAATACTAAAAACATTTTTAATATTACATGTTTCAATTGTTGAGATGCTGCATCACAGACTAACTGTTCATGAGATGCACAGCTACAGCTCCATGAACGGCTCCCACTAAAGAGACAGCTCACAGACAGAAGGATTCACTCCACAGGGCCCTATTCCACTGAAGCTTGGCTGTAATTTTCCTCTTCACATGGTAAATGGGACTGCATTTATTTATAGCTGTTATCCTCTCATGGTACCTCACACTCACCCACGACACACGTTTGAACCGCCAGCCCTGCTCCAACTCCTGAACTGCTGCCTACATGCTAAGACTAACAGAGCATTTCTCTCCGTAGAGTCCACCATCATGGATTTTCTCCAATCCACCACTGGAATTTTATTTCTGTCTCCATCATGGTCATCTAGCACTACCCCCAGCACTCCCCCACCTCTCCTCCTCTCCTCCCCCTCTTCCTGCTTTTGTTAGCCAAGTACCCAGAGTTCCCCTCTGTTGTGTGCACATCTGTGTCATTCTCCAGTCTTGTTTTCCTCGCCCTCCTCCTTGACCCCCAGACCTCCCCATATGGAAGACCCCATTCTGATAGAAACAACCTTGATACTTCTACTCAGCTTCAAGTGAGGGGGGAGGTCCTCTAGCATTGTTTTGTACTGCAGGTGAAGAAGTGATATTTTATTTAACTTTGCGAGACCAGTTGTGGCTTGAAAGAGAATCAATGCCAACATGCACTAAGCCAAAAGGAAGAAATATTTTGCCTTTAGTATAAAAATCACCCTCCAGATTTACTCTTTGTACTGTTTCAAACTTCTGAATTAATTTTTCACCTCCTTGCCTTTTTCAGTCTCCTTCACAGAGCCTCTAAGTTACTGTGTGTGCACCTCACCTGGCATATCAGCTGGTAGGTGAATAATAATCACCCTCGGATTCAATCACTGTGTCTTTCCTCACTGTGAGTTCCACAGGCCTGTTTTTATGAGTACTGATCATTTAGTTTCCACCCTGTTTTCTCACCTCCATTGAAAAGTTATTTCTTTTGTCTGTCAGTAAAATAACTTCCAATCCAAGCTGTCATTTAAAAAGACACACAATGTGTGTGTCTCTCCTGTGGCTGTAGGTATTTTCAGATCTGGGATAATTGTCTAAATCATTTTATCCAGGCTGAGTCTTCTGAGCGGCAGTAGAGCTGCAGACAAGGGCAACTGAGGTGAAATTAAGATTTAAATGTCCTCTCTTAGCACCAGTCCTCTCAGTCACTGATCAAGATGTCTCTTAATCTGTAAACTTGTTCAACATGAGTTTAAAATGTTTCAAAGCAGAACCCTGACAGACTCTTTTCACACATTACTGTTGAAAAACCATGACTGCTCACCTTTGTTTACCAACCACTGGAGAGTCTTTTTTATCAGTATCAGTACCTTCAGTAATTGAATTTTATATTCACAATAGAACAAATGACTGTAATGAGTGTAATGTGATCGGTACTGGTACCCTCAGATCTACTAAGCTGTTAAGCATCTTTCAGCTCATTTACCCACAACTTTTCTGTTTTAGTTCAACCTTGTAGCTCTCAGAGAAACAGCTGTAAAAGCCTCTGTCCACTACCTGCTCAGCAGCAAACAGCAGACAGACACAGTCAGAGAGCGGCTGGTGACTTACATAGTGGCGCATTTGGCAGGTAAAGAGACAGATATTTCCCTCAGGGCTGGTGGAGACCAAAAAAAGTTAAATGAGAGGGAATACTGGACCCCAGGTGGTCAGAATTATGTCTGTTTGCCTGTCATTGAGAGTGTGCTGTGTGCATGTGTGTTCTGGGACTGGGGTCACTTCACCAACCTGAGTATTTGTGGATATGAATCAGGTCTCTAGCGTGGCTGTTCATTCATTCAAAAAACATGTTGCCTCTGAACATGATCCAGCCATAGATAAAATTTCCTACGAAATGTAATTGGGAAAGCAGATTACTTGTATATGAAAGTAACTTTTAAGAGAAAGGATTGGTTTTGAAACCAGGTTTTTAGGGTCTTTAAAGATTGTCCCTGACCACAGCTAAAGAATTTAAATTTCACTCTTGTAAGTTTTTTTGGTCTGAAGAGTTTTATTACCCATGATAGTGTAAATGCTGCCTCTGAAGCTGCCTGAGAAGAAAATACATTTTGTGGGACAACAATGGATCACTGCGGTATTTGGATAACAGCAGAGAAAATATAAGATATTGAACAGTGATACTAAACTGAATCAGCAGGTTCTGCCAAAACCCCAATAAGTATACAAGAGTTAATACAGGGACCATAACATGTCCAGTGCAATAGCTTCTCAATGAATTTAACATTGACTGAGCAAATTCTGCATTTGATTCACTTGTACAGAGAACTACAGGTTATCACAATATGATCGGACAACAGAAATTCAGTGTGTTTTCTCCTCCCTTCCCTAACCTTTGACCTATGTGTTTATGAGAGATCTTCTTTCATAAACACAGAGACCCAACATAACTTTGACAGGTTTCTATCACAACAACATCCTCTCCTCGTTGTTCGGTCAGATGAGGACACCACGATGGCCACTGATGATAGTCTCTGCTACAAGGTCCTTAATTTTCCTGTCAGAGAGCTCTGCTGATAACAAGGAAGACGGACAGTCAATGTGTTTGTGTCGTAGAGCTATTACTGCTGGAAGGTCAAACTAGCTCATAGCTCCTGTTTTCAATGCTCTTGTGTTTGATGTCCGCCCAAATTCAATTTTAAGGGTGTTACACATCTTATTTCAACATTAATTTGATGTTAACACATTCATTTTGATACATTACCTTTACTATTAGTAAAGTTCAGAGTAGAAGGGACTGCTGTCCCTGGAGAATTAATTGCTTCAGAACTTAAAACTGATCTCAACCTACAAGTTAGCAGCCTTTTCAGGCAATGGTAGGCAGAATATGTGCTAACAATGTGTGTGATCATACTTTGTTTGACTACATGTAGTATCTGCCCACAGCACACATCTGAGTCATTCATTCTAACTTTGCTTCTGCTTGTTGCAGTTTAAGGGCCTCAGGTGAGTGGCACCAGCAGCTGTAATCCTTACGTACTCTGTGTACATTTTTTCAAAATGATTTTTTTTTTACCTTTACAAATTGAAAATAAAATGATGGCAACAGGGGATCCTGTCTTACTTTGTGGCTGCGTCAACTCACTAATGTTATGAGTCTAGATTCAAGAGCACAGGAAATAAAGGAGGAGTTTGGTGCTGTGATGCCCAATATTGACACTGCAGATGTAGAGCACTGATGAATATCCCATAATGATGGATCATCATGGAATTTATGTGGAGCCTGTTCTGCAAGAGTTTGATCTAATGAACAGAGGAATGAATTTCAATTTGGCAGGAATACTATTTAATTTTATTGTTTCGTGTGGTTTTTTAATTGTTTATTGTAGCAGCTTGGTTTGGTCTTGTTGCTATATTGTTAGTAGTTAGGCAACTGTTGTTATGATGATGATTCTAAATGAGGAAATCTGTTGCTTTTACTGCATGTTTCTCTGGGATATTCAATAGCTGGCTGTTGTTGGTTGGTCTTTGAAATGCATGTGGTAGGCTCAGAGTTTCATTGTGGTGTTGTGTCTTAACTTTAGCGCTAAAATACACAAATCAATCTCTCTCTCTCTCTCTCTCTCTCTCTCTGTCTCTGTCTCAATATTGCTTGCTCACTCATTCAATGAGTAGACATATGTGTGTGTGTGAAACCTAAAGGTAGCGGACAGGCGGTTTTTGTGCATACTATGAAATATAGTACTGCCGGTGCCACTGCCTCAGGTGATCTGAAGGAGAGTGAAAATATTTCTTAAAAGTAGTCCACCTCTGCTTCACTGACCTCAGTCATTGTTTGAGGAGCTTTATACATCATAAAATCAGACCTTATTTTTTTTATTCTTCATTGTCTTCAAAGAGAGTTCAGGTTATTGTGTGTACTTCATTACTTTTATAAAATAAAAGGTAATTCATGCAGTAACCTACAGCTTCTTTAAGTTGTAGTATTTTCAAATTTATGTTTATATTTATTATGATTTCTGCAAAATACTGAGACACAGGACTGCAAAGATAATGTACAGGTCTTTTCACTGTTTTAAGGCTTTTGTAACAGTGACCATGCCCCTTGGTTATCTGACTCTGTGATATTAGCTTATCTAAGTAAGCTGTAAACTTATGTGTCAACAACCCAGTGTGTCCACTTTGCTAGGTCTTCCTCTTCCTTCCCCCTGAGATTAAAGGGCTTGCCCTAAGGTTCTCACCAAGACCATTACAATTTTCCATAATCTTTGTGAAATAAAATACACTGACCCTTTCTTTTTAAAGGATGTAGAAAGTAGCACTCTTGTTCTAGATGTACAGTTTTTACTTCATTTTAGATTACTTCAGAAACTCATACCTATCTATGCATTTTCAATGAATATCGTCTAAACTCGGTTGTCTTGACCTGGTGAAAAAAATAGGAACAAGTCTCAGACTTTCCAGCAGCTGGATCTCGATGCAGTGGTGCTTGGAGTTAAATGTTGATTAGCTCACAATGACAGTGCTAACATGCTGATGTTTAGCAGGTATAATGTTTACCATGGTCACCATCTTAGTTTAGTATGTTAGCATGCTAAGATTTGGTCATTAACACTAAGCACAGCATCCATTTGAGTCTGATGGAAATGTCATTAGTTTGCTGGTATAAGTGTTGGACACATTCAAACTGACCTGATGATGGCACCAGAGTAAAAGTCTGTCAGTAAAAAGTTTTTTGGTTGTTTATCCAATAGTTCAATGGGTGGACTAATAGACCCTCATGACCATCCCCAGAGTTGTGCGGCTAGCATGTATGGTAAGAGTAACAGTATGTTGTTGTTTCTTGTTGCTCCCACAAAAAAAAAACAGTATGTAGTTAATACCGGATACTTAATGATATTAACAAGTCAATCAGTGTATAGAGTATATCCCTGTTTTCTGATGTTGATGAGGCCAGCATCTTTCCATTTCCTCCTCTCTTCTTCCCTCTTCCTCGCTCACTGTTATGTTAGGTCCACCTGTCACTCTTTTTCTCATTCTTTCAATCTGACTGTAGAAACTTCCACTGATTTTTAGTGACTTTGGTCTTTTTATCTCAGACAGATGGTGTGACAGGAGGAGAGAGATTTTAAAAACACATTATTACTGCAAGCAGAGATACAGTGAGACAAGACCTCTCTCATATTCTATTTTGTGTGAGATGAATTATTTCATCTCTGTGTTTAAACTAATAAAACATTGGGTGTGTCATAAGTGGTGTCATAACATCCAAAGTTATATTTGTAGCAGAGGTGCAGCCAAATCCGAAACCTTTCCCTGTCTAATTAAGCCTGACCATTATCAACCCTCCCCTGTGCTGCTCAGGTAGAGGTTCTTACATAAGCCCTGCCGCTTCTGACTGGGCTTTAAATCTATTTGGACGGTGCTGTCATTTCATCTACGTTCCTTCATCCTCTGTTTCTTCTAATCTATATTTATTTTGCCAACCTAACAGGCAGCAGATGACAGCATGGCAGTGTGCATGCCAACTTAGATGATTCTCGACTGGCCCTTTGTCAACAAGTGTGTAACACCTATGCTTTTTAAAGCTCGTTCTTATTGACAAGATATTTTTTTGTGGATTTCATAATGAAGATAATAACTGCCTACAGCCTGATGGTGTCTTTCTAATTTTAAACCCCCACATGCAGAGAATTTAATGATGCATGTGCTGTATGGATAATTCCCTCCTTTATATGTGAAGGAACATTATTCCAGTTAATTAACCTATTTTTCTAACATCTTTGTTTTCTGCTGGTGTCGTTTCAGGAGTGGGTTATTGCCCTATAAATAGAGGTTTCAGTATATTTTCAAATTAAAATGCACAGGTTTATTCAAAGCCTCATTGAATAAGCTATTTAAATGTTAATTTGCTAGCGTGGTACTCTGATTGCACTATGATGTTTTAAAAAAAACTTTAATGGTGTCATGCAATCAGTGTCTTCATCATCATAATTGGTCTGGTCATAGATGAAGAGCTGGGCTTGATCTGTGACCAGCTGCATGGCCAGGAAAGTGTTCATTAGCAAAAGAGTCTCTGCTCTGCAAAAAACAGTTGTTTCTCAGAAGAGCAGTTACAGTCCTGTCAACCTCAGTGAAGAACGAACCAGACAGCTTGATGAATGGGATAACAGTAGGTGGCCGGCTGAAACCGTCTATCCATGTGTGACTGATGAGAGGTTTAATGATTCTTTTGTCTGGAAAACACATAGACTAAACTGATGTTTTAATGAGAATTTTTAAATGAATGAATGAACGAATTCATTGATAAGATAGATGACTCTTAAAATGTTTTTATTTACATGTTCTAAGAGGTGAAAAAACCATGTGAAGAATACAGACAATCAGTCATGTGTGTTTCACAGCTCACACACTGCTGTGGCCACTCACTGATTCAGTAAATTGAAGAGATATTGCTATAACCTGCAGCTCATAGCCTGTTAAGTGTCTGAGATAGTAGAGGCAGCTACAGATCAGGTGGATTTGCTGTTGTTCATCCTCTGGAGAGGAATGGTAAGACTTATAGTCAGAGCAGAATGAGGAGCTCTGTGCTTTTATAGACACATACTATACAAATATAGAGGCTGCATAAGAACTTTAAAGCTGCACTAATCAAATACTTTATAGCAACATGTTGCTCATTGTAATGAACTCTGAGAATTATCACGTGTCTCTGCTGTTCCCCCCTGCTCTACAGTGTTTTAGCGTGTTTTACCTCATTTACCTTGGTTGCAGACTTGCAGCTTTAATGTTTTGGTTCACTTGCACCTCTGTCACCAGCGTTGTTTTCAACACACTGTCCACTACCTGCTCAGTAGCAAACAGCAGACAGACACAGTCAGAGAGCAGCTGGTGAACACAGTGGAGCATTTAGCAGCTGAAAAGACAGATATTTCCCCCAGGAGCTGTTGGAGACCAAAAACCTAGCTAAAAGAGAAGGAATATTGGAATTTAGATTTATCAGGAGGACACATAACTCAATATGAATCATCATGTTGCTCTGTAACTGCTGGATGAAACAATCTGCTGTTTGATCACATGTTCAACATAGCAACTTAATAACATGATAACATGTAATTTTTATGTTAACTGCTTATTCCACTGATCTCAGGCCATATCTAAAATATCTCATATTTTACTGTTTCTCTTAAGAGCCTCTCTTCTGATTGGCTGATTGTTTTCTGAGTGATGCACAGCCAGGTCAATCTCAGGTTAGGTATTGTAGCCTACTGTTGTATCTTGGTAAAACTCACCGGTAACTGAGATGGTCTTTTGAATTGAAATTAACTTAACAGATGATCAAATTCAGACTAAAATGTATTATATGTATGTGTGTGTGTATATATATATATATATATATATACACACCAGAGCCAGAGCCTTAGGCCTGGTTCTGTTGCAGAACTGCCGGATCATCTGTCGGTACCAGGGTCACCATCTGCAGTGATGCAGTCTCAAGGTACATTGCATGCGTAACAGATCTCACTCTGAGTGTGTGTTGAGGCCAGGGGAGCATGCCAGGCCACAGAATCCAAGACCATGTAGGACATTAGGGAGGTAAGTGATTGGGCAGTGGGGACAGACAGAGTGGAATATGTCGAGTGGCTTACCAGGAGAATGAGAAGGAGCAGTCTACCCGTCTGTCACTACCAGACCGTTTGGAGATTTGATTGGGACTGCAGATTAGAGATCGATGGCAAGATTAAGGTGGGTGCATAGAAAGAATGCATACTGGCAGTGGCGTGACAGTGGAATATGGGGAAATTATTGTGTAAATGTGTGTTGCCTGGGCAGCAGCTACAGAGACAAAGCCATCAAGCAGTTTATCCTGTTTTTAGAGCTCCAACTCCAGGTGGTGGATATCATCCCTGTAACTGTGAGTAAGCAAGTTTGCAGTCCATGCACACAGCCATAATAGCTGATTTCAGTCCATGTGGAACTCATAAAACAGCATGAAAAGTATTCCAACAATCGGTAGAAAAATACTGTTAAAAAGATTATAAACTGAAAAGATAGTGTGAGAGGCAGACATTAGAGTCCTTAATAGGGATCATATAAAAATATAGCAGATTTCAGGTAATTTTATGGGGCCTCATGTAGAAACACTGCATACGCACAAAAAAGTTGTGTACACCATCTTTCAGTCTCACAGTTGGATGTATCAAGAGTGAAAGGAACGGGAGAATCTATGTCCCTCCATGCCAGCTTCATGGCAGGTGTGCACAAAAAGCATGGAAATCTCACTTTATAAAATATGGGACCTTTAAAGTCAATGCTCTGATATTTTATTTGCAATCTGAATGGAATATTGATTTGACACACTCAAGGATGAGTGAAGCAGCTGTAATTCATAGTCTGGTATGGATCACTGTATAACTCGACCAAATATCTCACATACAGTTATGTTCATAATAATAGCAGTGTGTTTAAAAAGGTGAGTAAACCTCAAAATTCTTCAAATAAATTGTATTTTAATGAACACAAATGCATTGGGGACACTGCACATTCTATTTCAAAGCAAGAAAATTGGAAAAAGTATTTGAATTTGATAATATTTTACAGAAAGTCAAGAAATATAATGTTCAAAAAAATAGCAGTGTTGACATCTTTCTTTACAAACTCAAAAATGTACTGTATAAACTAAGAAATGCTTGAAGATTCAACTTTGCTGAGAATCATAAACTAATATTTAGTTGCATAACCACGGTTTCTGATAACTGCTTCACATCTGTGGTACATGGAGTCGACCAACTTCTGGCACCGATCAACAGGTATTGCAGGACAATTGTACTACGTTCCACAATTCCTCTGCATTTCTTGGTTTTGCCTCATGAACAGCATTTTTTATGTCAGCCCACAAGTTTTCTATGGGATTAAGGTCCGGGGATTGTGCTGGCCACTCCATTACTTGAATTCTGTTTGTCTGGAACCATGATTTTGCTCGCTTGCTGGTGTGTTTGGGGTCATTGTCTTGTTGAAACACCCATTTCAAGGGCATTTCCTCTTCAGCATACGGCAACATGACTTCTTCCAGTATTCTGATGTACTCAAACTGATCCATGATCCCTGGTATGCGATAAATAGGACCAATACCATAGTACGAGAAACATCCCCATATCATGATGCTAGCACCACCATGCCTCACCGTCTTCACTGTGTACTGTGGCTTGAATTCAGTGTTTGCAGGACGTCTGACAAACTGTCTGTGGCCCTTAGATCCAAAAAGAACAATCTTACTCTCATCAGTCCACAAAATATTACGCCATTTCTTTTTAGGCCAGTCAATGTGTTCTTTGGCAAATTGTAACGGCTTCAACACATTCCTTTAACAATGGGACTTTGCGGGGGCTACTTGCTGGTAGCTTGGCTTCACATAGACGTCGTCTGATTGTTACAGTACTCACAGGCAATCTTAGATCTTCTTTGATCCTCCTGGAGCTGATCATTGGCTGAGCCTTTGCCATTTTGGTTATTCTCAGATCCATTCGAATAGTCGTTTTTCTTTTTCTTCCTCGCCTTTCTGGTTTTGGCTGCCATTTTAAAGCGTTTGATATCATTTTAGCTGAACAGCCTATCATTTTCTGCACTTCTTTATAGGTTTTCCCCTCTTTTATTAATTTCTTAATCAAAGAACGCTCTTCTTCTGAACAGTGTCTTGAACGACCCATTTTACTCTGTTTTTCAAGGACAAATGCACACCCAGCATATGCAGCGTGGGCCACCTGTTTAACACCTATTTTTTTCACATAATCAATGACCTCACTAATTGAACTCGGCACTGCTATTTTTTTGAACACGCCCCTTTCAGTAAATGATTCAGTTTCACAGAATCAGCAGCATGCACGTCATGTCTGTTGGGTTTCTATACCTTTACTAAACCTTCTAGAAACTTACTTGCAGTGTAGAAGTTGAAATTCTAACAAAAACAGTGATTTATCTTGCTAGTGATGTGGGACTGCTATTATTTTGAACACAACTGTATACGCTCACTCACTACTGAGGCCACATCTTCCTGAGTTCATACAGGCAATGGAATAAACTTACTTTCAGACTCCCCCTGCTGTTGTGCAGAGCTCACACTGAGGGGAATCCTGCGGCTAGATTGTTGTTCCAGGTTATTATAAGTGTCTTTGGCAGGTCTATAGAGACCAGAGGTGGGCCATCAGGATGAGCAAGTGATATCTCTTCTTACATCTCAGAACTACGTTCTGTCCCATAGAATTTGATATTGCCTGTTTGTATCAGCATGTAATTTACTGCCCTCTTGTGGTGGCATTAGGCTATTGTCTCTGAAAACTAGCTTAACTACCAACCATTGCACCTATAATTTCTGTTATATTTGTGGCTGTGTCCCATTGAGAGGGGAGCACCATTTTTTGGATGTTTGGAACATTGAGGTTCCTGGGATCTTTGACTAGTAGCTAGCTATAGCCAGTGAGTTTGACTGAGCTTCTACCAGAAACTGTACTTGCACATTGGAAGACAATACTGTTGAAGTAATTTTCTAAAGTGTTAAGAGGCAGCTGTATCAAGTAAATGTGATTTATTATCTCTGCATGGCTATATGTAAGAGTCACCGCCAGGCTGTAAATAAAGATGGATGTGGCCTCCCTGACGTCACTCATAGGTTTCTGAAGAGCAGTTTTGAAGCTCAGAATTGGCTGCTCCTCTGTCGCCATCTTGGCAGTGCCTGACTCCACCTACATCCCGGCTAATCTAAAAATGGGCAAAGAGATGGAGCAAGTGTGGAACCGAGACTTCGCTGCATGCTGGTTTGTTATCATCACAGTGATTATTATTGGTTTTAGTAGGATAATTCTGTAACTTTTCTACCCTGTCATGTATGAAAAACTGGATGAAACAGTGGATGACCTTTAGAGAACTTTTATGTGATAATGTTCAAATTTGAATAGTTATCATTATAAGATATTGACATATATCTTTCTCTCTGGTGCTCAGATCTTAAATAAACAGAAATAAACCTATTAGCAGCTTTTACAGCCACATGTAACAACCAGTAAAACATCTGGAGATGTCGGAGTGTCCCACAGAGCTGAAGCTATGGTGAGTGTGTTATTAAAGAGTGTGAGTGGGATATTTGGTTTTTGCTGATTGCTGCTGCACAGGGGCTTATGTCGGCAAGATGTATTTATGTTGGATGTTATACAGCAGATGTTAATTTTGGACCGGCCTGTGTGTGGCTTATTTTGAAGCAGACCTGCGAGAATAAGACAGCTGAAGCCAAGTTTTGAAGTTGAAATGGAGAACTCTCAAAGAGTGCAGTTATGTGGAAATGTGCCACAATATTCGATTTGATGTATTGATCAGCAGACACAGAGGACATAATGTCTCTGTGCACTGACTGCTCAGAGCGCCTAAGAAATCCTGAGAAATTTTTTTCTTTGTCTGTGTGTATGTCTGTAGAATTCTCTAAGTCCCTTTTGAAGAGAGCAGGAAGTGGATTCAATGTAGTGAAGTGATAAAGAATAAGCTAAGTGTATGGATTTGACTTTGTGACCTCTCATGAGCTCAGGGATTCTCAGGCAGTGCCCTCAGCTGTCTTCTGATCCAGACTCATAAATCTTAGGGTGACTCTGCTATCACCTTCAGAACCCCTTTTGTCTTGAGACAGCTTGTTGAAGTCCTCGTCATCTTTTAAAGTCTCTGAGAGAAAAACCTTTACTGGTTTTTTGCTCTTTTGTTGAAACTCAGCACTGACAGGAATTCCTGGACAATCCTGCTCCTATTGTGCTTTTTCTAAATCTTTCAATGCATCAAGTTCAATTGAGTTTTCCCAAGGTTTTTTGAAAATCACTGGGGTTGGGGTAGATGAGGCAGGCAGATAAGGAAAATTTAAATACAACAGTAAGTATTAATCTAACCCAATCATATTTTTAATTTGCAGTATTTTTTCAGGACCATCACTGAAAGGAATGGTGCTCCTAACACTTCTTTAGGAGCCCTCTCCCTAATTAGAAAGACTTTTCTTGGCCTTTGGAAATAATTTTGACCTGAACTTTAAATGACAGAGTTTATTATGGTTCCCAAAAGGAAGCCATATTCATTTTTATTCAGGTCTTCACTTTGCAGCTGAGCATTGACATTTCTTGAAGGTTGAATTTTGGCATAAACCACCTGGTTTGTTCTGTGCTCTGACAATGTCTGTAAAAAAAATAGCTTGAGTGTTACAGGACCCAGATGATTTTACCACTCTACATTTGACATCAGAGCCAAAGATTCATAAGAAATCTGATTGGATAAGAAGGCTTGGCTAAAGTGGGGTTCATATTTACTTGCAGATGGGAGTGTGGTATCAATCTCAACATCAGATTCACTGCAAGAAAGGAAATTAATGTATTTCACAAAATGTCAGAATTTTCCTTTGAAGGATTTATAAACCAAACTGTGTCCTTAAATGTTTTATTCGTGTCAGAGCGACACATCAGTCCAGTACAATTCAAATAAATCTTTCTAACTATATCAGACAAATACACTAGGTGAAATAATCTCACCACAATTCCATTTCAACACATCCTCACATGCTAAAACAGGAAGGCCTCTATATTAAGTACACTGACTTGCATACAGTCCTTGTCCTGTGGGGTGTCCTAAGATCCTCAGCTTTGTAAGTGTGGCACTTCAAAGCCAGATATAGCTTCCTGTGCAGCAGCACAGACGGCTTTGGTCATTCATAACACTGCTGCAGTAAAAATGAGAGTATTGGGGAGGGCATTTTTATGATGGATGCACCTTAGTTTTACAGAGTATCACTGTACTTCTCTTCAGTTGTAATTTTTGGCTCAACCACAACAGTGGGGCCAGCCCTATAACTTTAACTGTCCTCTGTTGTTTCTTTTACAGTCAATGTCTGGATGATGAGAGGCCTGTCAGGTAAGCTTATCCATTCATCCATCCATCATCATCATCTCTTGAACTTCAGCTACTGTTCTGACTGTTTATCAGGAGTTAAACACTGTCCACACCAAGAGCAATAACTATATAGATAACTATAGCAATAATGATGTGAACAATAAGGTTTTGTAAACAGTGGTGCCAAGCATGCACTGCATGCACCAGCTGTGTCTGAGCAAAACACAAAACACTTAGCACTGATTCTGAGGGTGAGTCTGCCTGCATCCCACGTGTTCATATTGTTAGTGTCTTTATGAATTGTGTTTGTTTTATCAGTCGGGGTGGATTTAAAAAACATCAGTGATGACTCTCTCATCCACAATGGTGAACATGACGTATTAAAAGGATATTTTGGCTTATTTGACATCAGGTTGTGTGAGGTCAGTAGATATGGATGGAGAAGTACATACAAGTACTGGCACAGAAGTTGAGTGATGTACTGCTGTTGACTTGGTCAGCCACTTAAAAAGTGCCACCGAAAAAAGTCATATCGGTTGAAGTGTACACTTTATTATGAATATTTCCACTGCTTTATGTTGCCATAAAAACAGCCCTTTCCTTTGGAACTACATTTTCTCAACCATTGAACTACCATGTTGTGGTTGTGCACCCAAGATGCAGACTGTATTATGCTGCAGATCAGCTGTTTTTGAGTCAGAAAGAGCTAAGCTCAAGTGTATCCACCCGAGCTGCTTCAGCCCATTCCTGCTCCTGCTGTCCCACAAGGTAAGCAGCTTGCATGGTAGTATAGTAAGTACCTCTGTCGGTCAGGGAGCGTGCTTACCTTGTGGGACATCACTGGGTAACAGGCTGGCAGACAGCTGTGATCCACTGTGTTGACCCACTGACGTTATTAGTAAATAGCAGAACACACATTCTACCTGTCTGGCAACTCATATGTATTGTGATTGGTTGTCAGTGTTTCGATCATTCATCAAAATGCTCTGAAAGTGATCCCAATGATATTATTCGCCATTGTCATTGTAGTTGTAGTGTGAGATGTATGTGTCAGGACAATTTTTAAAACTATATGTATATAGTGATCTTTATAGTTATTGTTGTCTGTGTGGACGACGTTTTATACAACACCTGTGACTGCTCTGCTCTCGTCCTCTCTCTGTCCTCACAGCCACTGACAGTTTCAGCACAGAGCCCACCCCCCTCTGGCCGAGGAAAGCCTGCAATGAGTCACGTCTGCAGTGGGAGGTGGAGATCTGTGGAGAGGACTTCAAGCGCGACATGGCTCACATAGATCCACAGTACTGGTGTAACCTCACACACTTCATCAGGTACGAGCCAAAGTGGAGTTCATCGCTCACAGCAGAAATGTTAGCAGCAGTTTGCAGCTTCATGATACAGGTCAAAACTGCACTGCACATTGCGTTGAATTCCACTAATATTCGGAACACAGAAGAGTAAGGTTACTTCAAAGAAGGACTGAGGCGTGGATAAAATTATTATCAGGAACAGCTTGTCTTCTGTCTGGTTGCACAAGCTGCAGGCTTCACTGCACTGTTAGTTCATGAGGTAAAAAACAGCTGTGCAACACCTGGCAAGCCTTATCCTAAGATACAAAACTAATGTGGGGAGAACTGGTGAGAAGTTATTGAAGATAAACTGTGCTGACTGACAGAATATCTAACTTTAAAACCAGCCTGTTTAGCCTGTAGTCTTCCTTTACACTTTTGAAAAGTCCTGCAGCTCTGGCTTGCTGGCAGATCAGTGGGGTTACAGACAACAATCAGCTGCTGTTCTGTTGATACTGAAGAAGACCCCTGAACCTGATAGATAGATAGATAGATAGATAGATAGACAGACAGACAGACAGACAGACAGACAGACAGATAGACAGTCTCTTTGTGTTTGTGTCTGACATGCTGCTGCCCCAGCAGACTGCAGCAAAAAAGAGTACACTAGTCACCAACGACTGATAAAACATTCGCAGCATTTCACTGCAGACGTCAAGGACCTGAGCCTCCTGAGGAAAAAGAGCCAGCTTTGCCCCTTCAGGTAGATGGCATCTGTATTCATGGGCAGTCCAAGTGCACACCTAGGTATTTATAAGTGTGCACCACCTCAATGTCCTTTCCTCAAATGTTTACTGGCTGAAGGCTGGGTGTAGACCTACGAAAGTCCATGACCATCTCCTTGGTCTTGGAGGTGTTCAGAAGGAGGCGGTTCTTGTCGCTCCATTCACTGAAGGCCATCGTCAGATCCCTGTACTCCACTACAATAGCTGTGTCATCCGAGTATTTCTGGATGTGGCAGGACTCACAGTTGTATTTAAAATCCGCCATATAAAGGGTGAACAGGAAAGGAGCCAGAACAGTCCCCTGTGGAGCCCCAGTGCTGCTCATCACTGTCCCTGAGACACAGTTACCCAGCCTGATGTACTGTGGTCGTCTTGTCAGGCAATCCATAATCCAGGATGTGGGGCAGGGATCCATCCCCATCCCTTCCAGCTTGTCTTTAAGGATGGGGGGTTGGATTGTGTTAAATGCACTTGAGAAATCAAAGAACATAACCTTCATGTAACCACCTGGCTCATCCAAGTAAGAATGGGCCCAGTGGAGCATGTAAAGGACAGCATCATCCATGCCAATATGTTCTTTGTAGGCGAACTGTAGGGGGTCTAGTGCATGTTCAATCTGTGGCCTCAGAAGGTGGAGAAGCATCCACTCCAGGGTCTTCATGATATGTGATGTGAGGGCCATCTGTCTGTAGTCATTTATCTCAGTCAGTCGTCCTAAAGTAGGACGACTGACTGAGATAAGTGACTACTCATGGAAGAACAAGACATGATGTTTTCCACAGGACTGGGACCCTCCCTGTTTGAGGGCTTAAGTTAAAGATCCTCTGGAGAGGCTCAGCCAGCTGGGCTACACAGTCCCTTAACAGCCTCGGACACACACCACCCGGGCCTGTTGCCATTCCAGGATGTAGCCTCTTGAGCCACACCCATACCTCCTCCGCTGTAAAAGACAGGAGACTTGACCCCAGTGTGGAGGGAGTTGCAGCTGCAGTGTCAGGTTGTGGAGGAGATGCCGTAGGAGAAGCTGCAGCTGAAACAGTGGGAGAGAAAAACAGGTGAGGCTGTGTCAAACCTGTTGTAGAACAGGTTGAACTCATTGGCCTTGTCTACATTACATGGTGTTGCCTGGCTGTTCTTCTCTTTATAGCCTCATCCCCTTCCACACCTCTCTGGTGTTGTTGTGCTGCAACTTCCTCTCTACTTTCTTTTTGTAGTCCTCCTTCGCCTGCTTTAATCTCCTCTTCAGCTCATGTGCACACACCTGAGCTTCTCCCTGTCTCCATGTCTCCAAGGTCTCCTTTTTCTGGTTGAGGAGGGTCTTGATGTTACTGGTGATCCAGGGTTTGTTGTTTGGAAAGCAGTGTACAGTCCTTGCTGGTATTACAGTGTCCATACAGAAGTTAATATAGTCTGTGGAACATTCAACCATTCTATCAAGGTCAGGGTCCTTGCTTTTATTATTTTCCTGTGACTCCAACAGGACATTCTGATCTCTGCACTCAAAACAGTCTTTTAGACACTCACTGGCCTCCGGGGTCCAGTTCCTGAATGAGCAGGTGGTTGCAGCCTGCCTCAGTACACAGGGCTTGTAGGAAGGCTGAAGAAAAAACAGATTATGATCTGATCTGCCAAGTGCTGGTAGAGCTGAAGAAGTATAGGCATCCTTGACATTTGCATACAACAGATCAAGTGTCTTATTTTCCCTTGTGGGACAGTCAACATATTGAGTGAAGCCAGTCAAATGAGAGTAAAATCCCCTGATATTGCAGTGAATGCATCAGGGTGCTGGGTGTGTACTCTCGCAACAGTCTCGTGAACTAGTCTTGTGACTGCAGGCTCTGCTCTTGGTTGAATGTAAACCACAATGGCGACGATGTGTGAGAACTCCCTCAGTACATAGTACGGTCTAAGACCGACTGCCAACAGTTCAATATCCCAACAGCATATCTTCTCTATCACTGTTATATGACTGGGGTTGCAGCATCTATTGTTCACAAGCAGAAACAGTCCTCCACCTTTATTTTTTCCATTTGCTCTGTCCGTCTGTCCGCTCGTACTGCAGTGAAGCTGGATAAATCCACACAACGGTCAGGAGTGTTGTCAGTTAACCACGTCTCTGTGAAACACGAGACTACACTCATGATATGCTCGCTGGTTCTTCACAAGTGCCTCCAGTTCATCACACTTGTTAGCCAGGGAGTTGACATTTCCCATGAGGATCAGTGGTAGAAAAGGTTTATATCTCCATCTCCTAGCCTTTAGCTTAGCCCCGGCTCTGCATCCACAGTATGACATCTTCAGCTCAGCCGGTATGGGATGTTTAACTCCATATCTGGTAAACTTTAAATTAATTTTCCCGAAATGGATACTCAGCAGAAACACACTTTCCTACTTCTTGTTGTTATGCCTAAGGACATCTCAGTGGAAATCACTGGTTGTTTCTTAAAATAGGTTCTGGTGTTCTCTGCCATAAAATGGTTTCCTGATAATTCAGACTTTAGAAAAGCACCACCCCACAGAGAGCCCGTCAATTCCTCCTGCTGACTCAGAATGAGGTGCTGATATTGAGAATAGCAGACAATTTCCTCAACACACAGGGTTAAATGGAAGTGTCTCCTCAGATCAGTTTTCCAGTGCAGTTTTAATTTGACAGTGATCAAAGTACAACTGTGCTATCAAAAGATGAATTGCTACAGAGCAAATCTGTTATTTTGTGTAACATTTTGTGTAAAGCTATGAATGATAACAGGTATCTGGACCCTGAAAAGCTTATTCTAAGCACTTATCTCTGTTACTCCTCTTTTCTCAAGTGCTGTTGTCTTCCTGTCTGAGGGTTTTCTATATCTGTAGCTTTAGTTAAGGGGGTGTCAGTCCTGCATGGTGGCACTTTCCAGACAGATAGGTTGATAGAAAACTGTAATATCTGTCAGTCCCCTGCAGTTGATCAGATGACTGTGGCTGGGCTGAGAACAGTTGGGGGGTAGCTGTTTTCAAGAAGCCTGCAAGCCTGGACCACTCATCTGTATCTATCTTTACTTAGCGTTCACCTCATTCTTACCTTTCACCTTTGGCCTCTCACCTTCATCTGTTTTCCTTGGACTGCAGAGCCACAAGCAGAGGTAGAGAGCCACAAGACTGCTTTATTGCACCATAATATTCACAGGGGAGATTAAAACCAGTGTCAATAACCATCTGAGTACTGATTTACTGGAAAACTTCAGTGATTCTGGGAAGACGAACCACTGGCTTTACCCATCGGTCATGCACTCACTCTGTTTTTCTGTCATCATAGTTTTTTCCAGGAAAGTTTGTCATTGAACTGAGCTTAATGCTGCTTTCCAACAACACTCTGTTTCATACGAATTCATACATACTCACATTCACAAAGTTTTTTTTTCAGTGACTATAAAGTGAAGAAGAGGTGAAATGTGAGATAAAGTTAACCACATCAAGAAGCCAGATGGTTGACTTCAGGCATGATGATCAGTGTAAACATCTGGGAGGAGTGTCAAGAACTGACTCCTGCATTTAGACAAAGATCGACTGCTTTTCTAAGTGACACGGAATCAAGAATCATTTGACAAAAACTATAAACATCATAAGACATGCTCTGCTATGGGTGTGAATATGAAGCTACTCGGGAGGGGGGTGGAGAAGATGATGGATGTTACCGATGTCTTCTTCATTTAGCTTCAATCAGTGTTTCATGTCAGGAATATTATTTAGTTTATTGATATTTTACATTAGTTTCCAGAGAGATAGAGTTTATATTCAGTGCTTTTGTTGGTGTAAACATTATTGTTGCTGCTTTAGAAACTATTTATTTATTTAAAAAAAATAATAATGAGAACCAATATGAGTATCAATAAAGAGCCAAATAAGCTGTACTGATGAGATAAGATAAATATAACATTATATAGCTACATTTCATGATAGCACCCACACTTTTCTCATCGCTGCAACCTCAACATAAGCCCTCCAGAAACATAGGGAAAACCCTGTATTCACACTCAGCATGTGAACATTTGACTTGTCAGATGGAGCCCTGGATGCATGGGTCATGGAGTCAATCTGTTGACTGTGAGGTTAGCTAGCACGATGATGGAGGAAGACCGGAACAGTACATGCACACTTCAATATTTGTTTATTTATTGCATGTCATATCGTCATCGCAATATTGAACAGTGTCATTGCACATCGCAGATTTTCCTGATATCGTGCAGGCCTAGTCTGAAGTCATGTGACTGGAGTTAACAGCTCTGTTAGCTGGGCTCTGTGTGAGATCTGGTAAGGTTCACAATAAATATTCATTATAGAAATCTTGCCAAAACAAGAGTGATAAAAATGATCCAGACTTCTTTTTTTAAAGATAGATGACATGTTGTTTCTGAACATGGGTGCAAATGTTGTTCAGTGTCACTTTCACTTGAAAAAGTGAAAAAAATAGGTATTGGTATAAGTAGTGTTTTTTACCTGAGTTCAGGATGGGTAGTGTAATATCTCTGATGTAATGAAGTTTAGGGAAAGGGATTGTAAAGAGTCAAAACCTCTTTTAATCAGAATTTGCTCTGTCAGCAATGACTTACATTGGTGAGAGAATGTATCAGCAGAGAACTGTTTCAGCATGACATGCCTCTTCAGGAACTCTGCCTCCATGAGTTCACGTTTTCCATCTGGGTGTTTAGTGTCCAATGCTTCATTTACACGTCTGTGGAGGATATACTGACTTTATCAGCAGCAGTTTACTTTGGAGTCTGGAGGACAGTGATAAGAAGAGAGAGTGAGAGAGGAAGGGACAGAGTATGGAGAGAGGAATGAGGTTGGAACCAGCAGTGGGCCCTGCAGAGATTGTTTGAAATGAGCTGGTACCAGCTTCTCAGAGCCTGTGTGTACAGTGTGTGTACAGACCGCTCACAGGCTGTGTGTGAGTCTGTATATTCATTTATACACTTAAATTATTTACCTCTAATAACATATTGATTTTCTGCCTTGCTGTCTCATGAATAGTGGACCTTGTAATAATATATATTCACTGTTAGGAATCATGGTCAATCCCTGTGTGGCCCAGATGCTGCTCTGAAGATCATCAGACGTTGTCTTAGTGACATCTAATTGACCATTTATATCAACAAGCTTCATTTTAATTGGATGACGTGCTCCATATGACTGGTGAGGGATGGTAACCAACAGTTTGCCTCGTGTTCTGTCTGAAAACACAGGAAGGTTCAACACAGTTTAAATGCACAGTATGTAACTTCCACTAGGGGTTTCTCAATCAAAACAATAAGAGAAGACGGCATTGGGGGACATCACTAAATAGTGTGGGATCAAGGATGTTGTTGTCTTCGCCACCATTACCGTACCACTGAGAAAAACAACCAGACCTGCGAAGACATGTTGGCTCAATGGATGTATTGGCTCTCAACTGCAGACATGAGCACAGTACTGCGGCGCAGCAATTGACATCATGAGCATGACAAATTAGACTTATTTTCCATGGTTTAGCCACAGTATAGTGCCACCCACTGGCGTAGCAATGCCATTGCATTATCAAATCTATTTATCAGGTTAAATTTAATTATCGGAGCAACAGAAAATGGCATACTTTTCCCAGTGATTTCTTTCTCTCCATAAAAACGGACCAGGAGATTAAAACCGGTAAACAAATAAAGCAGTTTCACTTTTAAAAAAATTCAGTGATTTACCAATGCGCTTCGGCGGACAGGGAGTAGCTGGAAACTGAGACTGCTTGCCTTTGTTTCTTTAATCAATTATGAACCAGATGTTCAACAGGCTTTTTACCAGCAGCCGAATTATCCGCAACGGTGCCATCCTCTCAATAACAAACCGACCAGGGGATTCAAATTGGTAAAAATAAATAAATAAATAAAACAGTTGAACTTTAGTTGAACTAAAAAAAATCTGATTTGCCGACACCCTTTGGTGGATACGGGGCGGGACTTCTCCAGCGGCTAGGAGCTGAGCTGCCTAACATTTGCCTGGCTTTTTTCTCTGATAACTTAAGATCCAGACGTCCAATGACTAAAATCCTTAATCTGGTTAAAATTTATGGTTGAAAGCAACCAAGGTATAAAAAGTGTATGTGGCTTAAAACTAGATAAAAGTCCATTTTGAGCTTCTGGCAGGCAACCTCAAAACCACCCCATGCACATAGGGGATATGATGTCATTGACAGTGGACCAAATGACACGGAGCATTACTGTATTAAAATTTGGTATTTCTCTATGTTTGTGAAGTACTAGAAATATTTGGGAAATGTAAGCATACAACTCAAAAAATAAATAACATAGGTCTAGTGATTTTTATACATTTTAATGTGGAAAAGTTACATATTATAACTTTAACAGCATGTTGATGGTTCATGCTCATTTCACTGCACGACTTATATCCTGTTCTGTACAGACATTAGATTTGCTGTAAAGCAAACCACTCTTTAAATGAACCTGAATTAGCAACCTCAATTTTTTTTTCTTTCAGCCTTACTAGATTACTTACTTACTACATTATCCAAGCTCTCTCCGCCATCCAAACACGGTCATTTCCTCATATTTAACATTGTTCAACTTACAACTTATCTAGTAGAACAATTAACAGAAAAAATAAACAAACAAACTCCTGCTGGTTTCATAATATGCTACTGTTGATTCTGACTTCAGATTCGACAGGAAGCTTTATTCTGCAAAACACTCCTCTTATCATATGTATGTAATCCCCTTTTTTGCATAAACAAAACACCTCTTGTAATGAGGATTTCTCTGCAGCAGGTTCATCTGTGTTTCAGTAGCCTACCTGTTCAGCACCACAGGCAGCGCACAGACAGGTTGATGGCCGAGACCCTGACAGGCTGAAAAGGCTTTTTTCTCACTCTCTGAAGAATATTCAGTTCTGTAATTCTGTTTTATTTCGGTGTTTCCTGTTGATCTTGTTGCTGCTCCCTCTAGGTTGATTGCCTGATTGACACACACCTGTACTGACTAGTGGGCTGAGTCTATTTAGGCTGGCCCTTTGTTTCAGCCCTCTCTCCCTCCTGCTGCAGCAGCACCTTTGTGGTGCAAGGTATCTGTTTTCTTTTCAGTTTCACCCATCATTTTTCAATAAACTTTAATGTAGTAAACTTCCTTCTGGTGTTGTGTCCATTATTATTTTTGGTGTTTGAGCCAGCCGTAACGACATACACATGGTAAAATTAGAGGTTACATTGTATTTTGGAGTGAAAATGGCGCCGTGTACCCGAAAAAACGGGATGAGGTTTTTTTTTTTATTTGACATGATATTTGAAAATTAAACTGTGGAAAAAATGAGGATATAATTAGATTAAGAAGGCGAATGAAAACATGTTAAGCAAAAATGAAATGCGGCCAAAGATGCATGGGAGTGGATTTTTATTTATTCAATTAATAATTTCCTCTCACGAGCTAACTATGCCATGAATTTAATGATGCCTACCTTTGTATCAATGCTGTGCATAAGATTATCCTTTAAGTAAATATTGATTTAATTACAATATCTCTCTGAAATATTTTGGGTAACAATGAATTTCCTGTTTCCATCAGAGAAAGGTGAGGGCATCCCAAAGCTTGCCAAGTGTATTTATAAACTCCCCCTCAATGAAGAGACCCTCCACAGCCACAAGTGTGACTCTGTCTCTGAGTGGGGGTGTGTGTAGGGACCGGATTGGAATTGGGGCTCTTTTGTTCCGTCATTGTAGTTTTAATGGCACACAGAGTCAAAGTCTAGAGCTCCAGGAAATGTAAACATGACATTTCATCCTCAGACATCTGGGATGCCATGAGAAAAGCTGGATCTGGAGGACTGCGAACTCAGGATGGAGAAAGAGGATTAGAGCTGGCTGACTGGATTAAATAAAGCAGAGCTGAAACAGGAGCATACTGTAGCAGATGTAGATTATGTACTGAACATCCAGTGCTCTGAATAATAATAGTCTACTAGGGTTTACCTAGTAAGCTTTTAATGGTTGTGTGTCCTTCAGAGAACCAGTTGTAGTGAGGTAATTTAAATGTCTTAAAAGGTGCAAAAGTAAGTAGAAAGCAAATGAGATCAAAAGTCAGAAAAGCTGCACACTTGACCCTGAAGGAAAGCAACAGGAGTCAGTGATGATTTTCTTCTAATCCTTTCCCTCTCTTATTGCCATCTTCCTCTGCAGTGAGTACCACCTCTTCACCCTCTGCACAGAGACCAAGTCCCAAATTGTCCACTGCTACTGGCCCAATCCACTAGTGGAGAGCTACATCATCCGCGTACACAAGCACTTTTTCTCCAACTGTACCATGGAACAGGTAGTGTGGGTGGACCCGCCGGATGACACGCTCACCATCCTCATCCTCATCCCTGTTTTCCTCACCATGGCAATGATTGCCCTGGTGGTCTGGTGCAGCAAGAGGAGTGATATCCTGGCCTAGGAAGGGAGGAGGATGGAAGGGGATGGAGAAGGACTGAGGTCACAGTCCCAGCCTCTTGACTGAAACAGCACTGGACACATCAAAGGAGTTGCTGCTGGTGAGACGTTCCATCAGTGGCTCTGCAAACCACCCAAGCGCCCTGTGAAGACAAGGAAAGCGGTCCCTGGCTGTTTTTTAAAACTTTTCATGTATAAAACATCTTACATTGGCCTGCAATACTAGAAGATGGATACCACCCGTCTGCTAAATATTAACATACAGCCAGCAGCTGATCCACTGGTGGAGAGCTAGCTTAGCATAAAGGCTGGAAGCAGGGGAAAACAGCTATACTGGCTCTATCTAAAGGCAAAAGAAAAACTGCTTACCAGCCTTTTTTTAAACTCACCGATTAACACATTTAATTTCTTTAATGTAACTTCAAACAACAACTCGCCGTTTGATGGTGTGTTATGTCCAGTTTAGGAAACTAGTGGAGACTCCAGGCAGGTTAGTTTTGGAAAGAGCCAGGTTAGCTCTTTAACACTGTTTTCAGTCATTATACTATACTTATACTAAGCTAAGCTAGCTAGCAGCTAGCTCCAGCTATGTATTTATCAGACAGACATGTATGGTATCAATCTTCTTTTGTCCCCAAATATCAAAGTATTTCTTTAATTGAATGTGTTTCTGAATGGGGAACTCTCCTTTAAATTGTGGGCAATGTCTCCTGTTTGCCACAGATACAGGGCAGTCTCTGTCTCTCTCTGCAACAGGGACAAAGACCTAATTGAGACACAGAGGATGTTGGTGGTTTGATGCCTTCGTCACTTATCAGGGAAACTGACCAGTGGGGCAGTTCACCAGATCTTGTTGCGTTTGGTCATTCAGATCATGGATCTGAAGCGTGGACATCGTAGATTCTTGTCAGAGAACTATATTGTTGCTGAAGGCCAAAGTATCCACCAAGCATCAGAAGCATCGATTGAACTCAAGACTTCCAGAGGACACTTGTTAAATATTTGAACTTGATACTGTTTGATGGCTTGGAAGGATGAAAAAGATGCCAAATTTTGACTTAATATTGATTCTGCAGGTTTGATCTTACTGTTGACTTACTGAATGGACAGAAAAAAACACTGGTGTGGATCCCAAAGACAAGGCAACACTATGATTTGTATATTTTGGGACTTGAATTTCTTGTGTGACTACCTGAGCCCTGATGGACTGTAACTTATACTATAGAATAAATTACTTTTAATATACTGTTAAAATACTCACAAACAGGGGTTCTCTGTGGAAATAGACTAACTATGAACTGACACTGGGATTTCACTGTACAATTATACCCTCTGTGCTGTCTACTGTATCTGCATTGCATCTCCACACCAGTGGAAATGAATTCCTTTTTAATGTACGCATGTCATCGGTTTTTTGGACTGCTCCTCACCAGTCACCAGGCAGTGTCAGCTCACCTGTACACTATCTCACCTGAGCTGCTGCCTGTGGAAACTAAAACTCAGCTTAAGTACCTTGATTAAATCTCCAGTCTCTCTTAGAATGGTTGATTTCTCTCCTTCATTACATGAAGAAAACAAACACTGAGCAACACAGTTTTGTAATGCTGTCTTTTTTAGCTCATTTTAGCAGGGTTCCCCTCAGGAAACTGATGAGGGGAGATGTAAGCCCCTCACCATATGTTCAAAGCCCTGTATGACAGAGATCCAGCTTGTCATCACACAGTTTTAACTGACTTTATAATTAGTCATTTGTCTTAACATTTAACCAGCTTGGAAGACGAAGACTGACACTGTCCCTGACACTGTGACACACTGCTCTGATTGGTTATTACATGCAAACACGTTATATAGATAGATAGATAGATCAGTCACCTGCTGAGCAGACTCACATCCTGACACAGTCCTTCTCTTTATCAGTTATCAGATGAATTCTTGAAAACATGGCCTTTGCTGTGTTTGGAAGCACCACTGCTTGTTTTGTATGATATTTTTATAAAAAAGGAACATTTCTTCTGATATTAGTGGAGAGGCTCTTTATTTCACTTCCACCAGACATGCTGCAGGAAACCTGCTCAGTTACAATCTTAACAAGTGAAGCATAAAGACACGAGAATTTCTCTCTGCTGCTTTTAAACTCACAGTCTTTGAATATGAAATCATCATAACACTGTGGCACAACAGGATGATAACAATGTCCTTAAAGGACATAGTGAACTAATTGCTGCCACAGGAGGAAAAACAGCATTTCGCCTACCTCATCTGGTATGAATTAGGCTCAATGCTAAGCATGTATTCAAATATAAAAATGCTATTAAGAGTCATGACTAAATCTCCCCTTTACTTTTCCACTGAAGACTTGACTCTATTGAGTCTTTACTTTTTTGTTCTAATGAACTCTGAAACACAGAACTTCAGTCCAGCACAGGGGTCGTGAGGTGCATTAAGAATGATTTGAAACCTGTCAAAGGCTTTTAAAACAAACCCTCATATGCCCAATGCTCACTGAGTGTAATGACTGATCACCAGGCCTATAGGTGTTTTCTCCGTAGTCGTCCAACGGGCTGCTTCACCCACCTGAGCGGTCCCAGCTTACAAACAAAGCCTCCTTGTTTATCAAGTCCTCTTTTTAATCTGTCATCTGAAAAGTGTGTAAGTGTGTGCGTATGAACATCCATCACTGTCAAAAGGAAATGCAGTCATTACTGGTGTATACTTTCACATCCTGAAGGAATCATTTTATCATTATTAACTGTAGATACTATTTAAGGTCACAATTAAAATCAAATCAAAGCCAGAACTGTCCCTGTTTGCTCTTTCTCCCTATGATCTCTGAATTTGCATAACAGACCATGTGACTAAAGAACTGTCACAAAAGCCCAAAGCTGCTGACACATCCAGTCTCATCAGTCCAGTCTGCGCCATGCCATTGGAGCGTGATATTAAGTTTTTATTAAGACATATCTACTCCGACATGCAGCAAATGCACCAGAATTAAAGTCTACAGCCTCCAGTTTCTATGATACATACACATTTAAAAATACAGTAAGGCAGTAAATGTCACATTTACAGATTTTATTATCACTTGGTGGTGACAACAGTGATGCAGGCACAGATGTATGTTGGATAAGCTGTGTTAATTTATTGTCTTGGTAGTGTCCAAGCTACAATTGTATGTGACACTGGATGCACAAGAGCTTGGTCTTTATAAACCAAACAGAACATGGATTTCACATCACTCACAGGGCTTTGTTTCATGTTGTTTCATGAGTGTCTGATGGTGCGAACTCTCAGGTTTTCCCATCACCACCAACTGTCCCAAACAATGTTGACAGTTCAGACAAGAGGTTCACAGACAGTAAAACATCTTTGCAGGGAAACCATAGATGTCTACTGCATCTATAATACTACAAAAAATAAATCTGAGAAACTAATGTATTGTGCTGTTTGCCTTTATCTTAGACTGAACTTGAATCATACTCTTGTTGACTATGTCTGTTTCATACTTTATGTTGTAGATGGCAGAGAACAGATGTTGTTTACACTGCGGAGAATAGTTTTTTTTAGAAAATTCATTCTCGTGACCTCAGAACTCTGAATCCCTGGGAGAGTTTACTCAGGTCAGTGTTTGTGAGTGCATTAAGACTCACTCATTATTCTTTTATTAAGACAAACAGTGTTATCTGGACCTATACAAACAGCCCGACAGCTGAGTCCATGACAGCTTTGCTTTGGTTCTGTGTAAACCATTGAAACAATGCAAAGAAATCACGGCCATGCTGTTTTAAATCTTATCATTGCATTATGTAAATAAACTCAGAGTCAAACAATGCAGTCATCAGTGACAGTGGGTAATGGTCACTGATGTTGAAACTCAGTCTGATCTGAAAAAAATCAGTGACCAAAACAATCAGCATCATTGCTGACTCCACCTAAACAAACAAATGGCCAGATATCAGGCAGTATTTATTCCATCTGAAACTGTCCAGGAAGCCACTCCAGTTTTTCTTTCTTCTGAGAAGCAGAACACAGAGACCCAAACAGAGGAGACAATAGTTCACTCTGTGGTGAGGGGACACATCGCAGTGTAGTTGCCCTCAAGGATGGTTTTTGACAACGACTGCATGTCCAGCATCTTGGAGGCAGGAAGGATATTAAAGCTTTTTCCCAGAGTTGACAGAAGAATACAGGGAAGTGGGTTGACCCAGCCGTTTTGACCAAAACCAGCGCAGGAAGTGCGAGAGTGCCATGCTTCCACACAGAGCTGCGCTGTTGTGGTGGGTGAACTGCTGGAAAGGCACAAAGCTCTGTGGTTCAGCTGAGGCTTTTCAAGGCTGTGTCCATTTCTAGTTTGTATCACTGTTATTTTGGGACACCTGAACTATAGAGACACCGTTTCCATCCACCTGTTTTTATGAACATTTTTAATAGGTGCATATAAACCTTAGTGGAACCAAAGCACAGTCAGAATCAGTGTAACAGGAGCTGTGTGGATAAAAGCCAAAGTGAAACAGATTAAGTGAATAAACAAGAGGAAAAATCTGATCTGTGAGTAGCAATGAGCATACTATAACCTTCCTCACATTAATACATAAAACAAACAGAAATGTCAGATTTATATCATGTTTTACACATTGTTTTCTATCGTTTGAGCTTTGACTGGAGCTCTATTATTGACCTCAACTAGCTGTGTCCTTCTGCCGTGGTTAAATATCAGTGACTGGAGAGATCACTCCATCAGCTGTTCAACTCCATCAACCACTTGATTCATATTCACACAACAGGAGTTGAGGGAAACAAGACTTCACTCATTTTTACTTTTTAACCGCTTCAGAAAATTCAGTTTGCTTGACAAATTTGCTCAACATTTTATTGGAAACCTGGTCACTGTAAATCTTAGCCGTTAGACTTTTGGGAAAAAGACTGATATGACAAATGTCATGAATTCAAACTGGGAAATCATGTCAAGATGCATAAAACAAACAAACCTCTGAGGATGGTAGAGTTCTTAAAACAACTGCTGCTCTGAAAATGTGATTTATTTACTTTATATTAGTGCTGGTTTCTGGAGTGATAAGTGTGTGTGTGTGTTTGTGTGCATGAATGTGTAGAGGCCCCAGAGTGGGGAGAAGAGCTCACATACACGCACACAGACATTGTAGTCTTTTGGTGGTCTTCTACATTTGGGAGGACATTGAATTGTTGAATTGACTTGCAATAAAATAAAAAAATAAATAAAAAAATAAATCTCAATAAATCACAAAACTGTCCTCACAGGAAGAATGGATCCTCAGAAGGAGAAGTCAGTTCTCACAACTAGACCACACACATACACAAACACACACTTTCCCACAGTAAGAAGCACATGATCCAAACAGGACATCCTCCCAGTCTGAAGTTCCCACTCTCCCCCTCTGTCCCCATAAACCACTTTAACTTTTTTTGAAAGACGTTGTTCTGTCTGGCCTTTCTGTCTGTCTGAGCCATGATAGAAATAAAGTCGGATTCTGTAACAAGAGGTCGAAGTCACTGATGGATGTAATGAAAACTGAAAATAAAGCTGTTTTCTTAAGAGTTGTCTTGAATTTCTGGTGGAGTGAAATAGAGGTTCGGCCTAAAAATGAAGGAAATGTCAGCATCTGATAACATCTGAGTCATCTCTGCAAAACAACTGAAATATTATTGCTGATTGAATTATGTTTGGGGCAATTAGTTTTTTCCAGGAAGTGAAATGTTTTTTAGTTAAACCTGCATTAACTGATTATTGTCCACTGGAGCAAAAGGAACAAGTTATAAACACAATATTATCAACTTCCAAGTTGACACATTCACTTACACATCCAACTGACATGGAGCAACATTAGAAACTAACTCCTGAAGGAAATCTGTTGAGTGTTGGTGCAGTGTATTTATTCACCCCAAACAGCCGAGCTGACACCCATACAGACATTAGCTGTGAGCTAGCTATAAACTGACGCACCAGCCGAGTCTTTTCCTGTCATCTCTGCGTTTATGAATCAACATTTTCATGGTAAGTGAAATTGCCTCTGATCACAGCTTTTCATTGCCTGGATGCAATGATGCAGCTTCTAAAATACACCTTTCAGTTGCATTCAGTTGGAACACAGTAAGTTCACCCGCTGGTCTCTAACAGTGTCTGGCTGTTGTTTGGTCCTGAACAGGTGGTGTACAATGGTGTTGATGGGAACAATGAGACTGAACCACACAGAGGAAGCTTTTTAAGATGAGAGGGACTGCAGAGTTGGATGATAATTCTCTGGGTTCATCACTACGAGCAACACCAGTAACATTACACATTTATTTGATCCATTGTTAATATAAGGATAGTAGCAGCTTTAAATGTGTAATGTGTAAGATCTGGCTAGATCTGGACAGAATTTTAGTTTAAAATGTTCAAAAAATGAATGAACACTATCAATAGTATGTGAATGAGCCACAGTGATGATGTCATGACCAAGACCTCCATCTATTGTAAATCAGAGATATATACTGAAATGAGCAAGTAATACCACTTTATGACACTAACTGCTGTGTGAGTCAGTGTAGCGTCTAGTTTGCCCTCAGTCCCATGAAGAAGAACAGCTTCCTCCAGAGCTTGAAGTTACGCTACAGTTCCCAACAAAAAAACTAACAAAAAAACCTCCTGACAAGCATCACAGAAACGCAGAGATGGCTGAAACGCATAGAAAGCAATCTTTATCTCCATCCCAAAGGGCCGTTCCGAGAAGAAACCATGTTCAACAGCAAAGAAAAGAAGAAACAAGAAGTAAATCTTGGTGTGGTTTTCCACCGTTGGAGAGAGCTCCAGGTAAAGAGTTTGCAACTTTTCTGTTAGACTGGTGAGTAACATCTAATGTTGGTCTGTAGCAAAAAAGTATCATTAGTGCAAATGACAAACCATACTGACAAACACTTCAAGTGGCATAAATGTATGATTGATGATGTCGACAGACATTTTAGAGATTTAGTAGAATTTAGCCTGGTCCTGCGGCTGTTGTCCAGCTAGATGTGTCAGTAACTTTCCTTTTACAAGTAAGACAAAGAGAATGTTTGATCCAGAACCAGCGGGTATCAGGATCCACTGCCTAATACTTTATTTATTTTAGCATATTCATATCTATCCTTACTATTTATTATACACACACAACAGACCTAACATGTTTGAATATAAGTGACGTACCAGCAACTGCCTTTTATTCTGCGTCCGGCCTCATCAATCATCAACAACCACATTACAGTAACACCTTGGAGTATCATCCCTGTACATAAAAGATAATGTGATCTTTCGCACATCCTGCTCAGCAGGAGTTTTGTCAACACTTTTGTACATAGTTTTTTCACAGTTTTATTTTTTTAATATGTGTATCTATGTATATTTATCTTTTTGACTGTTGCAGTATTTTACCTTTTTATTGTTATTTCCTGTTAATATGTTTATTGTATACTGCATCAAACACCAAGCCAAATATCTTGTAAGTAAAAAACTACCTGCCTATAAACCTTTTCTTTTGATTCTGCCTTTGTGATGATGTCATTGTCCCTTCCTCATGCTGCTGTAGCCTGACACCCATGTGTCATGCAGTATCCCCTTGCCTTCATATTTTAACTATCAACAATAAATGCACATTTAAAAATTAATTATAAGGAACATGGGGAAAACAACAAGATGATTAACTGCACAGGGGCAAAGAGGTGAAATGCTGCCCCCTTGGGCAAGAGGTTGAGCAAGTAGCACGATCTTACACATTATACCTTTAAAGTTAAAAATGCTAGTTTAGTTAAATATTAAAACACTTGGTGAGTCCTGTCTAACATTATAAGTTAGGTTTGATGTTTTCCGTCTTTCCCAAACTTTAACCAAGTGCTCTTAGTTTCCTAAACACAAACACAAAAACATTAATCATGAAAATGTACAAATAAACTGTGACATTAGTGCCAGGAGTCGATATTGTGGCAAATTAAGTAATCTTATAGATGACTTTCTGCAGATGGGTTCAATATAAAATTCTCCTTTTCATTTTGAGGTCAAATGTGATCCAGGTGGTGCATTACATTTCCACATTTAGCTGCCGCAGCCTTCTTCTTAGTCTTTATTTCAACATCTCCTGTGTTTGGTCCTCATCATCCAGTGTTGACATGCTTCTCTTCCTTTATAAGCCTCTTCCCTGCTTTCACCTTTCTCATATTTTTGTTCCCCTCCTCCTCCTCCTCCTCCTCCTCCTCTTCCCTCTTCTCCTTTTCCACAGTGATCCCTCTGCCCTTCTCTGTCTGACTCCAGCCAGCTGGACTCTGTCACACGCACACACACACGCACACACACGCACACATACATACACACTCACCACATCAGTCCAACAAGCCATTACTAAATGGGTCATGTGATGAGCACAGACATTTTTGTGTGGTGGAGACCATTTTTTAACTCTGCTCCAACTTTTGCAACATCTTGCATCATTTTTCCAATAACAGCATGGACATGGTCCAGAGACTGTGGATGTTCTGTGTCATTCATCTGTTGGGTCTGAGCTCTACCTCATGAGCTGGACACCAAATATGTTGGATTTCGGTTGTCTATCAATTTATTGGCTATCATAAATTAAGAAAAGTATTAATATTAAAAATATTAATGTTAAATAATAACTTTAAAATGAATTAAAGTAGGCAAAATAGCCAATATGCACTCTAAAAAGTGTATTTCATCAGTAGTTGAAGTAACGTAAAGTTCTAAGTCAGTTTCATTCAGATTTCTGCTTTAGTGGAGGCAGTGTACATTTATGGAGTATATTAACTTGTTATTACATGTTGTTCCCTCAGTACACATGTAACCTGCTATTCTCATTTGAGTGAGCCTGCATCAATTAGGCTTCTCGTGAGGCTGTGCGTCTGACATCATAACGTCTCCGCCTTCTCCAGAATTTTCTACCTGCGGTTAAGACGCCATTTTTTCGGCTCCGACAACTTGGAAAAAAGGAAACGAAGATACTACAAGACAGTTTATACTAGTTTCTCCTTCGTCTTTGAAGGTGAGTCAAAGGTAGACCAAATAATTTAATATGTTAGATATAAAATGGTCCAACTGTATTGTTAAGTTTTTTAACTGACTCAACCAAACCAGCTATCATTCAGTCCTGCTAACGTTAGCAAAATATAAATATCAGACCAGTTGGTAGTTTGTGCCTGGACACGTTAGTAGTTTGCGGGCGGGACTCTCTTGGTTTAACAATGTAACGTTAGCTTAAAGTTGTGTATTCATGCAATGTGTTGGTGTTGGCTTAGTGTTAGTTATTCATTATCATTAGCACATTATCGCAGCAAGCTGGGCCGCGGTTCTCTTCAGACTACTTCGGGCTCACGCATTTTGAGAGTTGGCGCGCACAGTTCATGCGGTCATGGCCATGGGTGATGTGAGAGGTAAGGCTAATTATGCTTTAACTGTGGTGCTTCCAGGAAATGTGCATTTTGTGCTGCTTGCATTGTTTTCAATGTACATGATGTTATCAGTTGCCAGGTGGAGTAATGAGCAGTGACAGTAATATATTATATTCGTACACAAATCAAACTTAACACTGGAATGAGAATTTCCTTTTCTTTAATATTAATTGATTTCAAATGTTCTTTTTTATTTTTTTTCATGACTGGCGGTGGTTACTTCAGGCCAGGACACAACTCATTTGGACTACCTAAGGTAAGTTGCACTGCTACAGACTAGGCTGAAATGTGGCTGTATGTAACTTACAGGATGGTGTGTTGGAAGTTAAAAAAATATTTGAAAAAAATAACAAAAAAACACTTACAGTAAATGTGAAATGCAGGGGATTGTTTACAGGCCTTTTTCAACTTGAGCTGTTTAATGGTATAATCAGTACAACTCGGTCTTTGTAGAATGGAGGACAAATGTCTATAAATCAAAATTAGAAATTATAGAAAAAAGTATTACCCTATTTAACACAGAAAATACAGCCATCAGATTTCTTGTAGACCCAGTACACTTCCAGTATGAGTCTGAATACATATATTTAAGTACATAGATGCAAATGAACACTTTAAACATGATGAAAGACATGCTGTCATAATATGATCACACAAACTAATTCTGACTGACTTCTGTACTGCAGAGCTTCCTGTCAACCACTCCAGAGGGGTGTCTGCTGATGGCAGAAGGATGACATGACCTCTGGTTGGGACCCTGGTCAGTTCCACAACCTTTGGCTTGGTGTCCAGTTTTACACAGAACAGGGATCAGCTTTATATATATACATATAACTAGAAAATTCCAGGGAACTTTTGAGTGCCACGGGGGCTACTGCCGGGATAGGGTTAGGGT
Source organism: Seriola aureovittata (assembly GCF_021018895.1). Lineage (NCBI taxonomy): Eukaryota > Metazoa > Chordata > Actinopteri > Carangiformes > Carangidae > Seriola > Seriola aureovittata. The sequence continues at coordinate 7,680,599 of NC_079383.1, read as the reverse complement.
TAGGGTAAAAAAATCTTCTCTGTGTCACTGTAGCGATGACATCACGCAGCCCTTGGCTGTCAGAGGTCAGGTCAGGAGCTGCCGTTGCCATGGCAATGTGAAAATCTGCCCAGAATTTGGCTTCTACATGGCTTCAAACAATTGCAAATTATGAGAAAACTGTTACTTCTTTTCAAAAACCGAAAACACCCTGACAGACACTGAAGCCAGAAGTTTCTTACAGTCTCTATTTTATTCAGATATTCCTTAAAATGAGTGAGTAAGCTCAGTGCGAAGACAGAGTGAGATTCTTTTGAAAAAAAAAGATGATTACATTAGGTGTCAATGAGAGTGAGACAGGTGTTGCTGCCACCCCGTTTAAATGTTGTGCAGACCCTGCCTGTCAAAGTTACATTTTATGAATCCCAACAACTATGTCTACATTTGGAGAAAGAATTATTTGTCTCCTTTTTACGGTTTGGCCGTGAGCTCGAGTTTAAAATAAAAATAAAGGTTATTTTTTACTGCTTCACGCACTCTAGCCAACTGACGCTGTCACTCTAACTTTGAAGAAAAAGTGATTTCCACACCTCCTTTGAGTGCTCATAGTTTGAAAAGTTTACATGTTATGTAAAAACAGTTCCTGTGTTTTGGAGAGAGCAGAAGTTTTCCTCCGTTTTATAGTTTGAATCACATTTCTGCGTGCAGGTATGAGAGAGCTGGGTGACTCAGAAAAAAGGTGAAATTTTGTAGAAAAAAGGTGAAATTTTGTGGGTTTTTAAGGAAAATTCCAATGCATTCCTAATGCATTATTTATTTCCAGTATTTTGGGAATAACTTTGGGAAAAATTGGAAAAAATTTGGCGGAAGGATAATAATAAGCCCGAAGGAATATTAATAGATGCCTCGGGGCTGAGCACCTGTGGCACTAATAATGCTTTTAATGTACATATGGGCATTTGGGTTTTGCTTTAAGACAGACTTGTGAACTTATCCCTTGAATTCTAATTAGAGAGGCCTGGCTACATTTGATGAATAAATTTTGCGTTTAAATGATTTGCTTTTTGTTGGGCGATCTGGCAAAAAAATCACATCACAATCTTATTCATGATATCCAAAAGCTGAGATGAGATCCAGTCTTATATCACCATATTGATATATTGTAATATTGCACAACCCTACTCTGCGTTTTTCCCAAATTATTTATATACGCCCAGTAAAGTGCATCTCTTTGTTTCTCCAGTGTTGTGATTCATGTGGAGATGCAAGGATTGTGGGACGACATTAACAAAAAGATCTGAACTGCTCAGGCACTACAAACTGATTCATAGGCATTACGGATGAGGCCACTCATATCCATGCATTTATTTAAAGGGGACATATTATGCTCCTTTTCAACAAGTTTGAATAAGTCTCAGAGGTCCCCAAAGCATGTCTTTGAAGCTTCTTGCTAAAAAATCCACTCCGATCCTATATTTCAGCATGCCTGTAAACCCCTCTTTTTCAGCCTTGTTCAGAACAGGCTGTTTCTGTGTCTGTAGCTTTAAATGCAAATGAGCTGTGCCTGACCACGCCCCTCTTCGGAAGGGGCTGCCGTTCGGGCTTCTGGCACCATGCTCTGATGTTTACGGTGACCGTGACCGGCGACCTGGCGTCGGTAGCGATTTGGTTCAACCACACGACTTTTATCCAGAATCTGACCCAGAAGGAGAGGTTGCTGAAGAAGTTCAAACTCTACAACTGCAGCAGGACGTTTCTGAATGGTTGGTATCCAATTTTGTGTATTTTGACATTACATTTTCAGTTTGTTGATGAGTGCCGGCACACAGTTACTAACATGTAGCTAGGTAGCTAATGCTAACTGTTACTGTCTCGTCATTACTGGGAGCTCTTTTGGTAAATAAGCACTATTGTGAATTGTGTAATGTAGTTACCCGTCATGCCTCCTTAGATATACTTTTACAGTCTGAAAATGTTTGTTGTATGTGGACTGCTACAGGTGTTCAATGTTCAATGTCTGCTGACAAAGTAAATCATTTTTCTCCATGTTTTGAGCAGAGATGCTCATCATGACATCTTCCTTTATGTATTAAATTTATTTTGTGTATTACAATCAAAGCTGTAAATCAGCATAAACATGTCTGACAGCAACAGTAATCTTTAGTTAAAGACTAAACTGTGCAGTTTTCTACACTACACTGTTGTCAAGCTCCACATTATATGCAATAAGTGACATGTTATAAATTACCTGTTATATGCGCTTAATATGTAGCCAAGCTTACTTCTTACCCACCTTAGCTCCACTGTGTGTCAGTGTTTTAATTTCATAAGCTTTATATTTTGGTGAATGTTACCATTTTTTCTATATTTTAGATAGGTGCACCTGTGGAAACTGTGCAACCATGCCCACAGAAGCTGAGAACATCTGCTGCTAGGAGATACCACAGGTAGCATTCTCACTGGACAAACTAATCACTAATTTGTTTTGATTACATTACATTAATAATAAACCATAGCATTTACCATTTGCAATTCACTGTAGGTTACCAGACGGCTATGGGAGATCGACGAAGATTTACCATGTATGGTAGACCGTCCTGGGTTGGAGCCGCTCTGCCTCATTGTGTTCTGCCTTCAACATGTACCGCACTGACTACGGTACTTTACGGTTGAGAGGAATACACCAGTACGTTTTGCTTCTTTGTTAAAACATAGTTTCAATCTAAATAAAAGATGTTAGGCAGTCTTGTTTTACTTCAGTGCACATAATTTTACAATGGTAATAACAGACCACAAATAGAGTAACACACCCTCAAATGAATTAGTTTAGCTGCTCTTTGATTTGTAAAGTTCTTCTATCAGCAGATAGTGTGCATATAATATATGAATTCAGGAGTCATTTCTTTAGTAACAATCAAGTATTTATTTACATCAAATGAGGCAGTTATAATCAGTGGTAATAAAAAAACTGTAGGATTCACTGGATCCATAAAAAAATTTGTGAGACACATCATAGATATATGTTTGCAAGACTAAATGCCCTGTCCAGTTGTTTTAGTCGATACAGGTATCTAGTCTATAGGAGCTTTGTGAGCTGGTGCTGGGGCTTCCTTGGTCGCAGAATCTGGGTCGTCATCCCAGCCTGCGTGGTCCTGCGCATCCATGCCGAGTTTCCTGACGCCACATGCCAGTACGTGGGTTTTAGAAAGCCTGGCGGAAGAACCCGTCAAGATGATTTTCAACACACACCTCCGGCAGAGTTTCGAACGCGTACCGAGGGCGGTGGGGGACATTGAGTCCGAATGGGCCTTGTTCCGCTCTGCTATTGTTGAGACGGCTGTTGCAAGCTGCGGCCGCAAGGTAGCTGGGGCCAGTCGTGGTGGTAATCCACGTACCCGCTGGTGGACACCAGGGGTGGGGGAAGCCGTCAGGCTGAAGAAGGAGGCCTACAGGGCGTGGTTGGCCTGTGGGTCTCCGGAATCAGCTGACTGGTACCGGCAGACCAAGCGGGGTGCAGCCGCGGCAGTTGCTGAGGCAAAAACTCGGATGTGGGGGGAGTTCGGTGAGACAATGGAGGAAGACTATCGATTGTCTCCAAAAAGGTTCTGGCAAACCGTCCGGAGCCTCAGGGGAGGAAGGCGGCAACTCGCTCACACTGTTTACAGTGGGGGCGGGGAGCTGCTGACGTCAACTGAGGATATAGTCGGACGGTGGAAGGAATACTTTGAGGAGCTCCTCAATCCCACCGACACGTATTCCCTGGAGGAAACAGAGCCAAGAGACCTGGGGATTGATGATCTAATCTCCGGGGCAGAAGTCGCCGAGGTAGTGAAACAACTGCGCGGTGGCAGAGCCCCGGGGGTTGATGAGATCCGCCCTGGGTATCTCAAGGCTTTGGATGTTGTAGGACTGTCTTGGTTGACACGCCTCTGCAACATTGCGTGGACATCGGGGGAGGTGCCTCTGGAGTGGCAAACCGGGGTGGTGGTCCCCATCTTTAAGAAGGGTGACCAGAGGGTGTGTTCCAACTACCGGGGAATTACACCCCTCAGCCGCCCTGGTAAGGTCTATGCCAGGGTACTGGAAAAGAGGATCCGGTCGATAATTGAACCTCAGATCGAGGAGGAGCAAAGTGGTTTTCGTCCTGGGCTTGGAACTGCGGACCAGCTCTTTACCCTTGCTAGGGTGCTGGAGGGAGCATGGGAGTTTGCTAATCCAGTCCACGTGTTTTGTGGATATGGAAAAAGCTTACAACCGTGTTCCCAGGGGCTCCCTGTGGGGGGCACTCCAGGAGTATGGGGTGGATGGCCCCTTGTTAGTGACCATTAAGTCCCTGTACCAAAGGAGTTTGAGTCTGGTTCGCGTAGCCGGCAGTAAGTCGGACCTGTTCCCGGTGAGGATTGGACTCCGCCAGGGCTGCCCTTTGTCACCGGTTCTGTTCATAACTTTTATGGACAGAATTTCTAGGCGCAGCCGGGTGGTGGACGGGTTTGGGTTCGGTGGCGGGAGGATCTCGTCTCTGCTTTTTGCGGATGATGTAGTCCTCTTAGCTTCATCGAGCGCCGACCTTCAGCTCTCGCTTTGGCAGCTCACGGCCGAGTGTGAAGCGGCTGGGATGAACATCAGCACCTCCAAGTCTGAGGCCATGGTTCTCAGCCGGGCTCAGCCTTAGAGATAGGGTGAGGAGCTCGGTCATCCAGGAGGGACTCGGAGTAGAGCCGCTGCTCCTCCATGTCGAGAGGAGCCAGTTGAGGTGGTTCGGGCATCTGGTGAGGATGCCTCCTGGACGCCTCCCCGGGGAGGTGTTTCAGGCATGTCCCACCGGGAGGAGGCCTCGGGGCCGACCAAGGACACGCTGGAGGGATAGTATCTCTCGGCTGGCCTTGGAACGCCTCGGGATTCTCCCGGAGGAGCTGGTGGAAGTGGCTGGGGAGAGGGCTGTCTGGACCTCTTTGCTGAGGCTGCTGCCCCCGCGACCCGTATCCTGATAAGCGGGAGACGACGAACGAACGAACGAACGAACGAACGAACGAACGAACGAACGAACGAACGAACGAAGATAATCAGCCTGTGTGCACTTATACAACACTATCTTTGATGGTGCCTTCATCCATGAAAATGGACTGTTGTCTAAGCAGGAAAGCATTTCATTGATATTATACATTGATGAATTCGAAATATGTAATCTCCTTGGTACATCCGGGAGGAAGCATAGAATTTGTGTTTTGTACTGGATTCTGGATAATTTGCCACCAGGCTGTAATTCTGCCTTATCATCCATCTATTTGGCTGCTTTAATCAAAAGTAATGATCTGAAGTGCTATGGGTATGAGAAAGTGTGTTAATTACAGGTGTTGAAACCTGTAATTAATGATCTTGTAATTTTGGAACAGAGTGGGATATTTCTGTCAAAGTTGGGCAGAACAGTAAAAGGCACAGTTCAGTGTGTGGTCGCCGACAACCTTGGTGCACACAGTATCGCTGGATTTGTTGAAAATTTTTCAGGGACATATGTAGATTTTGCATTGCAGAAAGATCAGAGTTCCAGACTAAAGAAATCAGAAGTGAAGTATTTACTTTGAAAAACAAAAGACATTCATGCAGATCAATTACGAATCCTTAAGGAAAACAAATTGCTGAGTTATTATGGTGTGAAATCAAAGTGTATTTTGTCAAAGCACCCCTCATATTTTGATGTTACCACTGGGTTTCCACCAGATATTGTACATAATCTTTTTGAAGGAATTGTTTCTTTTGAACTTGCACTTTGCCTCAGTTTGTTAATCAAAAAAAAGTATTTCACATTATGTACATTGAATGAAGCAATATCATCTTTCAACTTTAAGTGGGCTGACAAAACAAATCGACCTCATCCTGTGGCTCTCAGCTAAACCAAAGCACCATAACATTATCCATACTTGGTCTGTAGGTTTGGGCCACTGGTTGCCCTATGGACTATGCGTTTTGAGGCAAAGCATAGCATTTTTTAAGAGTTGCAAGGAATATCAGATGCTTCAAAAATGTACTTCTTTCCCTTTCACAGAGACATCAGTATCAGATTGCACATCATTTGCATGCAAGTAGCTTTACCAAACCCCCATTGGAAGTAACAGATGTTTCCACTGTTCACATTCATGTTCTTAACAAGGACATCTCAAATGCAGCGAGACAGAACTCTCCAGATATGGACAATGTGTGCTTGGCTAAAAGTGTAGCATATAATGGACTAATCTACAAGTGTGGGATGATCTTGATCCACAGCTCACTGGGAGGACTGCCAGAGTTTGGTGAAATCATCCAGATGGTGATACTGCAGGACAAACTAATCTTCATTGTGAAAAAGCTTAGCGGATGGTATATGGAACACTACAGAGCTTATGATCTCAAAACATCAACAAGCAAGGAAGTGGAACTTGTTGAGCCACAAGAACTGCATGATACCTACCCATTAGCAGACTACAAAATTAGAGGGATGCGACTTGTCACTTTGAAAAGATATGTCCATGTTTAAAGGGTGAGGCCTCAAAATGTGATAAGTTATTTTATTAAGTGGGAAAACAAAAGCCAGACTCATACAATACTAATGTGTTCTCAAAACATATTTAGTTTATACTGTAAGCTAAAATGGTGTGATGATGTCATTGGCAACTAATCAGTTAATCACCAAATGGTGCAGCTCCAGGGTAGGCATTGTCATTTTTTTTTAATGTAGGTTGCTGGATTCCAGTCAGTGAATGCTTATCTTCTGCTCTCCTCCCCTCTCCTTCTCCTCTCTTTGCCTTCTTTCTTCTCCTCGTTGTCTCCCATCTTCTCCTCGCCTCTTCTCCTCCACCTCTCCTCTTCTTCTCTTCCTCTCTCCTCTTCACTTTGCCTTCTCTCTTCTCTTCCTCGTTGTCTCCCCTCTTCTCCTCCACCTTTTCACTTCTTCTTCTCCTCCCCTTTCCTCCTCTCTTTGCCCTCTCTTTTCCTCTAGTTCGACAGTAAATTCTCCTAATCGGAAATAAGTCAGTCGTTAACACGTTGATCCTTACCAGCTGTGCTTGTGCTCTCTTCTCAGACCACCATGGCTGGTTCAACACCTGCAAGACGATGATTTTAGGGGAGAACAACATTGAAAAACTGACTCTTCCAAATGGCATCCCAGAGTCACTAGATGACCTTCTCAGCGCGATAAAGACTACCTTTGGGTTAAAGGGTAACCTCAGACTGCAGTACATGGACCAAGATTTTGGCAATGACTTCTTCAATCTGAATTCTACCACTGAACTTCAGGATTTGGGGATAATCAAGGTGATCCACCAGCAAACAAATCCACCTTTGATCAGTGACACTCAGTCCACTTCATCTCTGTCTATTTCATTTGAGTTTGATGATGGTGCTTCATTGATATCAAATAACACAATTATCCTCATCCCCTGAGTCTGTGTCATCTCGAACACAACAGTGGCCAGAGGACTTTGCAATTCCCCAATTTTCATATGACACAGAGCTACAGCTAGAGAAGGGGAATACAGAGTACCGTGTGAGCCAAAAAATGTTGACTGTCAGCTCCCGAATGCTGTCTGATATCCTGAAAAGAGTAGCAGAAGAAATTTACCGTTACAAGGCCTACCCAGAGGAAGCACATTTCTTTTTTTTTTTTTTTTTTTTTTTTGATAATTTTCTTTATTGGAGGTAGTTTCACAAGTCGATTACATATTAACAAAAGTAGATCCAACCTTTTTTTTTTTTCCATTTACTCTCCATGTATCCCTCCCAGCATCCCACCCCTCCCAACATCCCACCCCTCTCAGGAGAGAACAGTTATCTTTAAACAAGTAGAAATTCCAAGCAATCAATTCATACAAGTATACGAATATACAAATAAGGAAACACAAAAAAAAACAGACAAAAAAAACCCCAGAAAAAACAGAAAAAATTAATAAAAAGAAGATAAAATAATTAATTAATTAATAAAATAAAAACCAAAACAAGAAAAATAAGTAGATAAGTAAATAAATAATAAATAATAAATAATTAATAAGGGGGGGGGGGGGCTCAGTCGTCACCTTCAGGTAGAGATATCAAAGATTCAAAATGGTTTAAGAGAGGTTTCCAGGTATTGTCAAATGAGTTCAGGGAACCTTGAAGGGAGAATCTAAGCTTTTCTAGACTGATGGACAGTAAAAGTTCTTTCACCCATCTGTTATAAGATGGGGGTTGAGGGTGTTTCCATTTAAGGAGTATAAGTCGTCTGGCCAACAAGGTAGAAAAGGCTAAAACCGTCTGCATTACTGTAGAGGTTATAGGTGACAAGGGCGTACCAAACAAGGCCAAAAGGGGTTCTGGGATGATAGTGACATTATATGCTGTGGCAAGAGTTTTAAAAATTTCAGACCAAAATGTAGCAAGCCTGGGGCAGAACCAAAACATATGTGAGTGGTCGGCTGGGGATTGATGACATCTGTTACATGAATCAGTTATGTTAGGGTAAATCTGCGATAGTCTCATGTTAGTATAGTGAACTTTATAAACAACTTTACATTGTAAGAGGCTGTGTCTTGCACAAATTGAAGAGGAATGAACGAGATGTAAAACTTGTTGCCAATAGATGTCAGGCAGCGTAATTCCCAGCTCTAGCTCCCAAGACTCCTTAGGGTTGGGTGCTAGTCTATCAATAAGAGAGTTAATGAGATTATAAATATTAGATATTAGTCGTTTTTGTTTGGGATCAAGAGCTAGCAGGCGGTCCGATAGAGTTTCTGGGGGGCGACTAGGGAACTTGGGATTCTGATTCTGAATAAAATGCCTAATTTGAAAGAATCGAAAAAGATGAGACTCAGGAAGTTCAAATTTCTTTGAAAGCTCGGAGAAAGACATAAAAGTCCCTTGATTGTAAAGGTCTTTAAATGTAGCTAGCCCTTTGTCCGACCAAGTCCGAAAAGTTGGATCAGTGCGGGATGGTAGGAAAAGATGATTATCTACAATAAGAGAGAGATCAGAGGCCTTCAGCAGGTTAAGGCTTTTCCTAATTTGAGTCCAGATTTTAACAGAGCTGGTTACCAAAGGGTTTGAAGAGAAATTGGAGACAGTCAAGGGAAGTTGAGAACAAACCAGAGAATGGAGAGAGTGTTTAGAAGATTTAAGTTCCAAATCCACCCATGCAGGATGCTGTGTCATTAATTAAATATAAAATTTTTTGAATATTACAGGACCAGTAATAGTATAAAAAATTGGGCAAGGCGAAGCCGCCAAGAGCTTTGGGAAGCTGTAATACTGATCTTCTAATGCGTGGTTTTTTTTTACCCCAAAGGAAAAAACTTATTAATTGATCAAGCGATCTAAAAAAGGACTTCTTAATAAAGATAGGAATATGTGTAAAAAGATATATAAATTTGGGTAAAACTACCATTTTGACCAGATTAATTCGGCCTACCAAAGATAATGGAAGACCACCCCATCTGTCAAAATCTCGTTTACATCTCTCCAAAAGAGGAGAAAAATTCTTAGAGAAAAGTTGACTAATTGGATTGGTGATGGTCACTCCCAAATATTTAAATCCATCTATGGCATATTTGAAAGGAAAAAAGGACTGAGGTATATTTTTAGCTAAGAGATTAATGGGAAGAAGTTCGCTTTTGTGGAGGTTAAGTTTATAGCCGGAATAGGACCCAAATTTGTCAAGGATGTTGAGAACCACAGGGAGAGAGGTGGCTGGGTTAGACACAAATAAGAGAAGGTCGTCGGCATATCACGACAGTTTATGAACAGTCCCAGCTCGCGTAATGCCCTGAAATTTACCCTCCTGACGCAACCAGATAGCCAGAGGTTCAATGGCCAGGGCAAATAAGAGAGGAGAGAGAGGACAGCCCTGTCTGGTTCCTCGATAAAGGGGAAATGGAGTGGACAGAAATCCATTTGTTTGGACTGAGGCAACTGGGTTAACATAAAGTAGCTTAATCCAAGCTATAAAATCTGAATTAAAACCAAATTTCTGCAGAACAAAAAAAAAGAAAGCTCCACTCCACCCTGTCGAAGGCTTTTTCTGCATCTAATGAAATAATCATTTCTGGTGTGTTTGAGCTGGGAGAGTTAATAATATTTAAAAGCCTCCGTGTGTTATGAAATGAGTGCCTTCCAAGCATGAATCCAGTTTGGTCGGTTGATATTATATTTGATAGGACCCGTTGTAGACGTCGGGCTAAAATCTTGGACAGTATCTTTAAGTCAACATTTAAAAGGGAGATGGGCCTATAGCTGCCACACAACAGGGGGTCTTTATCACTCTTAAGCAGAAGGGAAATCGTGGCCTCTGACAGGGTGGGGGGTAGGCGACCCTCGGCAAAAGATTCATTGTACAATCTTTGAAGGGCTGGAGCAATGGTGACAGAAAATTGTTTAAAAAACTCAGCAGTGAACCCATCTGGGCCTGGGGTTTTACCATTCTGCAACAGCTTAATTGTTTCTTGTACCTCCCTGATGGAAATTGGGTTGCCCAGTTCTCTGCATAAGTCTTCATTTACTTTAGGAAAAACAATCCTATCGAAGGAAGTGTCTTTCTCCCAAACATCTGAGGGGTATTGTGAGGAGTAAAGGTCAGAATAAAAAGAACAGAATATCTTATTAATCTCAATCGGGTCAGAGGTAACTTCACCAGACGCATGTTTAATGCTAGTAATCAGTCTGGATAAAGTAGATGCACGCGCCTGGTGTGCTAATAGCCCAAAAAAAGCTGCTTCTGGGTTTTACTTGTGGATAATACGTCGAATTTAGACTGGAGCTGGAGGCATTCTTTATAAAGCGCAGGAGTAGGAGCTGAAGCATATGAACTGTCAATTCTGAATATCTCCTTGATAAGTGCCTCTGACTCCGCCTTTTCTGCTTTCTTTAAGGATGAGATATATGATATAATTTGACCACGCATAAACGCCTTAAAGGCTTCCCATAAGGTGCATCGTGAAATCTCTGGGGAATCATTAATGTCAAAGAACAGGGAGATCTGTGTTTGAAGGAATTCTTTAAAAGAAGTTTGGGCTAAAAAAGAGGAATTAAGTCTCCACTGTCTGGAGGGGATGGCCCGGCTGGCAAAACTAATGTCAGCAGATACAGGAGCGTGGTCTGAAATGACAATGCTATGATATTCGCATGAATTAACCTTAGATAAAAAACTGTTATCCAGGAGGAAAAAATCTATCCTAGAGTATGAGTGACATGTGAAAAAAAGGAAAAGGCTTTATCTACAGGAAATTTAGCTCTCCACGGATCAAATAACCCCAAATTAGTCTTGTATGTATCAAGGATTTTAGCTGACTTGGATAATCCTTTAGGATTAGAAGAAGACCTGTCTAGGGATGGATTTTGAGTGAAATTAAAGTCACCGCCAACAATTAGGTAATGATCGTCAACCTTAGGGAGAGAAGAAAAGAAACTTGTAATAAATTTATCATCGTCCCAGTTGGGTGCATACACAGAGGCCATAACCACAGGTAAATCACATAATCTGCCAGTAATAATTACAAAACGACCATTAGGGTCTTCAATGGAATTTGTTACTTTAAAGGGGACACTTTTATGTATGAGTATAGCCACACCCCCTTGCCCTTGCCGGGAAACTAGAGTGAAAAACATCCCCAATCCAGGGTTGCTTAATACGGTAAATCTCTGAACAGCAAAGGTGAGTTTCTTGTAAGAAAAAGATGTCACCCCTAAACTGCTGTAAATGGGTTATTACCTTGTTGCGTTTGATGGGGTTATTAACACCTTTCAGGTTCCAAGAAATAAAACGAAGATTCTTACCCTGAGTCGTCATGTTAATGAGACATGGTGAGCACTAAGCCTCCCAGATCTGAGGTGATTCCTGAGCCAAAGGAAAAATGGAGAAAAAAAAAAAACCCACAACAACATCCAGACAACCACACTCTTCCCTCCATGTCCCTCCCACCCCCCATTCCCTTATACAAACGAAATCACCTACACAACTTAATCCCAACAGGATAACACTTTCTGCTTCCGTAGCCTTCTGTTATTCTAGAGGTCAACCGATTAAAGAAAACAAAGATGCACCACAGGATAATATCTGATTGGGAGTATCAGCCTTCCCGTTTAACTAAGGTAGACAGGTAAAAAGTGGGTTAAGCCCATATATATACACATACATATACACACATATACATACACACACACATATATACATATATATACACACACATACATACATCTATACATACATAGACACACACATACACATACATGCATACACACAGATGCATATATCCATACATACACATACACACAAGTATACATACCCACATACATACACATGCACACATATATACGTACATACATGTATGCCCATACACCCATATACATGCCTGTTATACAATCTGAGTAAGCTAAAGGCTTTTCAAGTAAACCGAGATTACATTGAGACCTACTAAACATGTTAACACATCATAGTCCCATAAAAAGAGAAAAATAGGAATACAAAAAACAAACAAAAAAATACTGGTAGCGTACCAAGCGGCTTCCACACTATGTGATTACAGGTAAACAGAGGCCCCAGCATACCAGATATAGTACTAAAAGTCTGGAAAAGTTACTCTTAAGGCATGATAAGAATAAGCACCAATCATGCGCTTACCCGCTCCCACGATAAAGACTGCGGGGTACCGAGCGTTGACTTGAGTAGAGGACATCCTCGAAACAGGTAAGGGGAAAAAAAAAAAAAAAAAAGTCTCAGGTATGAATAGTAATCAGGGGCATCATGATGTATCCTACTCCTTATCCATCATTCGCTCGTTATAAAATGCATGTGCAGCCTCTGGAGATTCAAAAGTGAAAGTTTCATCCTTATATGAAACTTGCAAGCGGGCAGGGAAGAGAAGTCTAAACTTTGCCCCTTTCTGGTAGAGGGCCTGCTTGACTTTATTAAAAGCCGCTCGTTTCTTTGCAGTAGCTGGGCTGAGGTCCGGGTACACTCGCAGCGCTGCTCCTCCATGTTTAAGCTCATGTTGTCTGGCCCAACAAAGCACTTTTTCCCTGTCCTGAAAACGATGAAAACACACCACAAAGGGCCTGGGTTTCCCTCCCGATCCTGAAGTCTTTAGTTGTTTGACTGATTCGTGAATCAATGTTGACATATCACCCCGGAGTGAAACTCGCTGCTTCTCTAATTCCATAACGAGCTGGCTCATTGATAAGTTATCCGATGGGTCTTTGACGGGAACAGGTACATCAATGGCGTCTGAGCTCGAGGATGCCATTTTAGCTAGTTTACTAGCTGCTGTAGCTGCCACGCCGCGCGTGACTGGGCAACTCGGCGCGTTGGTCGCTTTAGGTTTAGCTCCACTCATTTCATGTCTTAGTAGAAGTTGCAACTGTGATCTGGCGTCTAGTACAGTCTTCCCAATTCAGTTTGTGGTGTTTACAAGGCTATTTTAAGGATTTAACCGGGAGACCTCTTTTCGTGCGACTTACTCCTATATCGTCACCACCGGAAGCACATTTCTGCGTAGATGCAGAGGCCCTAATCAAAAAGCACCGATGTTTGAAAGAAACTGGCTCATTCAATGGCTGCTACGGTTGGAAAAAGCGACTGAAGTACAAAATGGCAAACTACAGGACTCAGCTCAAATTACAGTGGTGTCCAGAGCTGTGTCTAAACTCCCTGAAATCTAAAGTTACTACAGATGCTTTCCCTGCTAAAAAAGTGAAGAAGCCAAAACAGTCTGAAGCTAACTTTTATCCATCCTTTCCTACTGGTTAGACTCTGGACAGCCTGGAAAAAGTGAGACTAGAACTTCTGACAGAGATCGGGATAAGGGACAATGAAAGGGTCATCGCAGACAAAATGGCTAACACGTTTGCCTACAGATGACATGAAGTGGTAAACCAAGAACCAAGCATTCAGGACTTCAAGGACAGATGGCCTGCACTCTTCACACAGAAAAAGGTAAGACTGGAACTGAAGTGATCAAAGTCTGTATGCTTCAGTATTTATTACAGTGAGCTTTCATAAGTTGGTCATAACTTGATGTGGTTGAGATTCTATAACACTGAACTTAATGACAGAATTTACATATTTAATTTCCACATATATTATACTTTTGGGGTATAGACATTTTGGCAGGTCTGCTTCAGTGGTTACTTTGTGTGTTCTGAATTTGTATATAGGATAAGACCAGTTGCATTTTTTTCCATAATACAATATCTACTGTCATTTGTGTTTTGTTTTTAGATTAATACAGAGTTCCAGAGGCTCATGGCTGTTCCTCTTGAGGGGAAGTTCATGGCCCAGTTAGACGTGCACTCAAGTCAGCTGATCAAAGTCATCTGTGCCAAAGGAGGAGCAACATGCCAAAAGACTGCGAACATCATGGACACATTGGACCTGGTAAATCTGTACCCTCAAATGAGACCCTTCATAAATAAGGGGGCTGTCACAATATATCTGTATCCTTCATAAATACATTAATATGGGCAGACCAATGCTGATCATGGCTTTCATATGCATGAATGTTTTTAGCGACTCAAAAACTACACGACTGAGCTCATCCCCTTTTCTTTCTGTAATGAATCTCTGGGCTTGTGACTGACTGTTTTTAAATAAAGTAAGGTAAGGATGTCTATCTTATGAAATTTAGAACTTAAAATTAATCAATGTTTGTTGCTCTAGACTGTGGACATTAATCTTCGGAGGGAATGTGTGCTGAAAGCCCTCACCATCTTCCTGGGAGAAGATGCAGATGACCTGATCACGGAATATCTTGTAAGTTTCAACAGTTTGTATGTCAGCGCATCTTGTCAAAGGGACACAAAAAATATCCTATCAACTGTTAGAACAAACATTGTCGAGTTATTTAATTCAAAACTGCCTGAACTCGACCAGGCGTTGCACAGAGGACGCAGGAGTCAACTCATTCCACTTTTCCTTTTTTATTTGATTCCTCAGAATCAAAATCAGTTGATCATTAGATAGTAGAAGTAGGTAGTAGATAGTGAATAGATAGCTAGGTTGAAAACCAATGGCGTCTCTGTGCTTCTGCTCCCACATCACACCCAGGGCAGACAAAGGGCTGCCCAGGTGCTCCCTACAGGTTAATCAAGCTGCTGCTGCCTACTCTATGTCTGAAAAGGTGATCACTCAGACCCCCTACTGCCCTCTCAGGCAGATATCCTAAATACACTACCAAACACCAAATCAAACCAAAAAAAATATATATAGAAAAAGCATAAAAGAGAACATAATGTGACTCAACACCTCCCACTTGAGCTCCTGGTTAATGAACCCAAGGAGGTCACATCAGACTTTTTTAGAGTCTTTTCTCCAGTTGTTCTTCTATGGGAAGCAGGACCACCAGGCGCCTCACATCCCTGTGAAGGATGGTAGAGGCGATTTTAGATGACAGCAGTTTAGTTTCCCTTCTCTGATTGTTCAGTGACTCCTTTTTACTGATGGGGACAGGGTAGCTTGGAAAAGTCCTCACGTTCACGTCTCTCACAATTCCTCGGTGGTCAGGATTTACACTTACAACTCTGCCCAGATTGTATTGGCCTCTCAAGGCATTTTGTTCCGCCAGCCACACTACATCTCCCACCATGACATTTCGCTGCTTAGTGTGCCATTTACTCCTGATGAACAGATTGGGACCAGCCAGCTCACTCCACTTCTTCCAGAATCTACTGACTTCACACTGGATACTGCTCCGTTCCTGTGGAGGGAGTCTGCTGGGTGAATCTTCCAACACGACTCTGTTCCATTCTTTGCAGCTTCATGCTCAACTTCAGCTCTGTTTAGTTTACTTAAGAAACTCTGAAGCTCCTTCAATGCAGGTTTGGAACCTACAAAATTTGTCCCAGCATCAGACCACAGTTTCCTAGGATGTCCTCTGAGGGATGTGAATCTTTGATAGGCCAGGAGAAACCCTTTGGATGACTGGTCGCTGACAATATCAGTGTGAACCGCTCGTGAAGCCATGCAGCAGAATACAATGCCCCAGACCTTTAATTTTGTCCTCTTTTTCACCTCATCTTTGACTTCATATGGTCCAAACAAATCAACAGTTGTGAATTCAAAGGGCTTTGAAGGACTTTGTCTTTCAGATGGCAGCTCACTCATGACGTGTTGGCATCGTTTGGCTCTGATCTTCCTGCAAATAAGACAGCTGTCAACTACCTTCTTTGCCAGTCTTCGACCTCTAATCACCCAGGCCTTCTTTCTCATTCTGAGGAGTGTACCTGCCACACTGTCATGGTTTGCATTGTGGGCCTCTTGTGCTATTAATATGCTTATCCTTGCTTCATATGGTATTATGGGAACTGCAGACTTGTCTTCAGCAAATGCTTGACTTCTACCTCCACAGACTAGCAATCCAGAGTCTTTATCTTTGAATACCACCAGCCTGTTAAGAGTTGTAGCTTGAAAACTTTCCCTGCTTGGGCTTCAAGAAAGAGATGTTTGAGTGCATTTTCCCGTTCCTTCGCTGTGAGCCTTGGTGCTTTCAATTGCTCTCCACTTTTCTGTTTAATCTCCAGCCACATTTTAACAGCTTGCAGAACAGCTTGTTCAAACTGCTGAACCTCCCCGCCTCCACAAGGCTTTTCTGTGCAGACTCATCACCTCGGCCAACTGTGGGGATAGTGTGGGGTTTCTCTATGGTGGGACCTTTAAACTGTGAAAGCCTTCCTCTGTAGCTTGTTCACATTCTCTCTGGCATGAGCAACAACTTCCCCAGCTGACTTCTTGGGCCATGTCTCAACTGGCCACCTCAAAAATTCCGGTCCATTCTGCCACAAAGATCCTTCACTTAGTTCTTTTGCTGTGCCTCCTCTTGTGACTATATCAGCGATGTTCAAGTCTCCAGGAATCCACCACCAGTCCTCAACAGGTCCAGCCCTTTGGATTTCACCGACACGGTTTGCAAAGAAGGTTTGATATCCATAGCTGTCCCTTTGGATGGCGCCCAGGACTGTCTGACTGTCCACCAAATGGAACCATTTCTCCACTTCCAATCTTCCGTGTTTCTCAAAGTACTTTCTGAGCCTGGCTGCAAAGACTGCTCCACAAATCTCAGCTTTTACTGCCTCTCCTTTTTGGTCCAGTGGGGTGAGTTTGGCTTTAGCTTCCACAAAGCGGACATCAACTCCCCACTCTGTGTTCTACCTCAGGTACATCACTGCTCCATAGGTTATATCACTCCCATCTGAGAAAGTGATGCCCTATGGCTTTCCTCTCCAGCCAGCTGGTGTGATGCTTCTCTGGAACTTGATTTGCCCAATCTCAACATATTCCTCAAACAGTTTAATGGCTTCCTCTCTAAGACCTTCTGACAGTGGCTCCCAGGACTCCCGAGTCATCTTCCCACCTCCAACCTCTTGGAAAGCTGTCCTTACGAGGATTGCCCCCTTCTGTTTAACAGGTGTCACCAGACCAAGTGGGTCATAGAGTCCAGCTACCTGACTTAGCAGTTCTCTCCTACTCAGAGGATCAGGTGTTCCCCGTCTTACTTCCTCCTTGGTGAGATTTTCACCCAGCCTAATCTTTCTCTTTCTCTTGGAGAAGTTGACTGATGTCAGCATGTAAAGCTTGTCCTCTTCCAATTGATACCCAATGCCCAGGGCTTTGTTGTCTTCATCCCTCATTTGGTTAGGAAGAATGATTGTTTTGTGTTGTGTTGCCGCCATTTGCTTCTTTGGGATTTCCTCCACAGTTCTCCACCTCCCACTTTGGCCTGACCACATCCAGGGCTTAAGGAAAAAGCCGCCTGCTTTCAAGATGTTCTCCACTCCTCGTGTGATCTTTACCAACTCCTCCAAACTGTTGTGAGATGTGAGAATGTCGTCAACATAACTGTCCTCTTCCAAAACTCTGCGCTCCTCCTCCAGGTGAGTAAAGATGGGTAGCCTGGCCGTCTCACGCATAGCAAGCTGTGCAATGCATCCAACTGGCCTGTCACCTATGTTGACTCTCGTGATGGCGTACTCTTTTATGTCCTCATCTGGCTTGTCCCTCCACAGGAATCTGTGGAGATGCACTTCACGTTCCTCCAGCCAAACCGAATTATACATCTTTTTGATGTCACCAAGGGCTGCATACACACCTTTTCTGAACTTCAGGAGGACAGCTCTTATTGGGTTTAGAACCTCTGGTCCTTTTAAGAGAATGTCGTTCATGCTCAGCCCCTTGAACCTCTGGCTGCTGTTCCACACCAACCGCACTGGAGTCGTCACTGAGTGAGGATTCAGCGCCACCAGGTGGCTCACGTACCAGACAGGGCCATTCCAGTTTCCTTTAATTTCCTCAGTGAGTTCCATGGCAGCACGGCGTTCAACCATCTCATGGACTTGGGCGGTATATGCAGCTTTCCACTCAGGCTCTCTCTCCAACTGCCTCTCTGTTTTTAGGAATGTGGCTTCCACTGCACTCTTTTTGTTGGGGAGAGAGGTAGGATCTTCAATCCATGGATATTTATCATCCCAATGTGGTGAGTTCACGTGTGTATCCTCCTTCGTGATGTAAGTGAGACCCTTTTTTATGATTTAAAGCTCCTTTTCCTCTGCCAGAGTCATTTCCTTCCCTCCGGGCTGGCAATTTCCACATCTGCATCCTCCACACTTTGGTTCACATGCTGCTCCAATGCTCTCCCATCTCCACCACTCCAAAAACTCACGGTTTGTGGCTGCTGTGAACTTTGCATGGACAAGGTGCTCGTTTTTCAGATTGGAACTCTCAGTTTCTGATCTGTCTCTGATTATCTCCTCATACTTGACAGCAGCTGTTCTCATAGACCGCGCAAAGTGGGTTTTTGACTCATGTGTTGCTACCTCCACTTCCTCG